>NC_041389.1:229508789-229619881 GCF_002162155.2 Triticum dicoccoides | reverse complement strand
GCCTCCTTCCCCGCGCCCTGTTCCCCCGACCGCACCATGAACAGGAGGAACAGGGGCGCGTCCCCGTCGCACCACCTCGCTGTCCCCGCCGAGGGGATAAGATCGCTAGTGCCGCGCCTCCTCGGGTCTCCTCCCACTCCACCTCGCGCTCCCTCTCGACCTCTCCCTCTCCCCTCGTTCCCCCACTCGCCCGCTAGCCACCGCCGCTCGCCGCCGTCGATCCCGCGCTCTCCGACGACACCGAGCCCCGGCGAGATGTCGCGGAGCTTCGCTGCCCTCCGCTGCATCGCCTGAGCTGAGCCACTGGAGACAACGGGCTCGGCATCGCGCGGATCGAGCTCGTCTCCTCTTCTTCATCGTCGGTGACCGCCGTCGTCTTTGTCATCCCCTGCTGCTACTAAACCCACCAAGGGCCACCGTGTGTGCCGCTCGGTGAGCTCCACCGCCTCCTGCTCTCCGTTTGCTCTCTCGCACGCCCTAGCTAGCTGCCGCCGAGGCGCCCGGACGCATCGCCGCGGAGCTCGTCGCCGACGAGTCTCCGGTGACCAAATGGTCACGGGCCAGTGCCGATTGCACTCACCGCGCCCCGTAGATCCTCCCCAGCCACTTCGTTTGTTTGATAGCTCACCATAGCTCCGATCTTCTCGAGCTCCAGTACACGTTGCCGCCCACGCTCGTCGCTAGCAGCCGTCCGGTGACCCTTTGGTCTCGGGCTCGGGCCGTTGTGCTCGCGCGCGCACGTAGGCCTCGCCCCGCCCTTCTGTTTGCCCATTAGCGCACCGCATCACCGATGTTGTTACTCGTCCGAAACACCTCGCCGCCGGCGAGCTCGCAGCACTCGCCCCCGTCCGTTCCAACTCCTTTGGACACCACCATTCGACGCGCGACGCCGAGCCGCGTCGAACGCGCCCGGCCACAGCCCAGCAGACCCCCTGTGCGCAAAGTCCGTGCCCCTTTCAAGCTGCACCACCGCGTTTGGCTCGCCGGAGTCAGCTCCGGCGCGTCTCCGGCTGGTGTCCAACGTGGCGTCCACGTGGCACCGCCTGGGTCACTGCCTGGTGGCCCTAGGGGCCCGGCTGGCCCAGTTGACAGTGGTCAACTTGCTGACTGGGCTGGTCCCAGCAGCTGACTAGTGGTCCCCACCCTATAAGCTAATTAAATTAGTCAAATTAATTAATCTAGGCTAATTAGTCACTGACTAATGGGGCCCACACTTAGTTAATTCTAATTAGTCTAAAACAAATCCTATTTCACCTCTGTCTCCATGACAGGTGGGTCCCACTGGACCCACAGATCAGATTTGACCCAGTCAACCGCACTGTTGACTGATGACCTCAGCATTGCGTCATGCTGACATCAGCAGGCACTATTCTGGATAATGTTGGATTTAAACAAATAATTAAAATTAGGAAATGATTAAAACTTTAGAAAATCATATAAAATAATCCGTAACTCGGATGAAAATACTTTCTACATGAAAATTGCTCAAAACGACGAGACGAATCCAGATATGCAGCCCAATCATCCGCCACGCGTCCCTAGCATAGTGAACCTGCAACATTTCACCTCCGGTTCATCTGTCCGAAAACGCGAAACACCGGGGATACTCTCTCAGATGTTTCCCCCCTTCGCCGGTATCACCTACTACCGCGACTGGGCACCCCTAGCAACGCTCATTGTCATGTCATGCATCATCATGCTTATGTTTGCATTGTATTTATTGTTTCTTCCCCCGTCTTCTCTCCGGTAGACTACGAGATTCACGGATTGGGGGCTGAAAGGACATTTGTCCCGACGGCCCTCTATGTGGATCTTTGTGGCGGAGCGACAGGGCAGGTTGAGACCACCTAGGCGAGAGGTGGGTCTGGCTCTGGTCGGCGTTCGCGGTTACTTCATAATAACACACTTAATGAGATCTTGGTATTTGATCTGAGTCTGGCCAATGGCCTATACGCACTAACCAACTACGCGGGAACAGTTATGGGCACTCGACGTCGTGGTATCAGCCGAAGCCTTCTTGATGTCAGCGACTGAGCGGCGCGCGCCGGATTGGACTCGAACGCCTGCTCTTGTATTAGGGAGGCTAGGTCTGCTTCCGGTCGCCCTCGCAACGTGCATGTGTGCAATGGGCGATGGGCCCAGACCCCTGCGCGCATAGGATTTGGACCGGTGAGCTGACCTCCCTGTTGTGCCTAGGTGGGGCTGGGACGTGTTGATCTTCCGAGGCCGGGCATGACCCAGGAAAGTGTGTCCGGCCAAATGGGATCGAGCATGTTGGGTTATGTGGTGCACCCCTGCAGGGAAGTTTATCTATTCGAATAGTCGTGTCCCTCGGTAAAAGGATGACCCGGAGTTGTACCTTGACCTTATGACAACTAGAACGAGATACTTAATAAAAAACACCCAGACAAGTTCCACAGACAACCCGGTGATCGCTTTTCCACCGGGCAACGAGGGGAGGATCGCCGGGTAGGATTATGCTATGCGATGCTACTTGGAGGACTTCAATCTACTCTCTTCTATATGCTGCAAGACGGAGGCTGCCACAAGTGTAGTCTTCGATAGGACTAGCTATCCCCCTCTTATTCTGGCATTTTGCAGTTCAGTCCACCGATATTGCCTCTTTACACATATACCCATGCATATGTAGTGTAGATCCTTGCTTGCGAGTACTTCTGATGAGTACTCACGGTTGCTTTGCTCCCTCTTTTCCCCCTTTTCCCTCCTCTTCCCGGATGCCGCAACCATACGTTGGAGCCCAGGAGCCATACGCCACCCTCGACGACTACTACTACACTGGAGGAGCCTACTACTACGTGCAGGCCACTGACGACGACCAGTAGTAGTTAGGAGGATCCCGGGCAGGAGGCCTGCGCCTCTTTCGATCTATATCCCAGTTTGTGCTAGCCTTTTTAAGGCAAACTTGTTTAACTTATGTCTGTACTCAGATATATTTGCTTCTGCTGCTCATCTATGATCGAGCACTTGTATTCGAGCCCTCGAGGCCCCTGGCTTGTATTATGATGCTTGTATGACTTATTTTACTTTTAGAGTTGTGTTGTGATATCTTCCCATGAGTCCCTGATCTTGATTGTACACATTTGCATGCATGGTTAGTGTATGATGGAATCGGGGGCGTCACAGTCACGCTATGGGAAAGTTGTCAGCGGATTAGATTTGTGGAATATTGTGCTCTCTACGGTGGTATGTGGAATTTGTTTTGCAGAGCCCGACACAATTCTTGTGTTCAAAATCTTCTTACAATGCCGAAGACAATCTGTGCACCGGACTCATCGTCATTGAAGCCTGGTTCAGGGGCTACTGAGGGAGTCCAGGATTAGGGTGTCCTCGGACAGCCGGACTATATGCTTATGCCAGATTGTTGGACTATGAAGATACAAGACTGAAGACTTCGTCTCGTGTCCGTGTGGGACTCTCATTTGCATGGAAGGCAAGCTTGGCAATTCGGATATGTAGATTTCCTTCTCTGTAACCGACTCTGTGTAACCCTAGCCCCCTCTGGTGTCTATATAAACCGGAGGGTTTAGTCCGCAGGACAACAACAATCATAACCATAGGCTAGCTTCTAGGGTTTAGCCTCGACGATCTCGTGGTAGATCAACTCTTGTAATACTCATATCATCAAGATCAATCAAGCTGGAAGTAGGGTATTACCTCCATAGAGAGGGCCCGAACCTGGGTAAACATTGTGTCCCCCGCTTCCTGTTACCATTAGCCTTAGACGCACAGTTCGGGACCCCCTACCCGAGATCCGCCGGTTTTGACACCGACATCGACCATCCTTGTAGTATTGACGGGCTGATCGCCGAGCACTATCGCAGAGATGGAAGCCGCAGGCGTCAGCGAGGTCTCCGCGGACCCATGCGAGCTCGTGTACATGCCAGCGCCAGTGCCCGTGCCCGTGCACGCCCCTCCATCCACCGCGACGCCGGTCCCCGTGCGTTTGCCTGGACCCGCCGCGCTCGTGCCCATGCGCGCGCCCCCGTGACAATCCACAAGTATAGGGGATCGTTTGTAGACTTCTTTGATAAATAAGAGTGTCGAACCCAACGAGGAGCAAAAGGCAGAACAAATATTCCCTCAAGTTCTATCGACCACCGATACAACTCTACGCAGACTTGATGTTTGCTTTACCTAGAACAAGTATGAAACTATTTTGCAAGAATAAAACTACAAGTACTTTCTGAGAATAAAACTACGGATAACTTGCAAGGCAAAAAACTGGAAAGCTTTTGTTAACAAGAAAGTCATTTGTCCCTAGGCAATCAATAACAAGTACCGATAATCATTCTTGTATATCTATATGAGGGAGAGGAATGAGCTAACATACTTTCTCTACTTGGATCATATGCACTTATGATTGGGTTTATCCTCTTTATCCCATAGGCAACCCACCGTACGCAACAACCCACCTACTCGGGTTTAAGCTTCTGTCACTCTCGCAACCCACCTTAAGCGAATCATGAACGTATTTCAACACCCTACAACGGGGACCCCTCACGTTTGCGCAAGACGGAGGGCACTGAAGGACAACACCATAAATAAAATATTCAATCATACCAACTAGGATCACGATTAACCCACAGGACAAAACGGATCTACTCAAACATCATAGGATAGCCAAATATCATTGGGAAATAATATATGGAGTTGAGCACCATGTTTAAGTAGAGATTATAGCGGGGAGAAGGATGTTACACCACTGCATAGAGGGAGAGAGAGTTGGTGATGACGGTAGCAAGATTGTCGATGTAGATCGTCGTCACGATCCTAGCCCCGGCGGCACTCCGGCGCCACCAAGAGAGAGGGGGAGAGAGCCCCCCTCCTTCTTCTTATTCCTTGGCCTCCCCCCTAGATGGGAGGAGAGTTCCACCTCTGGTCCATGGCCTCCATGGCGGCGGAGGGGCGGGGGCCCCTTTGAGATTGGATCTCCCTCTCTGTTCTCTTCTGTTTCGCGTTTCCCAGATCTGGCCCTTCACGGTTTCTTAAATTGCAGGAGATCCATAACTCCGATTGCGCTGAAATTTTTACACGATTTTTTCCATAAATTATGTTTATTGCGCTAGAAGAAGTGCCCCAATTGACTTTCGAGGAGGGCACAAGATACCTGGGCGCGCCAGGGGGTGCCCGGCACGCCCTGGTGGGTTGTGGTCACTGTGGGGCCCCGTTTGTGTTGATTCCACCTCCCAAAAATCATAATTATTCCAAAATAATTCTCTATAAATTTTTATCGCATTTCGACTTCGTTTGATATGGATTTTCTGTGAAAGAAAAAACATGCAACAAACAGGAACTGGCACTGGGCACTAGATCAATAGGTTAGTCCAATAAACCATATAGAAGTTGCCAAAATATGTGAAAGTTGTGTAATATTGTCATGAAACAATCAAAAATTATAGATACAACAGAGACATATCACCCCTCAGCGGCATGGGACGCCATCGTCAACCGCTACCTCGCAGCGCTGCCAGTTGTCGGCCTCCTGGACCCGGCCCGTTGATCGCACGACAACAAGATGTTTGATTTCCAAGTGAAGAACATTTTGTGTTGTCTTGAAGACTTCAACAACGGCAACCCTCGCGGAATACATGAGCGCGAGCCATGGATATAGCACTATAGGTGGAATAGAGTATGATGATACAGGTAAATATAGAGAAGACAAAAAAAGTAAGAAAGTCTCACATCAATGCGGATAACCAACGGGCTATGGTGATGCCCATCAATTTGATATCAATGCGAGGAGTAGGGATTGTTATGCAACGAATGCACTAAGAGCTATAAGCGTATGAAAGCTCGTCATGAAAACTAAGTGGGTGTGCATCTAATCCTATAATGAAAAATTCCCACTAGTATATGAAAGTGACAACATAGGAGACTCTCCATATGAAAAACATGGTGCTACTTTGAAGCACAATTGTGGAACTAGCATGCCCCTTCTCTCTTTTTCTTTTCTTTTTTTCCTTTTTCTTTTTTTCCTTTTTTTTCCTTTTTCTCTCTCTCATTGTCCGGAGTCTCATCCTGAGTTGTGGGGGAATCATAGTTTCCATCATCCTTTCCTCACTGGGGCAATGCTCTAATAATGAAAATTGATGATCATCACACTTCTATTTACTTACAACTCAATATTACAACTCGATACCTATAACAAAATATGACTCTATATGAACGCCTCTGGCAATACCAAGATGTGCAATGATCTAGCGTAACAAGCATAAAAATGATGAACGGTGGCTGTGCCAGAAATACTATGTCAGCTATATGATCATGCAAAGCAATATGACAATGAATGCTCAAGTCATCAAAACGGAAGCGGTGGAAGTTGCATGGCAATATATCTATGAATGTCTATGGAAAGGCCATAATAGGTAGGTATGGTGGTTTTTTTGAGAAAGACATAATAAGGCTTATGTGTGATAGAGAGTATCATATCATGCGGTTTGGATGCACCGGCAAAGTTTGCACCATGTCTTGAGGTGAGAAAGGGTAATGCATGGTACTGTAGAGGCTAGCAAATTGCAGAAAGGTAAGAGTGTGTACAATCCATGGACTCACATTAGTCATAAAGAACTCATATACTTATTGCAAAAATTTCACTAGCCCTCTAAGCAAAGTACTACTATGCATGCCCCTAGGGGGGTAGATTGGTAGGAAAAGACCATCGCTCGTCCCCAACCGCCACTCATAAGGAAGACAATCAATAATAAATCATGCTCCAACTTCATAGCATAACGAGAGACTATACATGCATGCTTCGGTAATCACAAACCTTAATACCAATATTCCTACTAACCACAACCGTTTACTAGTACCTCCCACATATTATCATCTCTATATCGCAAAACAATTGCAAGGAATCAAACATATCATATTCCGTGATCCACAAGTTTTATGTAGGATTTTTTGACTAACCATGCAATTGACCAATTCATGTTGACTCTATAAATAGATATAAGTGAAACATGAGAGTTTAATTCTTTCTGCAAATGACCATACTCTAATAAATATAAGTGAAGGAAAAGATCATCCTACAAATAACAGTTTTCCATGTGAAGAGAAACAGGCAATCTGAACTTCAAATGATATAAGTGAAGCACATGAGGCATTCTATAAATCAACCATGGACTATCTCATACCAGCATGGTGCATGAAAGAAAAGTGAAAACTAAATGCAAAAGACGCTCCAAGATTTGCACATATCACATGAACGAAACAAAGACAAAAACATACCGATACTTGTTGAAGAAAGATGGGATGCCTTCCGGGGCATCCCCAAGCTTAGACGTTTGAGTCTCCTTGGATATTTACTTGGGGTGCCTTTGGCATCCCCAAGCTTGAGCTCTTGCCTGTCCTCCTTCTCCTCATATCGAGACCTCCTTGATCTTTGATCACTTCATCCACACAAAACTCAACAGAAAGCTCGGTAAGATCCGTTAGTATAATAAAGCAAATCACTACTGTAAGTACTGTTTAAAACCAATTCATATTCTGTTTTTGCATTGTAGCTATGGTAATATAACTTTTCCATGGCTTATACCACTGATAGAATCGATAGCTTCATCAGAACAAGCAAAACAATGCATCAAAAACAGAAGTTGTCTTAAACAGGACAGTCTCTAGCAATCTGAACATCTACCATACTTCTGGTACTCCAAAAATTCTAAAACATTAGGACGAAATAAAAAAATTGTATAGCAATAGTGTGCAAAAAGTTTCACAACCTTTTGACGTTCCAGTAAAAAATGAAAATTTATTCACTACAGCCAAAGTTCCTGTTTCTACACCGCACATACCAACAAGCAATCTAATCATCCTAAAGGCAAACCTTGGCACAATAATTTTATAGTACAAAGGATTTGTACAAGGGGATAATTATTTTTGTTGAAAATTTTCTGTAATTGAGATTCACAAAGTTTCCATGGGCATGAATAAAGTTCAAGGAGCTCCCCCGTTCAACGGTGTTCGTCTTTCTCACTTTCATTTTTATTTTTGTGAAGTTTTAAGTTCCCCTCTATATTTTGTTGTTTTTAAACTTTATAAAAGCACTCAACAGAATAAAATGACTCTCTAAAACATCCGGGTTGTCTCCCTGGCAGCGCTTTCTTTAAAGCCATTAAGCTAGGCATAAAGTGCTCAAGTAATGAATCCACCAGGATCCAAAGGTATATCAAAGCCAATTTTAATTAGCAATGATTTTGCATTTAGTAGTGAGCACAAAGAAACATATATCATGCAATGACGAAGTCTAACCCTCTTCCTATGCATCGGCATGTCATAAAAGAAAAATTCATGCACGTCAAGTAAAGGCCAATACATATCATAGGCGGTTTCTTGCAATTTTATCGTGTTGGAAACATAGAGAGGTGGAGATGTAGTTCCTCTCACATAATAATTGCAAGTAGGAGCAGCAAGCACATGCATATTATATTCATCAAAATTATCATGAGCAACGGTAAAAGGCAACCATCAATGTAATCCTTAATAAGAGCAAACTTCTCTGATATAGTGTAGTTGGGAGAATTCAAAAAGATAATAAGACTATCATGTGTGGGTGCAATAGCAACAATTTCATTCTTAACATAAGGAACTATAGCAAGTTCATCTCCATAAGCATAATTCATATTAGCATCTTGGCCACAAGCATAGCAAGCTCAAGTTCATCAAAAAGGGATGTTTCAAGCGAATCAATGGGATCATAGCAATTATCATAGCATTCATCCTTCGGTAAGAACGAAGGGAAATTAAACAATGTATGAGTTGAAGAGTTACTCTCACTAGAAGGTGGGCACGGGTAGCTAATCCTCTCTTCCTCCCTTTGTTCTTCGCACTCCTCATCATCTTTTTCATCCAATGAGCTCATAGTTTCATCAATTCCTTCTTCCATAGACTCCTGCAAAATATTAGTCTCTTCTTGGACAGCGGAGACTTTCTCAATAAACACATAAATATCGTAATTGTATTTATAATTATCATAGCAATATTTAAGGATAGCAAAATTTTCAGGTCTATAAATCAAATCATCAAAATATTCATACTTTTCAAACAAAGATTCAATTTCATAAGCACCCTTAAAAGCAACAAATTCTTCTATTTGTTCCACATCGTAGTAAGCATATGTACCATTAGCATAAGAAGCTAAGGTTTCATTATCATTAAATTTGCATGAAAAGGGAAGATGTGGAGCGTTCATCCTAGAGCAACAAGTATAATCATATCTAGAGCATAGATTCCAAGCATACCATTTCAACATATGAATTTGATCCCATAATAGTTTCCCTTTTTGTGTCAAGCAATAATCCCTAAAGTATTCACGTTGATCCAACATGTCTCCTATTATCAAGTTGAATGGGGTTTTCTCAGGATTATCAAAGTATTGCATAATATTTTCCACATAACGAGCATCGAGGGTTTTAGGAGGTTCCCCATCTCCATGAGTAGCAAGTACCACTAAATTTTTTTGTGTTTCGTGTTCCATATCCATAACTAAAGATAGAGAACAACTTATAACTGGAAATAAAAACTACTTTGTGATAAAGCAAACAAGCACATACGAGAATATTCACCCCGCGCTATTGCTCCCTGGCAATGGCGCCAGAAAAGGTCTTGATAACCGACAAGTATAGGGGATCGTTTGTAGCCTTCTTCAATAAATAAGAGTGTCGAACCCAATGAGGAGCTAAAGGCAGAACAAATACTCCCTCAAGTTCTATCGACCACCGATACAACTCTACGCACACTTGACGTTTTCTTTACGTAGAAGAAGTATGAAACTATTTTGCAAGAATAAAACTACGAGTACATTGTGAGAATAAAACTACGGATAAATTGAAAGGCAATAAAAGTGGAAAGCTTTTGTTAACAAGAAAGTCAGTTGTCCCTAGGCAATCAATAACAATACTGGTAATCATTCTTGTAATGCTATATGAGGGAGAGGCATGAGCTAACATACTTTCTCTACTTGGATCATAATGCACTTATGATTTGAACCCTAGCAAGCATCCGCAACTACTAAATATCATTAAGGCCGTCAAACCCAACCATAGCATTAAGTATCAAGTCCTCTTTATCCCATACGCAACAACCCACCTACTCGGGTTTAAGCTTTTGTCACTCTCGCAACCCGCCATAAGCAAATCATGAATGTATTGCAACACCCTACAGCAGGGACCCCTCACGTTCGCGTGAGATGGAGGGAACCAAAGGACAGCACCATAAATAAAATATACAATCATACCAACCAAGATCACGATTAACCCACAAGACAAAACAGATCTACTCAAACATCATAGGATAGCCAAATATCATTGGGAAATAACATATGGAGTTGAGAACCATGTTTAAGTAGATATTACAACAGGGAGAAGGGATGTTACACCGCTTCATAGAGGGGGGAGAATTGGTGATGACGGTAGCAAGATTGTTGATGTAGATCATCGTCCCGATCCTAGCCCCGGTGGCACGCTGGCGCCACCGGGAGAGAGGGGGAGAGAGCCCCCCTCCTTCTTCTTATTCTTATTCTTTGGCCTCCTCCCTAGATGGGAGGAGAGTTCCCCCTATGGTCCATGGCCTCCATGGCGGTGGAGGGGCAGGGGGCCCTCCGAGATTGGATCTCCCTCTCTGTTCTCTTCTGTTTCGCGTTTCCCAGATCTGGCCCTTCACAGTTTCTTAAGTTCCAAGAGATCCGTAACTCTGATTACGCTGAAATTTTTACACGATTTTTTCCATAAACTATCTTTCTCGCGCCAGACGAAGGGTCCCAACCGACCTTTGAGGAGGGCACAAGATACCTGGGCGCGCCAGGGGGTGCCCGGCGCACCCTGGTGGATTGTGGTCATTGTGGGCCCTCGTTTGCGTTCATTCCACCTCCCAAAAATCATAAATATTCCAAAATAATTCTCCGTAAATTTTTATCGCGTTTGGACTTTGTTTGATATGGATTTTCTAGGAAACAAAAAACATGCAACAAACAGCAACTGGCACTGGGCATTGGATCAATAGGTTAGTCCAATAAATCATATAAAAAGTTGCCAAAAATATGTGAAAGTTGTATAATATTGGCATTAAACAATCAAAAATTATAGATACAATGGAGATGTATCACCCCTCAGCAGCATGGGACGCAGCCGTCGACCGCTACCTCGCAGCGCCGCCAGTTGTCGTCCTCCCGCACCCCGCCCATCGATCGCGCGAGGACATGATGTTTGATTTCCAAGTGAAGAACATTCTGTGTTGCCTTTAAGACTTCAACAACGGCATCCCGAAGGACGACAATGACAACGCCGGCGCGGCACACCGCATCCACCGCCGCCAGAAATAGTTCTTTTGGGTTTAATACAGTATCTCGATTATATGAATATAAATTCGCAGTATGACTGAATGAAAGATATGGTTTGAACGAACTTGCGTTTTTCAATCTTAATTTACAGACTTATCAAACGGTATTCTTTTGAAAAAAAATGTCAATGGTTTTTAAATATAAAACGCTCATCGCAAACGTTTTAGTTAGAACACTCGTATGCAAACCGACAACTTCCCCAGGAAGCCAAGGAAAATGTGCCGTGCAGGATTTGTGCAGCTCTTGATCGCAAACGTTTTAGATAGAACACCCGTATGCAAAGTGGGAGCTATGGTCTTCCCCGGTAAGTCAAGGGAAAATTCGCAGTGTAGGATTTGTGCATCCCTTCAACGCAAATGGTTCAGATTGAATACGGTATGCAAAGCCAGACTTCAGCGCCAAGCCAAGAGAAAGTGTGCCGAGCAGGATTTGTACACCCCTTCAACGCAAATGGTTGTTTTGGATGACCCGTATGCAACCACGTACAGACAATTTGGTAAGATTTGTATCTGTCATATTGAGTATATTGCCATTTGTCAAACTGGAAAGATTGACATTTGTTGATCTAGTAACACTGCCATTTGTCAACCTAGTTACACTGCGATTTGTCAAAATATGCAGCTAAAAATCACTAGCACTATCTAATTTTTGCAACTAAAATTTCAGTAATTAAGCATAGATTTCATTCATAGATTAAGCAGTTGTTCTGTATACAAATAGTTCAACTCGACAGCTGAACCAACCAAACTTTTCCCCAATTGTTGCCAACCACGTACTGAAATAGCTAGTTCAACTATATCTACTAGCTAATTTTAAGTACGTTGTACAGTTTCACCACATCTATAGTCTGATGAACTGAACAAAATAGCCCCTAAATACTACTACTACAGAGGGGCTTTGTACTACTTCCGGCAGCCTCTGCTCTTTCGAGCGTGCTTAGTAAGAGGCAGAGGAGGAGGAGCCTACCGACGAGCTGGACAACTGCAATACGGTGCCTGCCGCTGCTGCACCTTCAGCGACGCTCACCTCAAACTCCCCTCTGCCGCTCCAGATAACCCCTCTCAAAGCAGTGGTTCTCCTCGTAGTCTCCTTATTCCTCACCTCTGTGGTGGTGTGTGCTGCGGCCATGGCGGCGGTAAGGCTCTTCACGTGCTCGACGAGGCACTCCTCCTTCTCCCGCAGGAACTCGGCGTAGCGCGCAAGGTCGCTGACGCACGTGCGGGCCTCCACCTCCGTCTCCCACCTTCTAGCGGTGGTGGCGGAGCGAGTGATGACCCTGACGATCGATGGTGGACTGGCGACCACGGCGGCCGATGATGGGGTGGCGGCCATGACCACCTCCTCCCGCTTTCGGGCCGCGGCGGCGAGCGGATGATGGCCACGGTGGCCAACAGTGGGGTGGCAGCTACGACGGCCACCTCCCGCCTTTGGGTCACGGCGGTGGAGCGGGCATTAGCCCTGGCTTTTGACGGTGGTGTGGCGGCCACGGCGGCAGACGGTGGGGTGGCGGCAACAGCTGCTGACGGGAAGCGATGGTAGAGCGTGTGGTGGGTGTCCGCGCACACCCAACAGGGACGCCATGCGCACTACACTACATCAAGAACTGCGCCGCCACCGCGGTGTAGCCTCCCAGCTGGAGTTGTCCTCTGATGAAGGCGGAGTGGCTGAGCGATGATGGTGGAGTGGCTGAGCGACGACGACGGGCCGGTGCCATTGGCGACTATGGGAGAAGCAGACGAGATAAGCTACGGGGAGAGAGCGGAAAATGTGATGCAGGACTCGCCGGTCGTGAGGGTTTATATAGCAGGCCGGTAAGCATTCGGATTTTGGGGGATTTCACCGAATTGGGCGGGAAGCTTGCTTGGGAACCTGCAAGGTTGCGCGGGAACGGGCTCACCGACGATTCATTAGCGCCACTGCGAGGCATCGTTTGGCCAAAATAACGCCCCCGCGCGTGATGACCCACAAGTATATGGGATCAATTGTAGCCCTTTCGATAAGTAAGAGTGTCAAACCCAACGAGGAGCAGAAGGAAATGACAAGTGGTTTTCAGCAAGGTAATGTCTGCAAGTGCTGAAATTGTAAGTAACAGAGTAGTTTGATAGCAAGATAATTTGTAACAAGCAAGTAATAGTAGTAGTAACAAAAGTGCAGCAAGGTTGCCCAATCCTTTTGAGGCAAAGGACAGGCCAAAACGGTCTCTTATGATAAGCAAAGTGTTCTTGAGGGTACATGGGAATTTCATCTAGTACTTTCATCATGTTGTTTCGATTCGTGTTCGCTACTTTGATAATTTGGTATGTGGGTGGACCGATGCTTAGGTGTTGTTCTTACTTGAACAAACCTCCTACTTATTAACCCCCTCGCAAGCATCCGCAACTATGAGAAAAGTATTAAGAATAAATTCTATCATAGCATTAAACTTTTGGATCCAATCGGCCCCTTACAGAATAGCGCATAAACTAGGGTTTAAGCTTCTGTCACTCTTGCAATCCATCATCTAATAACTACTCCACAATGCATTCCCTTAGGCCCAAATATGGTGGAGTGTCATGTAGTCGACGTTCACATTACACCACTAAGGGAATCACAACATACATATCATTACAATATCGAACACATATCAAGTTCACATGATTACTTGCAACATTATTTCTCTCGTGACCTCAAGAACAAAAGTAACTACTCACAAATAATAATCGTGCTCAAGATCAGAGGGGTATTAAATAGCATAATGGATCTAAGCATATAATCTTCCACTAATAAACCATATAGTAATCAACTACAACATGTAATCAACATTACTAGTCACCCACAAGCACCAACCTATAGTTCCGGTACAAAGATTGAACACAAGAGATGAACTAGGGTTTGAGAGGAGATGGTGTTGTTGAAGATGTTGATGGAGATTGCCCTCCTCAAGATGGGAGAGTTGTTGGTGATGACGATGACGATTATTTCCCCCTCCGGGAGGGAAGTTCCCCAAGCAGAATTGCTCCGCCGGAGGGCAAAACTGCTCCTGCCCAAGTTCCTCCTTGAGACGGCGGCACTTCGTCCCGAAAGTCCTCTCCTTATTTTTTCTAGGTCAAAATGACTTATATACCAGAAGAGGGGTAATACGTCTCCAACGTACCTATATTTTTTTATTATTCCATGTTGTTATATTATCATTCTTACATGTTTTACCATCATTTTATATCGTTTTTTTTGTACTAACCTATTGACATATTGCCCAGTGCCAGTTACTGTTTTTTGCTTGTTTTTTACATCACAGGAAATCAATACCAAACGGAGTCCAAACGCAGCAAAACTTTTCGTGCATTTTTTCTGGACTAGAAGACACAAGATGGGCCGAAGAAGTACCAGAGGGGTGCCCCGAGGGGGCACAATCCACCAGGACGCGCTTGGGGCCCAGGCGCGCCCAGGTAGGTTATGCCCACCTCGGTTGCTTCCCGCACCGCCTCTTGCTCTATAAACACCCCCATATTCCAGAAACCCTAGGGGAGTCGACGAAAATCAATTCCAGCCGCCGCAAGTTCCAGAAACACCAGATCCATTCTAGACACCATCACGGAGGGGTTCATCATGTCCATTCGTGCCTCTTCGATGATGCATGAGTAGTTCTTTGTAGACCTATGGGTCCGTAGTTAGTAGCTAGATGGCTTCCTCTCTCTCTCTCTCTCTCTCTCGATTATCGGTATAATGCTCTTTGGAGATCCATATGATGTAAGTCTTTTTGCAGTGTGTTTGTTGGGATTGATGAACTTTGAGTTTATGATCAGATATATGTTTTTATCCATGAAAGTTATTTGAGTCTTCTTTGATATCTTATATGCATGATTGATTATAGCCTCATATTTCTTCTCCGGTATTTGGGTTTTGTTTGGCCAACTTGATCTATTTATCTTGCAATGGAAAGAGGTGCTTTGTGATGGGTTCGATCTTACGGTGCTTGATCCCAGTGACATAAGGGTAAACGACACGTATGTATCGTTGCTATTAAGGATAACAAGATGGGGTCTATTTCTACATAAATAGATGTTGTCTACATCATGTCATCGTTCTTATTGCATTACTCTGTTTTTCCATGAACTTAATACACTAGATGCATGCTGGATAGCGGTCGATGTGTGGAGTAATAGTAGTAGATGTAGGCAGGAGTCGGTCTACTGATCTTGGACGTGATACCTATATAATGATCATTGCCTGGATATCGTCATAGTATTTGAAGTTCTATCAATTGCCCAACAGTAATTGTTTTCCCACCGTTTGCTATTTTTCTCGAGAGAAGCCACTAGTGAAACCTACGGCCCCCGGGTCTCTTCTTTAATATATTTACCTGCGCGGTCTATTTTTATTTGCTTCTATTTTCAGATCTATTAAACCAAAAATACAAAAGTACTTTGATGCACTTTATTTTATTTGCGGTCTATTTATCCAATCTATTACAACTTTCTCCTACCTCCATGCCAATTTCTGGCGCCGTTACCCGAAAGGGTTGACAATCCCTTTAACACGTCGCATTGCGAGTATTTGTTATTTGTGCAGGAGCTATTTATGTTGTGTTGCATGGTTCTCCTACTGGTTCGATAACCTTGGTATCATCACTGAGGGAAATACCTACCGTCGTTGTGCTGCGTCATCCCTTCCTCTTTGGGGAAATACCGATGTAGTTCTAACAGGCATCAAAAGGAATTTCTAGCGCCGTTGCCGGGGAGACATCATCAACATCAACCAGGTTCCTAATCACCAATCTCATCTCCTTACAATTTACATTATTTTCCATTTGCCTCTCGTTTTCCTCTCCACCACTTCACAAAAATTAGCCGTTTTATTCACCCTCTTTTTCGTTCGCCGTTTTCTCCTCAGATCTGTTTTTGAGTGCAATCTTGTTGTGTGGTCACCATGACTCAAGAGAACACCAAGTTGTGTGATTTCTCAAATACCAACAACAATGATTTTATTAGCACTCAGATTGCTCCTCCCGCCATTTGTGCGGAGTCTTGTGATATTAATACTGCTTTGTTGAATCTTGTTATGAAATATAAATTTTCCGGTACTCCTAATGAGGATGTTGCGTCCCATCTTAACACATTCGTGACATGCAAAAGAAAAAAGATGTGGACAATGATGTTGTGAAGTTGAAATTATTTCTGTTTTCTTTGCAAGATCGCGCAAAAATTTGGTTATATTCTTTGCCTCGCAATAGTATCGATTATTGGAATAAGTGCAAGGATGCTTTTATTACTAAGTATTTTCCGCCCATAAAAATCATTTCCCTTAGAGCCCAAATCATGAATTTCAAGAAACTTGAACATGACCATGTTGCACAATCTTGGGAAAGGATGAAATTGATGCTAAGGAATTGCCCAACTCATGGGTTAAATCTTTGGATGATCATACAAATATTTTATGCGGGGTTGAATTTTGTTTCTTGTAGTCTTTTAGATTCTGCCGCGGGGGGTACTTTTATGGAAATTACTTTGGGTGAATCTACTAAATTTCTAGACAATATTATCACAAATTACTCACAATGGCATACCAAAAGAGCTCCTACAAGTAAAAAGGTCAATTCGGTAGAAGAAATAAATTCTTTGAGTGAAAAAGTTGATGCTCTTATGAAGTTCGTTGCTAATAAAAGTGCTCCTATTAATTTTAATGATGTGCCTTTGTCTACTTTGATTGAGCAAAACTATGATGCCATAGATGTGAATTTATCTCACGAAACAATTTCAATAGCAATGCTTATAGAGGTAATTTTAATCCTAGGCCTTTTCCTAGTAATTCCTCTAATAATTATGGTAATTCATATGGTAGTCCTTCTTATAATAATAATAGAAACACCTCTGATCTTGAGAATAATATTAAAGAATTTATCAATATTCAAAAAGTTTTCAATGCTACAATAGAAGAAAAGCTGAATAAAGTTGATGATATGTCTAGAAGTATTGATAGAATTTATCATGTTGTAGAAACTCTCATGATGGAGAATTTTGTGCCTAAGGTTGAAGAATCAATTAAAGCTCTTTATGTTTATATGGATGAAAGTAAGAAAAGAACTGTTATGCTTAGAGCTAAAAGAGAATTTTTAGAAAAAGCATTTTGTAGTGATTGCTTTCATAAAAGTGTTGAAGATCTTAAAATGATTGGTGTTTCTTCTATTGATTCTTTGTTTAGTAAAATTAAGATTGATGAAAAAGGGACTAGAGAAGAGTCAATTTAGCTAGAAGGCATCCCAATAATTCGGAGGGTGAAAATCTTGTTGAGAAAATTGATAAAAGTGGGTTTGAAGAGGTCAAAACTTTAACTAGTGATGTGCCCACTATTTTGGATTACAAAGACTTTAATTATGATAGTTGCTCTTTGGTTGATTATATTTCTTTGTTGCAATCCATGATAAATTCACCCTATGCTTATGAACAAAATAAAGCTTTTACTAAACATATTGTTGATGCTATGATGAAAGCTTCTAAAGAAAAGTTGGAACTAGAAGTTTCAATTCCTAGAAAATTACATGATGAATGGGAACCTACCATCAAAGTCAAGATTAAAATTATGAGTGTTTTGCTTCATGTGACTTGGGTGCTAGTGTTTCTACAGTTCCGAAATCTTTATGTGATGTGCTTGGCCTTACTGATATTGAAGAATGCTCTTTAAATTTGCACTTGTGGATTCTACTATTAAAAAGCCTATGGGAAGAATTAATGATGTTCTTATTCTTGCAAATAGGAATTATGTGCCCATAGATTTTATTGTTCTTGATATTGATTGCAATCCGTCTTGTCCAATTATACTTGGTAGACCATTTTTACGTACTATTGGTGTCGTGATTGATATGAAAGAAGGTAATATTAAATTTCAATTTCCACTAAGGAAGGGTATGGAGCACTCCCCTAGAACAAGAATTAGGCCACCATATGAATCAACCATGAGGGCATCGTATGGATCTAGAATTAAAAATGACAACACTTAGATCCTTCGTGTTATGCCTAGCTAGGGGCGTAAAATGATAGTGCTCGTTGGGAGGCTACCCAACTTGTATCTTTTTGCTTTTTGGTTTTCTTGCTGTTTTCAATAAAATACCCAATTATGCCTCTGATTGGATGTGTTTTTGCGGTTTGAATTAGTGTTTGTGCCAAGCAAGGCCTTTGGGATGGTTTGGGTGAGAGTTGATTTGATCTTGTAGCAAACAGAAACTTTTGCACTCATGAAAATAATTCCCATTTTTAATAGAAGAGTGATTTTGAGCTAATTCTTTTTGTAGAATATTAATAAACAAATTATTCATGTTGGCCTGATTTTTCAGAATTTTTGGACTTACATAAGTATTCGAAGTTTCCAGATTGCTACAGACTGTTCCGTCTTTGATAGATTCTGTTTTCTTTGCGTTGTGTGCTTGTTTTGATGATTCTATGGTTTTCTTTGAAGAGTTTTTACCATAGAAAAGTTGGAATACAGTAGATATAATGCAAAAATAAAATATGAATGGGTTTGCAACAGTACTTACAGTAGTAGTTTACTTTCTTATACTTACGGATCTCACGAAGGTTTTGTTTAGTTTTGTGTGATTGAAGTTTTCAAGTTTTGGGTGATATTACGATGGATGAAGGAATAAGGATTAGCAAAAGGCTAAGCTTGGGGATTCCCGAGGCACCCCAAGATAATATTCAGGAAGTAGCAAGCAACTAATCTTGGGGATGCCCCTGAGTGGCATCCCCTCTTTCTTCTAGCAACCATCGGTATTTTACTTGGAGCTATATTTTTATTCGTCACATATTATGAGTTTTGCTTAGAGCGTCTTGTATGATATGAGTCTTTGCTTGTTTTGCTTTGTGTTTTAAGTCTTGAATCCTTGCTGGACACACCTTTTTGAGAGAGCCAAAAATTATGTTATGCTTGCTCTTATGCTTCACTTAAATTTTTAGAGCCATGGAATTGCTCTAGTGCTTCACCTATATCTTTTTGTGCACGGTGTGCTTTGTTATTTTTGAAGAAATGCTATCATGCTTCACTTAGATTTATTTGGGAGTTAGTAAAAATTTAAGAAATTCTCTCTTGCTTCACTTAAATTATTTTGAGAGAAAGAAATACTATGCTCATGTTCTTCACTTAAATTTGTTTGAGCTTATTAAAAGCAACATATGAAACTAGTCCAAAAGTGATAGATATCCAAGGAGAATATAAAAAACTTTCATGAAGATCACTGGAAAAAATAAACTTGGTTCTTTGTAATGGTTTTCATATATGACGATATGATATGTGAGTCATGTTGATGAGTAATTATGCTTTTGTAAGAATATTGGTGTTAAGGTTTGTGATTCCCTATGCAACCACGAAATTCAATAGCTATGAAATGAAATTACATCCTACTTGTGGTGCATTATTCGGTGTTAATTATGCTTAATGCTCGCTTACGAGATTTTTCATTTCTTGGTTGGACGCTTCTCAATCATTATGCTAGCCTTCATTTGCACTAAGTATGATCACTACTTGTGCATCCAAACCCCTTTAAACCAGTTTTGCATATGAGTCCACTATACCTACCTGTATGCGGTATTTCCATGCCGTTCTAAGCAAATTTGCATGTGCCATCTCTAATTTTCAAAATAAATTTCTCTTTTGTGTGCTCGTACCGCTCGTGAGGTGGTGAGAGGTGGCCGATGTTTTCCATGCTAGATGTGTTATTCTCACAATGAGTGTTTATTCACTTGTCATTGCACGAGAGTGCGGCAAAGGTATTAGGGATGCCCAGTCCCGAAATGAAAAATGAATTTACTTTATGTTGTAAAATAATAAATTCATTGGAAAGTGTTGGAATGGAGGGCACCCGTGGATACAGTTAGCCATGGGAAGTGAAAGTATGGTGGAAAAAGGAATAAACTTTATTTTTTGTTTGGGAACCGCCTATGATGTTTCTAGCATGGAAAGTGTTGGTAACTCTAAGTCGTTTCCGTTGGTGGGAAAAGTATGCCTCGCAAAATATTTTTATCTCTCAATTTTTGCTTTGAGCTCGGGACCTCTACAAATCCCTACTTCCCTCTACGAAGGGCCTTTCTTTTACTTTATGCAATTTTTATTTTTAACTTGACTCTCCATCTTCTCTTATAAAGCACCAACTAAGGGGCACTATGATCGTACTTGAGCATTGGGTATAGCTAGTATTCGAGTGTGTTTCGTGAATGGATCAATAATTGAGCATATTGGGCTAGGGATAACTTGCTTTAGCATTGATATTTTGAAATACATGGTTGCTTGTTGATATGCTTGAATATTAAAGTCTTCATGTCAAAACTAGACTATTGTTTTGAATCATATAAAAGTCCAAATGTCCATGCTACACAGAAAAGAATATGTGATGAACATGTTAGGCAGCATTCCACATCAAAAATTATGTTTTTAAAATTTAGCTACTCGAGGACGAGCAGGAATTAAGCTTGAGGATGCTGATATGTCTCCAACGCATCTATAAATTTTATTGTTCCATGCTGTTATATTATCATTCTTGGATGCTTTACAATCATTTTATATCATTTTTTGGTACTAACCTATTGACATAGTGCCTAGTGCCAGTTGTTGTTTTCTACTTGTTTTTTACATCGTGTGAAATCAATACCAAACGGAGTCTAAACACAACGAAACTTTTATTAATTTTTTCTGGATCAGAAGACACAAGATGGGTCGAAGAAGTACCAGAGGGTACCTGAGGGGGCAACCCACCAGGGCGCACCCAGGTGAGTTATGCCCACCTCGGTGGCCTCCCCACCGCCTCTTTGCTCTATAAATACCCCAATATTCTAGAAACCCTAGGGGAGTCGACAAAAATCAATTCCAGCCGTCGCAAGTTCCAGAAACACCAGATCTAATCTAGACACCATCACAGAGGGGTTCATCATGTCCATTGGTGCCTCTCCGATGATGCGCAAGTAGTTCTTTGTAGACCCACGGGTCCGTAGTTAGTAGCTAGATGGCTTCATCTCTCTCTCTCTCTCTCTCTCTCTCTCTCTCTCTCTCTCTCTCTCTCTCTCTCTCTCTCTTGATTCTCAATACAATGGTCTCTTGGAGATCCATATGATGTAAGTCTTTTTGCGGTGTGTTTGTTGGGCTCCGATAAACTTTGAGTTTATGATAAGATCTATGTTTTTATCCATGAAAGTTATTTGAGTCTTCTTTGATCTCTTATATGCATGATTGATTATAGCCTCATATTTATTCTATGATATTTGGGTTTTGTTTGGCCAACTTGATCTATTTATCTTGCAATGGGAATAAGTGCTTTGTGATGGGTTCGATCTTACGGTGCCTGATCCCAGTGATAGAAGGGGAAACGACATGTATGTATCATTGCTATTAAGGATGACAAGATGTGGTCTATTTCTATTTCCATGAACTTATGTAACATCCCAATTTTCAATCTGGATGTTATACATAGATCATCATATGCATATCATATTTATTCTTGCATTTTGGTTGAGACCCTAGAAATCTTAAGCAACTCAAGGACCCACGGAGAGCGTTGGAGGTTTCACAAAATTCATATTTGAAATTATTTCAAATTTGAAGAAAAGGATCAATTTGGTTTTATTATTTTTCTCTCCAATTATTTCCAATATTAAAAATAAATGAGCGAAGATAATATGACTTCTTCAAATTCAGAGAAATATTGGAGAAAGAATTGTAGAATCAAATTATGATTTTCCTGATATTTATTTGCTATTTATTTCGAATTAGAAAAATATGCATTTTTCAAAATTGCATTTTTAGGCTAGAAAAATGTTCACCTTGGTCTAAATATCCTATTTAGACGGTGAAAATTGTTTTTGGCATTTTTAGAATATTATTTATTTTATTAGGATTTTCTTTGGCGGAATTTAATTTAAAAAATAGTTCCGCCCGATTGGGCTGAGGCCCAGCCGAGCCGGGTCGCCGCCGCCTTCCCCCGCGTGGGCGTGCGTGCCGCCGCTGGACTCGGTGTCCGAGCCGGACACCGCCGCCGCCGCCTTGCCCCCTCCTCCAAGGCACCCCTCCCCCTTTATAAGCGCGCCCAGGCCCCCCCGGACCCCAAGCCGAGCGCCTCCGCCTCCCGCACCGCCGCCACTGCCGAAGCCGCTGTCGCCGCTTCTGCCGCCATGCTGTCGCCCTCGCCTGCCGCCGCCGCACCGCCCGCACCGTCGACCACCGTCGCCGCCGCCGCGGATCTCGCCGGAGTCGCCGCCGTTGACCCCGTTTGACCAATCCGTTTTTCCCAGTTAAACCTTGTTTTTTTAGTTTTCCGGTTTATTATTTTAGATCGGTTTTCGTCGGTTTATTTTAGTTAGCGGACGTTCGTCCGTTCGTTCGTTTTAACGAACGTTGTTCGTCGGTTAGGTTCAGACAGCGAATGTTCGTTCGTTAGTCTTTTCTTTTTATTTTATTTTCGGACATGGACTTCTCCGCGATTATTTTTATCGCGACTTTTTACTCGTTTATGCAAATTAGATGAAACTAGTGCCAAAATCTTCGTCTCGAAGCCCTCTTTCTAGTTAATCAACTTGAACATGATTTTGGTACTGTAAAATTTGACTTAATTCGGATTAGTAAACGATATTGTTTTCGTTCATATTTTGAGTTTCGTTGCTCCGTTTGAGTTGAATCTTTTTGCAAATTGTAGCTAATCACATGTACCTACTGTTAACGAAATCTTGCAGAGGTTTGCCCATTATTTGCGGTCGAGTCTTGTGGGGAAAAGTGCGCAAACCTCTGCAGTGTTAGCCGTGTCCCCGGTTATGGACGTCTTGAGTATCTAGTACTTGAATCTATTGATGTGATCTCATCACGTTACTCTAATTAATTATGATGTTTGGTTAATGATGATAATTTTAATTGGGATTTGAGTTGGGGTTACCTTCTCTAATAATGGGCAACATGGGAGTAGTTAAAGAAATTTATTCCTTTGATGTAGGGGAAAACTAGCTTTATGCAAAATCATGAAACTTACAGCCTCCACCAGCCAAATATTGCATGTAGATATAGTTCTTGCATTATCATTGCTTTACAGTGTAACTATGCCAGCATATTCCATGTGCTGACCCATTTCGGGCGGCAACATTGATGTAGGGTAGAACCCTAGAGGTCGATCTTTCACGTTTGGAGAGGATCCCTACGAGGAACATGAAGAACACGAGGAGGGGAACGAGGGAAAAACACGAGAGAACACTCGACCAACAAGAACAAAGTCACACATGTGCTAGATCCAAGAAACACAAAGAGATACACGGTCCAAATCCGACAAAGGACGATACAAGTGGTGGTAGCTCATCTCCGAGAGGAGGTCTTGTATCCATGAGGGGTCTTCCCTTCAAGGGGTCTTGAATCCAGGTGGATCTTCTCCGAAGAGGCCGCGTTCTCTCACGAGGAGGAGATCCGGATGGATGAGCGAGGCTCTATCTCACAAATGAGCTAAATCAACGCTAACCCTAACTAGGATGAGGTGGGGGAGTATATATAGTCTAAGGGACGAAGGGGTACATGGGCTTCGGCCTAGATGCGCTTCACGCAGGCAGGGGGGCCGGATGTCCGGGCGTCGGGCCGGATGTCCGGGCCTTCCCGAGACGCCGGATGTCCGGGCTAGTTAGTCGAATGTCCGGGCTGGTGGAGTCGGTTTCGGTGCTCTCTGGATATCTTGTGCCGGATTTCCGGGTAGGTGCCAGATGTCCGGCCCGTTGCGGGGCGACGGATGTCCGGGGGTCGGCCGGATGTCCGGCCGCTGTAGAGTCGCCTGGCGTCCGTCTCTCTCTGGTCTTCTTCTGGTTGGTGGCGCCGGATGTTCGGGCTCTTGCCGAATGTCCGGCCGTTGTAGCTCCGCGACGACTCCACTTGAGGCACTTCTTGATCCGCTTCCATGTGGACTTGTTCTTTGCTTCGAGCATCTCCATGGTTGTCTCCTCGGTTCCTGAGCATACATAGTGTCTTTGATTTAGGTAGCAACCATGTCTCACACAAGTGGAAAGGGGGAGTATTTAGGAACGGGTTCACCTTGTGTCCAATGGCGTATGTTAGAGGTCTCATCGTATGTCCACTTGGGGATTGGGGAGTAGTCATAGTGTACATGGGGATGATCATCGGATGCTCCGCATCATCTCCCCTCCCTTGGGAAAGATCCAACCTCGGATCAAAAACCTCATCACCATGGAAACAGTTGTCGTGGACGGACTTGTAGTTGGACGAAGTGGAAGACATGGCGCAATCCAAGTACTCCAAGGTGTCTCCGGAGTGGTACACATGCAAAAAGAGCAAACACAAACGACACTTGGAAATACAATGGTTAGCACACACAAGGTGTCCATCATGTAAGAATGAGTCTGTGCGGCAAGATTGTTCATGGCAAAGTGCATGAAGCTTATCAAGATGATATAGAATGATATGCAAAGCGTTCATGGGAGAAAAAGCATTCATTGTGCACACAAATGTGTTGTGAATATGATCAATGCAACGACGGTGCAAAGTGATGTCATAGTGAGATGGTTTATCAATAGCATGAATATGGCAATGGATGCTCAATATGATTATGTTATCATGCAATTGATGGTAGGCAATGTGATCATTATGTATGAATATGCCATCAAGAAAGATCACAACAAATTTGCTAAGGAAGTGCACAAGCTCATATATCATGGATGACATAGAAATACAAGATGCAACAAGGCAATCATAATGTGAGTCAATCCATGCATAGGGTGCAAACTTGCGGTGAGTATGATATATCCATCGAGCATGACATGTGGGAGAACAATCAACAAATATGGAGGTGTGAGTGCAATGTGCCAAAGGAGTGTTGATGTACCAATGCTCGATGTCGTGGCATGAGTGGAACTCTGAAGGTGCATCCAATAAGTCTGAGCGCTCCTCAATGTGAAGGTGCATAGAGCCAATCTCCAATGTCTCTCCTCCGTTCGCGAGATGTATCATGTAGACAACAAGAAGGAAAAAACAATGAAAGAGTGACCCATCCAATATGCAAGCTTGAGTATGGCTCAAAGGGAAGGAGTTCACCTTATGAATGTTCCCGGAGATGTTGGAGTTGCACATCATGTATGCCTTCACATAACCAATATGTCCCATGACGGTAATGCCTTGTGAATCCTTCAAAACAAAGAACATGACAAACACTCGGAAAAACAAATGAGGTTAGCGGAAGTGCAAAATCTATCATTCATGTGGTAAAATACCCAACAAGTGTATGCATCATGCTCATCATAAGAGAGTACAAGGGAGCATTTCATAGTATGGAGGCATATGATGCGAGAACAACCAAATACAATAGGCTCAATCAAACAAGCATGCATCACAAGTAAGGTGTCAAAGTCTCCAAGATCAATAAGCATAGTATGGTTGCACTCAATACAAGTGGATATGAAAGAGGCAACTAATGGACACAAGAGACAATGATCAAGATATATCATGTGAGAGGCATGAACATATATGCCATCAACCCAAGAAAGCGAGTAAGAAAGGAACATGGGTGATGCGAGAAAGCAAGCGAGCATAGTAAATAAGTCGAGCAAGCTAGTAGTGCGAAGATGCAACATACTAGGAGGAATCATGGCAAGCATGTCATTGGTGAAAATAGTGTGCATGAATATTTCACATGACATAGCACAAGCATGAAAGCAAGATATGAGCAAAATATCATCAATGTATTGGCAAGAGGCCATATATGAATAGCAATAGGACATCATGACTATCCCAACACAACAAGCATAAAAAGCATGGGGCACAAAGAAATCATGGCAATAGCAACAAGTATCTCCACCAAGCATGCAAATACACATAGAAATAGCATAATGGTGAATCAAGGGTAGATGCAAGCAAGGGTCACAATTACATGGCAACATCATGTAAAGAGGCATAACATGCAAAGTGAACATGATAGTATGGGCATAAGGTGACAAGTGGTAAATAGCCCATAGCCATGTGAGAGCCAAGTAGAAGAGATGCGCGTAGTCCTTGCGCGAACGGAATGGTGGTAAGGATAGTCCCCGGGATCCCAAGTCAGCATTGCTCTCAAGAGCTCGTTTCGTCAACTCTTGGGATTGAGATGTTGACGAGTATACATGAGTACCTACACACAAAAAACAAAGGGAAAATTGTGTGTGCGTGGTATATGTACACATCATCCATCATGATGTGCACGTGCATGTGTCGGTTAGCACAAAATATCCAATGCGCAAATAAATGAGATGCTTGATATAGAAACATGTCATCCATCATGAGAGGTTTGTTATTATGTATGGCATAATGGAGACTCAAAGGATGTAATGCATCATGAGAAATATCTAGAGCATTGTTATTCATGCCCTTCGGACTCAAGAGTGCCCAAGCCACCTATCAACGGTGTGTACAGAATTGCCTGCATAAACAGATCGGCCGCAATGTGCACGCCTATGTGGATGATATTGTAGTAAAATCAAGGCAGAAGGAGACGCTGGTGGATGACTTGAAGGAAACCTTTGACAACTTGCGGGTTTACAAGATGATGCTTAATCCGGCCAAGTGTGTCTTTGGTGTTCCGGCAGGCAAGTTACTAGGTTTCCTGGTGTCTAATAGAGGAATTGAGGCTAATCCGGAGAAGATTACAGCTATCACCTCCCTGGCTAAACCAAAGTGCATCAATGATGTTCAGCACTTGGCGGGCCGAATCGCCGCACTAAGCCGGTTTATCAGCCGCCTCGGAGAAAAGGCCATTCCTTTGTACCAAATGCTGAGGAAGACAGACCATTTCATTTGGAGTCCGACTGCTGATGAAGCATTTGAGGACTTGAAGCAGCAGTTAGCCAATCCGCCTGTCCTTGCAGCTCCGGTCGACAAGGAGCCACTATTATTATACGTAGCAGCCAATGCTCGGGCAGTTAGCGTGGCTATTGTGGTGGAACGCAAGGAGGCAGGCAAGGAGTATCCGGTTCAGCGGCCGGTTTATTATATCAGCGAAGTGCTTATTGAATCCAAGCAAAGGTATCCGCATTGGCAGAAGCTGGTCTATGGTGTTTTCATGGCCAGTCGGAAGTTGAAGCAGTATTTTCAAGGGCACCCCATCACAGTGGTCAGTTCAGCTCCCTTGGGTGACATCATACAGAACCGGGAGGCGACTGGCCGGATTGCCAAGTGGGCTATAGAGCTTGGGCCACATGGGCTGAAGTATGTACCTCGGACGGCGGTGAAGTCTCAAGCACTTGTTGATTTCATCAATGATTGGACGGAGTTACAAGCACCAGAGGAGAAGTCGGATCACACATATTGGACTATTCATTTTGATGGATCCAGGCAACTGGAAGGCTCGGGGGCTGGAGTCGTATTAACTTCCCCACGAGGTGATAAGTTTTGTTATGTTCTCCGCTTAATGTTCCCTTGTACTAATAATGCAGCTGAGTACGAAGCCTTGCTCCATGGTCTCCGGATGGCTAAAGAGATGAACTTAAGCCGGGTTAAGTGCTTCGGTGACTCGGACCTCGTGGCTCAACAGGTGTCTGGCACTTGGGATTCTAAGGACCCGCTCATGACTGCATATCGTCGGGAGGTGGATAATATTGCGGGTTGTTTCAAGGGTTATCAAGTGGATCATGTGGACCGTCGGAAGAATGAAGCGGCGGACGCTTTAAGCCGTTTGGGTTCTCAGCGCAAACCGGTCCCGCCTAATGTCTTTCTGGACGTGTTGCACAACCCGTTAGTCCAGCTTCCAGGTGAAGCGGATTTGGCTATTCCTGATCCAGAGGCTCAATTGGTGGCAGCACTGCATGCTATTCCGGATTGGACGGTTCCTTATCTTACGTACATGAACCGGGGGGAGTTACCAGAGGATGAGAATCTAGCCAGGCAGATAGTCCGGCGATCCAAGTCGATGACGATTGTTAATGGTGAATTGCATCATTGCAGTGTATCAGGGGCGTTTCAACGTTGTGTTTCTCCTGAGGAAGGCTGTGAAAAATTAAGAGAAATCCATGAAGGGGATTGTGGACATCACGCCGGTTCAAAGTCTCTGGTAGCAAAGGCGTTTCGTCACGGGTTCTACTGGTTGACAGCGCATGCTGACGCGGAGGACTTGGTTAAACGGTGTGATGGATGTCAGAAATTTTCAAGGCGTGCTCATGTGCCGGCTCAAGAATTGAGGATGATCCCAATAACGTGGCCGTTTGCAACTTGGGGGCTGGATATGGTCGGACCTTCTAAAAGATCCAAGGATAAGAAAACCCACCTTTTGGTGGCAGTTGACAAATTTACCAAGTGGGTTGAAGCGGAGCCTGTCAGCAAGTGTGATGCAGCAACAGCGGTGCAGTTCATCAAAAAGGTGATTTTCCGGTTTGGTTTTCCACACAGTATCATTACTAACAATGGTACCAATTTATCCAAGGGCGCTATGAAGGAGTTCTGTGAACGTGAGCACATCCGACTTGACGTGTCGTCAGTGGCACACCCCCAGTCCAATGGACAGGCAGAACGAGCTAATCAGGAAATCTTGCGAGGCATCAAACCCCGGCTTATGGTCCCATTGCAAAGAACACCAGGATGTTGGGTTGAAGAGCTACCATCTGTGTTATGGAGTATCAATACTACGCCAAACCGGTCCACAGGATACACACCATTTTTCATGGTCTATGGAGCAGAGGCAGTTCTCCCTAGTGATATCCGGCACGATTCGCCTTGTGTGGCATCTTATGTTGAAGCGGACAATGAGACAGCACGGCAAGACGCTTTGGACCTATTGGACGAGGAGCGTGATATAGCGGCTGCCCGTTCGGCAATTTACCAGCAAGATCTTCGTCGCTATCACAGTCACCGGGTTAGAACCAGAACTTTTCAAGAAGGAGATTTGGTGCTTCGACTCATCCAAGATCAGACGGATATGCACAAGTTATCCCCACCTTTGGGAGGGACCTTTCGTGGTCAGCAAGAATTTGCACAACGGGTCGTACTATCTGATTGATATTCGAGAGCATAAAGACTCACGTACATCAGAGGAGGAGACCAACAGGCCGTGGAATATAGCTCATCTTCGGCCTTACTACACTTGAGCCATCGGCTCTATCTATGTACATATCATGACAGTGTATATATTATCTTTGATATAATAAAACCGGAGCCTCAGCTAAAGCGGGGTCTCTGTCTTTCTTATCATGCGTGGTTACCTGGAGTGGTTCTGTTTTTAAAGCGGCCTCCGGTTTTCCCCTTGACATTTGCTTTTTATATATCACTTGGGGCCTTGGTCGTGTCCGAACCAACGCGACACCTTTTGATAGGCGACAGCCACCAGATCACTTGGGGACATGGTCATGTCTGAACCAGTCACGCCTCTTGATCGGCCTAAGGCCAGAAAGTCACTTGGGGGCTTGGTCGAACCCGAACCATTGCCACGCCTCTTGATCTAGCATATATGCCACGAATCATTTGGGGACCTGGCTGACTTGAATCATTGTCACTCCTATTGGGGGCTTGGCCCTGTCCGACCATGGTAACACCATCTGATCAGCTCAGTATAGCATATTTTTTGCAAATGGTTTTTATCATTGCCTTTGCTTCCATGTTATTTTCATGGTTTGTTTGTTCTTTGCTTTTGTTGGATTTCTTTTATGTCAGCAAACACCCTTTTTCCGGTTCAGCCGATGGATTTGATTCCCCTTTAATCCGGAGAAGTATGCCCGGTTTACCTTTTCTTTTACGGGAGCTGTTTTCTCCCCCCTTATTGACGGTAATGGTTTATAAAACCTCCACTTCAAGCTTGGCTAAGCCAGCTTCATGCCCAGACATGGCAGGAAATATGAATTGAAGTTTTTCGAACAAAAGCTTCAGTACTTATGTGCGAAGGCATATTCAAGGCAGAAGTATTAACTATTCTATTACAAGGCAGCACGGTGCCCAAATAAGATCGTTGTTCTTTTGGAAAGATGCCAAAGACAGCTATCCAAACCGGCTTCCGGTTCAAGCCTGCTCCTCATCATCCGCCACTTCAGCTTCCTCGTCTCTACCCATTGGCTGGAAATCAACAGTGGTCCAATCGATTCCCATTAAAGCTTGGAAAACAGCCTCTTCATGGATTAGGGAAGACGGTTCAATATCAGGAGCGTAAGTGTGCTTACGGATTGGAGGGATCAGACTCTCCGCTTCAAGAGTTGGGGCAGGCACTCGCTTGTTCTGGTCATTGTATTGTGCTTGATAATGCGTCAAGTCTGCCTCTTCAGCTAGTTGACAAGCCAGAGGGCGCACTGCATGGTTTATTGCCCTTAAATCCTCTTCATTAAATTCAGAGCCATCTTCCTTCAGGCTGGGATAGCCTTGAGATGCTTCCACAGGGTCGAAATCTGGCACCCATGCCTTTGCCCGGATCAAAGCGTTGATAGCTCCGGTTCGAGCAGCAGATTTCTTCAGCTCCTCCATCCGGGCCGGAAGCATCGACAACCTGTTAAGAGTGTCCTGGATTAAAGAAGGTGCCGGGTTGTTATGAGAGGCTGTGGTGATGATCCGCTGGGCTCCGGTATATAATTGTTCCACTAAGGTGTAGGCAGCCTTCAGTTTCTTCCGCACATCATTTCCTAAGTGCCCAATGCGTGTGCCTACAACAATACAGGGACGGTCTCACACCGGATTTACATTACAGCAGGTTCAAAGTATCACAGAAGTTAAAAGGAGCTTACCAAAGATTGCAGCGGTCATGGAGTGTATTTGCTGCTTTACGGCCGTAAGTTCATCCACCACCAGTTTAAGGGCAGCCTCAGCATTTTCCGCTCTTTTGGTTAAAGCGGCCTTCTCAGTGGCCCAATCAGCCCGCTCTTTCTTGAAGCCCTTTTTCAGCTGTTCAGCAGTGCTCAAGGCGCTGGTTAGTTCTTCCTTTGCCTTGTCTGTTTCAGCCTGTTGGGTTTTCAAGGCCTCCTGCAAATCGGCAATCCGGTCCTCCTTGATTCTCACCTCAGCCTGCATACAGACAGCATTTAGCTTTCAACAAACGGTCCAAAGAAATTGAAGTATCAACCACATAAACAAAGTTATACGCCTGATACTTGGGGGCTAATGCACCTTCAATTTTCATCAAGTTATTAGATTGCGAAGTCCCAAGCTCAATACAGGTATTCAACTTGGCACTTGGGGGCTAATGCACCTTCAATTTTCATCAAGTTATTAGATTGCGAAGTCCCAAGCTCAATACAGGTATTCAACTTGGCACTTGGGGGCTAATGGCTATTTGATCAAATTATGTTCTAAGGATAGTTTTTCTGACCGAGCCCCGGTTTAATTCTGCTAAATTAAACCAGCCCTTGGGGGCTATATTAACGGATTTCAAAAGTGTTGAGGATCATATTCAAGTCCCGGTTTGACGAAAGCTACAAACCGACCCTTGGGGGCTAGGAGGATTGGTGCAAAGGCAGGCAGTAAAGAAGTAAGTTACCTCAAATTTATCCCTCATCATTTTTACCAGACCAGCTTCACAGTCACGACCAGTATAAAGCCGGTTTAGATAGCCGGAATGAAGATCTTGGGCGCTCAGAGCAGCATATGTCTCTAGTTCAACATCCCATTTTTCTTTATTCAGAGCGGAAAAATCCTCTTTTATGGTATGCTTGGTTAAGGTGACAGGATTCCCGGGTTCAAAGCGGCCTACACTGGTAATCACAACATCATCATCTTTGGACTCACCGGTTTGTGTTAGTGTGATCGGTTTGTCAATAGGACTGTGGGATTTCTCAATCTGGATGGAGCTGACAGGCGGGTCAGCAGAGACTGAAGTATTAACAGGCCTCTCTTCGGGAATAGCATCGTCTTGTAAAGGAGGATCATTGGGAATATCCTCAGGAGCAAATGCCTCAAGATCTGGCGTTTTGTCATGTTCTTGGGCTACATCCTCTTCGGCCGCTTTATCCAGGCGGGCTTTCTTGCTCGGTTTAGGTTTGGCCCTGAAAGAAAACCAAAGAGTCAAGGAAAAGCATAAGCCATTACACAGTGTACTGGAAGCATATGTTCAGCTTAGCTTACCCAAGAACCGTTTTTAACGGTGGCAACTGAGTGGCCGACGATTCACCAGAAGATGAATGAGAAGTAACCTGATAATTGGAGTCGGATGGGTTAAGAGGTTGACGGAAGAAACCCGCTTTAGGATGTAAATCAACAAAAAGGTCAGAGACCTCGGAGCGGCGTTTTCGAACCGGACTGTTTGGTAAACCGGTGGAGGTAACTACCTGGCCACTGTGCCGGGTTGTGCGGCGAACTTCATGTTGCTGAATCTTCATATGAAATTTAGGATCCAAATAAGCAAGAGGATGAGAAAATTTAACTTTCCGGTTTGCCTGTCGAAGTTTTGGCAAAGGCAAGATTTCTGAATCGGAAGAGAGAATAGTTACCTCAACGAATTCTGCATTGCTGGCTTCAGCGTCATCCTGACAAGCATCATCATCAATAAGGCGTGTAAAAAATAAGCCAAGCGAGTCAAGTTCTACCTCAAGGTCCGGGTTACCCACATCATCATGAATAGCTGGATCAGATGAAGCGGTGGTTTTTCTCTTATGAGCTGGCTTCTTAATAACCTTGGTCTTGGGACGGATTGGCCACCCTGCTTTCTCCGTTTTGTCTTGAGGAAGTTTCTTGCTCCAAAACGGATTATCGCCCTGGATCAGCAGTAATTAAATGTCAAACATATAAAGCAGTAACCGGTTCAACAATAGAGCAATTAAAATATTACCGCTGGCGGTTTGTTGGTGGTGCAGTAAGGAGGCAGACCGGTTTGAGCACAGAGGTGCTCCGGTTCATTCAACATCTTTTTCACAGATTCTGTGACTTCGTCATCGGGGAGTTGGATTTTAGTGTGTCGGAGTGGGTCATCGACACTATCAGTATACTTGCACATCAAATTGGAGCGTCGGCTCAGAGGCAGTATGCTCCATGATATCCAACAGCGTGCAAGATCTATTCCCGTTAAGCCGTTGGCCATAAAAGCTTGGAGCTTGGACAGTTGCGGAGCGTATTTAATTCTTTCCTTGGCGCTTAGTCTTTGTGGAAAAGGGTGCGTGTTGCTGAGCCGTTCCGGACGGAAACCAGGCAAGGGATTTTCATTGTCAGGGGAGGTATCCTTGCAATAAAACCAAGTTGCATTCCACTCCTTGGGGTGAGTATGGAGTTTGACGTGGGTATAAGTGATTTCCTTCCTCTTCTGAATTGCCATACCGCCCAATTCAGTGTTGGGGCCATCGGTGAATTCAGTACGACGGTTTAAATGAAAGAGGTCTCTAAACAATTCGACTGAAGGCTCCTCTTGAAAGTATACCTCAGAGAGCACTTGAAAGTGGCATAGATTGGTAACAGAGTTGGGGCCAATATCCTGTGGACGGAGCTGAAAATTGGCTAACACATCCCGGTAAAATTTAGAGCCGGGCGGTTTGAAGACCCGGGCCAAGTGATCTGCGAAGACCACAACCTCTCCTTCCTGGGGGGTAGGTGGACATTCATTTCCAGGAACCCTCCAGTGGATCATATCTTTACTGTCTAAAGCGTCGATCAAGACTAGATCGTCCAACTGTGATTCCGTGACGCGAGAAGGAACCCAATTGCACTCATACACTTGTTTGGCCATGGCGAGATCTACAAGAAATAGATGATCCGGTTCAAGAACACGCTGGGTAAAAGAAGGTGTTGATCTAAACTACGATAAACCGGTCTTCCACAATGCGGCATCATGTGGATTCTGGCGGTTCAACCAGGGGACTAATGGTATACACCGGTTTAGTAACTTTTTTCTATGATAAGTTAAACCGCCTGACCTAAGCATCGGAAGAAATTGAAGCTATGGACAACTAGGTATACAGAAACAGGTTTCACAAGATCTTATTACAGCCACGGATCTACAGCGAGCTCACAAAAACAGAAAATATTCCGAAGAGTAAGGCGGAACGGAAGTGAACCATTGAGCGGGTATGTGCGTGAGATCTATGGGCTTAGATAAAAATAACAGGCGGATGCTTAAAGATTACTACTGAACACAGCGGGAGTTTACAGATTCATCCAAGAGTTGGAATACAAGTATGAGCAAGTGACGAACACAGCACGAACATGGAACCCTAAGAACAGATCTAGGTCAAGAAGAGGAGAAAGCTTATTGGGAACGGAGAAGATGCGGAACGATACCGCAGTGCTCTGGTGCGCTCAGGTTGATGCAGCGGCCCAAGACGAAGCAGAGGTCGACGGTGGCGGCGGAGCTCCAAGGCTGGCGACGCGAGGAAGACGAAGAAGAAGAGATGAGGGGAAAAGAAAGGAGATGACCATTCGGTCTTATTTATAAGGCAATAGAGTTAGGTCAAGCGCGTGGATCCAGGAGCTGCCGTTAAAAGAGGGCGTTATAAATGACAAATTTCATGATGACGTCATGCCGGTTTACAACAACCAGAAATGATGACGACATGGCGGTTTACCAATTACCAGAAGATGTCCAAGACACAAAGATTTTGTGAAGGATTGACATGAACCAGTTCAAATCAATCTGGGGCCTAATGTTGGGGATATTACCACTAGGCGTAAACCGGCCTACTTGGGCCGGGTTAACTTCATTAGTGGTATAAGCAGATGAAGGCCCAAGGCCTATAGTCGGTTTAGAATCTGTAGCCGTAAACCGACCTGATGTATAACTTGTATTGTAAGTTAGGAATAGAGAGATACCAACCGGGATACGAGTGTGAACCGGTTGGGACTCTATGGACCGACGGGCGTCACCCGTGTATATAAGGGGACGACCCGGCGGCGGTTCAGGACAGACAATGACAACTCGAGCCTGGGCGAAGCTTGTTTGCTCCCTAGCCATCGAGACCATATCAATTCCATCACAACTAGACGTAGGCTTTACCTTCATCAAAGGGGCCGAACTAGTATAAAACCCTCGTGTATTTGTGTTCGCTTTAACCCCTTCAAGTAAACCCATGGCGATGGCTCCACGACTAAGTCCTTTCACTAGGACATCTGCCGTGACAAATCCACGACAGTATGCATATGGTGCATACAATTATGGGAAAAATGCAAATTATGAAATGCATCAAGATCTCCTAATATGTATGAGGAAACTATGGGGGTCTCCTCATGAGCATGAGTAGCACATCACATGGAGAATATTGACAACATCCAAAAAAGCATATTTGGTTCAATGTGATCATGGCATTGCATAGTATATGAATTGCGCAAATCATGTAAAGGAAGCATGGCAATATCATCACATGAAAAACAAAAGCCAATGACCATCATCTCATCATCTATGCCATAAGTGCAAATGGGATTGATCTTAATGGGGCATGCATAGTTACTATGTTGAGATTGTAATGATGCAATATGGGAGATCTCACTCATAGCATATGACAAGTTCAATGGGTTGTCAAACATGATGTGACCAAAAGAATTTTCACATGATATCCTATGGAGCAAAACATCACAACTAGGCAACTCAACATGCTCATCATCATATTCATCATAAATACGTAAGTCAAGGCATGAAGAAGTCTCACTAGCATGAAGCATGGGAATAGGTGGGTCAACATCATGGGAGCAATCGATGTCAAGAGAGTCCACTAGTGGTACAAGAGAAGCACCATCACCTATGTTACCTTTGGAGCGTCGCTCATGTGTTGTAGGTGAGGTGTCGAAGATCCATTCGTTGTCATCTTCATCTTGATGGAACCATGTGGGGGTGCATCATCGTCCACCATAGCCATCATCGTCTCCATTGGAGGGATGGACTCGTCGAGGATAGGCATGTCGTCATGTAGGAGACCTAGCACCAAAGAAGAAAACACACTATGAGTAGAGGTTAAGTCGTTAGAATCATAGTGGCCTCACATGCCGTGTGAACTACCTCACTCGCTAAGTGTTGTGGCTCACTCACTCCCTCAAGGATGCACTCACTCACATGGTTGGTGGAGTCACTCAAATGGCGCTCAACCTCACATAGGATGTGTGGCATGCTCTCATCTATGGGGCTAGTGGTGGTCACACTCATCCTCTCATAGGAAATGCTCTCAATGTCACATATGAAGTCACTCATGTCACTCATGTGGTAGTGGCTCTCCTCACATGGCACTTGGGCCATCTCTTCATATGTGGGTGTCGGAGAGATGTAGGTGCAAATGTCTCCATGTGCGGTAGCGTAGCTTGACTCAGAGTATGAGTCCAATATGGGCGCCGTATTCATGTTGTTGAAGAGGTTCGCGCTCGTTGTCGTAGTCGAAGGGGATGGCCCTTGCTCGACCGTCTTGTCACCGTCTTGGTGTGGGAGGCCCATATGATGTGGCACCTCGTAGCTCGTCTCCATGACCGAAGGGAATTTCCCATGCTCGGCCATCTTCCTTGAGGGGCTTCTGAAGATGGAAGTGTCGCCCTCGCTTGTAGGTGGTCGTCTTGGACTTGATGAAGTCATTGTAGGCGTACTCATGGGAAGTAGGCAAAGATGTCGTACGTCCAAAGGCGAAGATGCCTTGATAGCACTTGGCGAAGATGCCGAAATGGTGGTGGTAGTCGTAGCTCCATCTTTGTGGAGCTCGTCTCGCGGGCTTCTCTTTTGCTCATGAAGCTTCGACTTGGCATGAAGTAGGGCTTGTTGGGACTTGTGCATTTGTGCTTGTGGTGCATCTTCATGATGATGATGATGTCGTTGTCGTGCTTGAGCTCGTAGGCGTTCATCGTCGTCGTGCACATGATGCTTGGAGGTGACTTGCCCTTCATGATGATGTTGATCACGAACGTGATGGTGGTCGCCATGTAGATGTGGACATGAATGAATTGCGCTTGCGTCATTTTCGTGCTCCGAAGACTTGTGGCTTGAACGTCGCCGTCGTGAAGATGACGAAGGGGAAGAAGACTTGATCAAGGCCCGAATCTCCTCCATCCTTGCATCTTGCTCCTCTTTTTGTACGAAAAGCTTCTTGTTGATGTAGTCCCTTTTCCTTGCTTGGGAGTGAAAAATGTCGATGGAGATGTTCTCGATGCGCTCTCGCAATCTTGATTGTGCGCCTTGCATTTGTCGTTGTAGATCGAAGATGGACGCTTTGGTGTTGTAGTTGTTCACGCCGTCGTGGTTGTTGAGGACCGGAGATGAAATGCCTTGCCTATCCATCACAAGACTCGAGCAAGTATGAGTGGGAGAAAGAGAAAAACTAGACCAAATTTACCTTGACTGATGTTCAAGATGGATCAATGATCACTCAAATGTGTAACAAGGAAATAGCACAATTGGTACCAATTCTTGTCGGTTCTCACACCTACACAAGTAAGGCTTATGGTGGAGCTCGGTGAGGATAGTGGCACAAAAATTTGATGCAAAATGTTAGCAAGAGTCAATAATGTTGAAAGAGATTCACAAATTTGCAAGCGAAACAAGTAGACCAATAGCAATAAAAGGTACACGGAAACACACACACGGATAGATAAATGGGGTCGTGCAACCAAGGAATGAGCACAAAATGTGGAATCCACGAAAAACGCTCGTGTTGCACAACTCAAGAGAGACGCTAGCACGATTGCTCAAATGGCGGATACAACACTTGTGCACAACCTATAAGATGCAAAATGGATAAACTTTGTATACCAAGTATGTTATGTATGTATAGTTCCCGGTGTTTCTCACAAGATGATCCAAGATGTTTGGATATGACAATCTTATATGCAATGTGGTATGATGCTATGGCACTTGCTTACAAGCTTCTTTGCTCTATTTCTTTTGCTTAAAAGCTTTATTCTTTTTTTTGTATGGCCACTTTTGCACTATGCACAAACCAAGATAGCAATTGTGTATATGCGAGAACAAACTTGTGACACAAGATATGATACCAATATATGCACCACGATGATATGGTATGTATGCTATGGGAAGTATGATCACTAATGTGCACAAGTAACGTTGTCGGACTCAAATGGTTGGTCTCGATAGGCAAGTAACGCAAAATGGGCTAGGGGTTAACAATGCAATGGCAAGGGTAATATACAATGGAGGGATACCACGATATCAAGATGATATGGAGGTTACCGTCCGTGGCGATGATGAGTGGCGGTGTTCTTGATGTAGAAACCAAGATGATGGAGACTCGTCCCTAAGTAGCCGAAACACCTTAGGAAATGGAAAAACTGCGAACTCAAAATCTCAAACGTCAAATGTCAAAATGGTGGCAGCGTAAAGCGGTGGTGGTTTGCACTTGGCAATGCGGAAGTGAAATGATGGGTTATACACGTGTCGGAGTTGAAGTTGCCGTCCCTAAGTAGCCGAAACACCTTAGGAGACACAAGCCACAACTCAAACAAGCTCAAACAAAATTGGGTTAAGTTGGGTTGGCGAAATGTATGGTGGGCAAGGTTATGCGGAAGTGGTGGTGGTGGTTGATGAAGAAGTAATCGTCCTTAAGTAGCCATAACACCTTGGGAGAGTCGAATCACTACTCAAACAACCACTAATGCTATGGGTAACGAAATGGGTTAGGTTGCGGAAGTCGGTGGTGGCAATGCAGATGATGTGGTGGAGGGCCTAGGCAAACTTGCCACATTTTGGAAAATTAGATGGAGTGAAATGGTGATGGTAGTATTTTTCTGGGATGGGGGATGTCAATAGCTTCTCGACGAGCTAAAGAACATCAAAAACGGACTCCGGATGAATTAGTTAGGGTCAAAACGGTGAAACGGGAAAAGCTGAAATCCCACGGGCCGGACATTCGGGGCTCGGGCCGGATTTCTGGGACCTGATGTCCAAAACCACGCGCGAAAATGCGCTCCAGGAGCTGGATGTCCGGGCTAATGGCCGAATGTCCGGGGGTCGCGCCGGATGTCCGGGCTCCAAATCCGAGGATGAACTCGAGGAACTCGATTTTGGGGCGGAAATTGATGATTTCGGGGGCAAAATTTGATGAATTTCGTGGATGGAAGGTGGGGAAACTTGGGGAGACGCTAGATCCACTCGAAACCAAGCAAATCCATGGATCAAAATCAACAAAACATCATCAAAACCAACAAATCACAAAAAAAATGGGGCTATTTTTGGTGGGGATTTTCGGATTTAGGACGAAATCAACAAAATCAAGCTAGAAAACAAAGGGTAGGGGCTCCAAAAACGTGATCGACGTGGCTCATGATACCAAGATGATGTAGGGTAGAACCCTAGAGGCTGATATTTCATGTTTGGAGCAGATCCCTACAAGGAACACGAAGAACACGAGGAGGGGGACGAGGGAAAAACACGAGAGAACACTCGACCAACAAGAACAAAGTCACACATGTGCTAGATCCAAGAAACACAAAGAGATACAAGGTCCAAATCCGACAAAGGACGATACAAGTGGCGGTAGCTCGTCTCCGAGAGGAGGTCTTGAATCCATGAGGGATCTTCCCGTAAAGGGGTCTTGAATCCACGTGGATCTTCTCCGAAGAGGCCGCGGTCTCTCACGAGGAGGAGATCCGGATGGATGAGCGAAGCTCTATCTCACAAATGAGCTAAATCAACGCTAACCCTAACTAGGATGAGGTGGGGAGTATATATAGTCTAAGGGACGAAGGGGTACATGGGCCTCGGCCCAGATGCACTGCACGCAGGCAGGGGGGGCCGGATGTCCGGGACTTCCCGAGACGCCGGATGTCCGGGCTAGTGGGCCGGATGCACGGGCTGGTGGAGTCGGTCTCGGTGCTCTCTGGATAGCCTGCGCCGGATTTCCGGGCAGGTGCCGGATGTCCAGCCCGTCACGGGCGCCGGATGTCTGGGGGTCGGCCGGATGTCCGGCCGCTGTAGATTCGCTTGGCGTCCGTCTCTCTCTGGTCTTCTTCTGGTTGGTGGCGCCGGATGTCCGGGCTCCTGCCGGATGTCCGGCCGCTGTAGCTCCGCGGTGACTCCACTTGAGGCACTTCTTGATCCGCTTCCGTGTGGACTTGTCCTATGCTTCGAGCATCTCCATGGTTGTCTCCTCGGTTCCTGAGCATACATAGTGTCTTTGCATTAGGTAGCAACCATGTCTCGCACAAGTGGAAAGGGGAAGCATTTTGGAACGGGTTCACCTTGTGTCCAATGGCGTATGTTAGAGGTCTCATCGTATGTCCACTTGGGGCTTGGGGAGTAGTCATAGTGTACATGGAGATGATCGTCGGATGCTCCGCATCAAATGTCTTATGTTGCAGACTACTCAGACGACGAATAAGGTGCGACAAGTCGTTGTTTTGCACTCACCTATGTCGTTGGAGTTGATGGACTCATTTACCTTCGAAGCTTCCACAGTTATCTAGTTTAGATGGCCTTCAGCCATGATTTATTTACGTATTCATATTCTTTATGAGGACTCGATGTAATAAGTGTGTGATTGAAACTTTGTTATAATTCCTCGAGTACTGTGCGTGTCAACATTACCGATCCAGGGATGGCACTAATGCATAGAGACTTGACCGTTTAAGTTCTAGTCGCTACAAGATGGTATCAGAGCACACGCTGACTGTTGGACGCGACCACTAGAATGAGCTACAGGATTTCTCTTCTCTACTCATTTCTAATTCTCCTCTCTTCTCTATTCATTTCTAATTCTCCTCTCTTTCTACACTATAGATGGAGGATCCCAGGAACAAGTTCACTCAGCCAGATGATGACACCCATTTCGGGAAGAACTTGAAGGAAGTCACTAAGTATCTAAATATCGGACTACCAAGCTTCACGGGGACTTTCTCTACATCTGTACCGGAAGAGGAGCGCTGGAAGATCAAAGTCTGGATACCTGGGAGGACCTTTGCGCCAACAACGGAGCCTATTGATTTCTACCTGGATGCACCAAGCTGGGGTATTGGAAAGAGCATGGCCGCACATATCACCTTTGGATGCATATGTGAGGTGTATCACAAGGAGCTGGAGAATACCGTTTACCAAATATGTGGTCACCGAGATGACAAATGGGAGATGATTTGTACCAGGAGGGATGGATCAATTGCAGCTTACATTCAAGAGATTGGAGATCATATTCGTCGACAGGAGAATCAACAAATTATCGACATGAAGAAGATTAAGAAGCTGGTGAGGAGAACCAACGAGCTGGAAGAGGAGATCAAGTATACACGCGATGGATACGAGGAGGAGATTGCTATATTGGTAGAAAAGAATGATGACCTGACAAGGAAGCTACGAGTTTTCATGGGAGACCCCGCGCCAAAGAAGGACAACCAACCAAGAGACTACATCATCCTCGACGACACCGACTCCGACCCTGATAGCGATGATGACTACGTTGATGAAGCTGGAGCGGATATCATGGAGTCTTCTTCTGATGAAAATTTCTAGACGGCCACCATTGTAGTTAGTAGTATTTTCCCTCCAAGTAGTTCCAACGATTGAGTTTGTAGTTATAAGTTAGACCGCTCTTGTGTGACTTGTGTGCTATTGATTGAAGTGAAATTGATTGTGTTTGCCTCATGAGCATTATGGGTAGTGAATCTCTCTTAGACCCCTTATTCTATTCTGTTTTTCTCATCCCTTCTAAAACCATCAGATGCCTCCGAGACGTGACAATGGATTTGCCTTCCCACTGGAGCTCACTCAGTTGATCCAGCAGCAGAATACCTTGATGCAACTTTTAGTACAGAATCAGAACCAATGCAACAACAACAACAACAACCCACCACCACCACCCCCTATTGACCACCTAGCCCGTTTCCTATGGTTGAATCCGCCGGTGTTCTCTAGTAGCACCGAGCCGATTGTTGCAGAGGATTGGCTCCGCGAGATTGGAAGAGAGCTGACCATTGCAGGATGCACAGATGCGGAGAGAGTGCGTTTCGCCGCACATCAACTTGATGGACCCGCAGCATCATGGTGGGAAAATTTCACAGCCACTTACCCCATTGACACTGTTACATGGGATCAGTTTCAGCTGGCTTTCCGCACTACCCATGTTTCAGCTGGAGCTATGAGCATGAAGAAGCGTCAGTTTCGCAACTTGCGCCAAGGAGGACGTATAGTGGGCTAGTATGTGGATGAGTTTAGTAATTTAGCACGCTATGCCCCTGATGACGTAGCTACGGATGCCGCTAAGCAGGAGAAGTTTCTGGAAGGACTGAATGATGAGCTGAGCATGCAGTTGATGCTGGCAACATTCAACAACTACCAGGAGTTGGTAGATAGGGCTCTTATGATTGAAGGCAAGCAGCAACAGGTTGATAATCGCAAGAGGAAGTTTGGACAGGGGAGGTACACTTCAGGAGCTTAGCAGAAGCCCTGCTATTCCCCGTACTCGGGAGGACATACCCACAACCATGGAGTCCATAACCATGGAGGACACATGCACAACGGAGCAAGTTCGAACAACCATAGTGGCCCCAAGAATGGCAATGGGAATGGAGGAAGCAGCAGCCAGGCCATTCAGACTACCATCCCACACAGTAAGATATTTAGGTTTGAAACCTACTGGATCGCGCACCCAGGGTTTATAGATGTTGTGTCTCTAGCCTGGAATAAACCTATCAAATATAAAAAAAATAACAATGCAGCATCCCGTCTGTGTCAAAAACTCAAAGCAGTCCATCACGCCCTCAAACACTGGAGCCGTCATATCTCCAGACTGAAAATTGTGATTGAGAACACAAATAAGGCTCTGGTTGAACTAGACAGTATTGCAGATCGGCGGTCCCTCACTTTGCCAGAAGGTAATTTCGGAGATATACTCAAAAAACACTTACTTCGCCTTCTACAATACCAAAAAGAACATTGGAAAAAACGATGCACCATTTGATGGATTCAATTCGGTGATGAGAATTCCAATTTTTTTCAAGTTGTGGCTACTAAAAGATACATAAAGAACTTTATAAAAACCTTGCAAGACAACAATGGCATTGAGGTGGACGATCATACAGCGAAAGAAGCAATCATGTTTGATACATACAAAGATAGACTGGGATCATACAACCCACAACCAATGAAGTTCAACCTCTCACAAATGCTCCGAGAAGAGGTAGATTTTCACAGCCTGATTACCCCATTTACACATGCAGAAATAGACGCAGTAGTCAAAGAAATGCCACCAGATAGGGCCCCAGGACCAGATGGGTTTAATGGTGCATTCATCAAAGCATGCTGGCCCATTATCAAACATGATATTTATCAGCTATGTGAAGAGTTTCATGGGGGAAATTTGAATCTAGAGAGCATCAATTATGGGCACATCACTTTGATACTAAGACTAATGCTCCTGTGACAGTCAACGACTTTCGTCCGATCACGCTACTGAATTGATGTCTTAAGCTTATAACCAAGATCCTTGCCAATCGCCTTCAGAGAATTATTCTATAGATCGTTCACCGCAACCAGTATGGCTTCCTCCATGGACGTTCCATTCATGAATGCCTTGCCTGGGCTTTCGAATATATTCACCAGTGCCAAGCGTCCAAACATAAGATCGTACTACTAAAACTAGACTTCGCGAAGGCTTTTGATACGATCCAACACCCTGCGATGTTGCTAATTATGAAGAAAATGGGCTTTCCAACCCAATGGTTAACCTGGATGGAAAATATCTTCTCGTCAGGAAAATCATCGGTGCTTCTCAATGGGGTGCCAGGTCGACAATTTCTCTGTAAATGTGGAGTGCGTCAGGGCGATCCTCTGTCACCATTGCTATTTGTGTTAGCAGCTGACCTGCTTCAAGCTGCTCTTAATGAGGCACTTCAAAACCAGGCCATCCAACACTTGATCCCGCCAAAAGGAAATGACCAATACCCTGTAATTCAATACGCTGACGACACAATTATCGTCCTTCCTGCTTGCATCAACCAGGCCGCCAAGATCAAACAGATACTTGAGGATTATGCCACTTCAGTGGGACTCAAAATCAACTTTGGTTCCCATCAACACTCCTCAGGACAAATGCGATGCGTTGGCAGCGATCTTTGGCTGCGCTCAAGCAATCATGCCATTTATTTACCTTGGACTGCCCCTAGGTACTACTCGACCTTCGGTTTTGGATTTGACACCTTTCGTTTGCAAGGCAGAAAGAAAAATTACTGTGGCTATGTCACTCATGTCCTATGCGGGTAGACTAGCCCTTCTAAATTCCCTCATTACGTCCCTGGCTATCTACCCGATGGGTACATTAAGACTCCCTCCAAAATTTATTGCACAATTGGACAAAATCAGACGATACTGCCTCTAGAACAAGAAAACGGACAATGGAGACAAATGTAACTCGTTGGCAGCTTGGTCCATGGTCTGCCGCCCAAAAAAGAGTGGTGGACTCGGGATACTGGACCTACATGTTCAAAACGACGCCCTGTTGCTCAAACTCCTACACAAGTTCTACAATCAGCATGACATGCCTTGGGTTAACCTCATCTGGAATACATACTATACAGAGATTGTACCCCATGCAACAGAACCCTGCGGCTCCTTTTGGTGGAGGGATCTCATCCAATTAATGCCAATATATCGGGGAGTAACCCAAATCAATGTGCACAACGACAACTCAGCCCTGTTACGGAAAGACAACTCGAACCATTCTATATATGAGGAAAAGTACCCAAGGGCATTTTCTTACTGCAAATCCGAAGACATTCCGGTTCAGGCCTTCCTCAACACAACCGATCTGGCCACAACCTTTCATCTCCCACTTTCAGTACAAGCCCACGATGAGCTGAGGCAGATCCAAAGAGAGGTAGCTGATGTGCAACTCTTGAACGCGAAAGATACATGGACCTGTTGTTGGGGTGCACACAGTTTCAAAACAACGTCATACTACAGCCACTACTTTAGAGAGATAACTGCACATGTGGCATTCAAATGGCTATGGAAAACTAAGTGCACGGCTAAGATTAAAGTTTTTGGGTGGCTGCTACTATCTGACCAATACAAGGAACATGCTAAAACGAAGACATTACAACATTGGGACCAATCTGGACTATTTATTATGTGGTCAACACATTGAAGAAACGGTGGAACACCTCTTCTTCCACTGCACTTTTAGCCAGTCCTACTGGAGGATTCTGAACATTACTTGGAGTGACCACCAACATCGCCTCCAGCTGCTAGAGAGATTGAAAGAAAGGCACAACCACAAAATGATCATGGAGATTTTCCTTCTGCCAGCTTGGAGCTTGTGGAAGGAACACAACAACAATTACCTTAGAAAAGTGCTACCATGCATTGACTCGTGGAAAAGGAGGTTCATAAATGACTTTCAAGACCTCTTACACAGACTACCTGACCACAAAAAAAAACTTGTGCATGATACTTTGGCAGGCATACACTGAGCCTACATATGGAGATAGCTGTAGAGGGATCCTTACTAAGGATGTTGTCGCCACCTTGTAACTTACCTATGTAGTTATTTCCCTCCATCCCCCTCTCCCCCCCCCCACTCTGTGCATATGTAACAAAAACTTTTACATTGTGGTAATATACAAGCAGTAGGAGCCTTTCCTACTGTCCAAACCTTCAAAAAAAACACCAGCCAAGAGGGATTTGAGTCACGTTACCTGTTTCAAGTGCCAGAAGACTGGACATTATGCCAATGAATGTCCTGACGCAAATAATGGAAATGGCAATGGAGGTTCTGCCAAGAAGCCCAACCCCTTCACCAAAGGTCAAGTGAACCATATCAGCATGGAGGAGATTGAGGAGCAACCCAACGCAGTTGTCGGTAAGTTTTGATTAATGCATTTCTCGCACTTGTTCTTTTTTATACTGGTACATCGCATTCATACATATCAAGGGGATTTGTGGATAAGTATAAATTTCCAACCCAAGCCCTTAGGTCACCCATGTTAGTAAGCTCACCAGGAGCAGAGTATATGGCCAGACGATGGTGTGATCGGTTACCCTTAAGGATTGGTAACTATGTGTTTCCCTCGGACCTAATAATTTTGGATTCACACAGATTGGATATAATATTAGGAATGGATTGGTTATCGAAGTATGAAGGGAACATTTATTGTGCTAGTAAGTCAATATTCCTCACCACCCCAGAAGGAAGAAGGATCAAGTATGTATCCCGGCATGTGCCGAAGAGGACTCAAGTGAATTCCTTATCAGGAGTTGCACGGGAGGAAGTACCAGTGGTGAAGGATTTCCCTGACGTATTTTCGGAGGAATTGCCAGGCATGCCACCGGATCGAGACATTGAGTTTTTGATTGAGCTATTGCCAGGCACCGGGCCAATATCAAAGAGACCATATCGGATGCCCGCATAAGATTTGGAGGAAATTAAGAAGCAGATTAAGGAGTTACTCGATAAAGGTTACATACGGACAAGTTCATCACCATGGGGAGCCCCAGTGCTTCTAGTGGAAAATAAGGATGGATCATTAAGGATGGTTGTTGATTATCGTGCGTTGAATGAAGTGACGATCAAGAACAAATACCCACTACCGATGATAAATGATTTGTTTGACCAGTTGCAAGGAACTAAAGTTTTCTCTAAGATAGATCTTCGATCAGGTTATCACCAGTTGAAGATTCGAGAGCAGGATATACCTAAGACAACTTTTACCACAAGGTACGGGCTATATGAGTAAACTGTTATGTCATTTGGTCTAACTAATGCGCCTGCCTATTTCATGAACATGATGAACAAAGTGTTTATGGAGTTTTTGGATAAGTTCGTCGTGGTGTTCATTGATGACATATTGGTCTACTCGAAGAATGAAGAGGAGAATAAGGAACATTTGCGTTTGGTTCTTGAGAAGCTCAGAGAACATCAGTTGTATACCAAGTTTAGCAAATGCGAGTTTTGGTTAAAGGAAGTTGGATTTCTCGGACATGTTATATCAGGAGAAGGAATAGCAGTAGACCCTACCAAGGTTGCTTCTGTGACTAAATGGGTGGCACCCACATCAGTCGGAGAGATCAGGAGTTTTCTTGGACTCGCAGGATAATTCAGGACCACAGCAGAAGCCACACACTTCATATCATGGTAATGGAGGTAATGGACATCATCATCATGGAGGTAATGGGCATCATAATCATCATGGAGGGAATGGCCACAACCATAATGGCCACCATCATCACAATGGTCACAAGAGTAGCAATGGCAATGGCAGAGGTAATTGTAATGGTAATGGAAATGGAGGGAACAATAACCAGAACCACCAGTTTACACGTGCGCCAAGGGATTTGAGTCAGGTGCTGTGCTTCAGGTGTAAGGCTATGGGGCACTATGCCACAGATTGCCCGGAGGCGAAGAACCCAGGATCCAACAAGCCAAACCCTTTCCAAAAGGGTCATGTCAACCATGTTAATGTGGAGGAGGTCTACAATGAACCTGATGCAGTAATTGGTAAGTTCTTGATTAATTCAATACCTGCACTTGTTCTTTTTAATACTGGTGCATCACATTCATTTATTTCAAGGGTATTTGTTGTAAACATGGATTGCCAACCAAAACCCTTAGTATGCCTATTAGAGTGAGTTCCCCAGGAGCTGAGATGATAGCAGGTGTTGGTTGTCCTCAGTTGACCTTGTCTATTGGGAAGCATGAGTTTTCTACAAATTTGATATATTGAAGTCACAAGGTCTGGATATTATTTTGGGTGTGGATTGGTTGCAGTTATATAAAGGTCGTATTGATTATGCCAGTCGATCTATTACTCTCAATGCACCAGGAGGGAAGAGGATCAAATATGTATGTAAGTATAAGCGAAATCAGGTACATGTGAACTCTCTTAAGGGGGGTAGCCTGGAAGAGGTGCCAGTTGTGAGGGATTATCCAGATGTGTTTCCAGAGGAGTTGCCAGGTATGCCACCAGATAGAGATATTGAGTTTCTTCTTGATTTAATACCAGGAACTGGACCAATTGCAAAGAGACCGTATAGAATGCCTCCTCATGAGTTAGAGGAATTGAAGAAGCAGATAAGAGAATTGCAGTCACTAGGATTTATTCGCCCAAGTTCATCACCTTGGGGAGCTCCAGTTTTGTTTATGGAGAAGAAGAATGGGACCTTGAGGATGTGTAATGATTATCGTTCTTTGAATGAGGTAACCATTAAGAATAAGTATCCTTTATCTATGATAAATGATCTGTTTGACCAGTTGGAGGGAGCTACTGTGTTTTCTAAGATTGACCTTCATTCTGGTTATCATCAATTACAGATTCGTGAGCAAGATATTCCCAAGACTGCTTTTAACATGAGGTTTGGGTTGTATGAATATATCAATGTACTGTTATGTCATTTGGATTGACTAACGCTCCTGCATACTTCATGAATATGATGAACAAGGTGTTTATGGAGTTCTTGGATAAATTTGTGGTGGTTTTCGTTGATGATATATTGGTGTTCTCCAAGAATAAGCAAGAGCATCAAGTGCATCTATGTTTGGTATTGGAGAAATTGAGGGAACATCAACTGTATGCCAAGTTCAGCCAATGTGAGTTTGGCCTAGATGAGGTAGCATTCCTTGGACATGTTGTGTCAGGTAATGGGGTTGCAGTTGATCCATCTAAGGTTGCTGCAGTTTCAGAGTGGGAGTCACCCATGTTAGTTGGGAGATTCGCAGCTTTTTGGGTCTTGCAGGTTATTACAGGAGGTTTATTGAGAACTTCTCCAAGATTGCAAAGCCTATGGCTGAATTATTGAAGAAGGAGAAGAAATTTGTTTGGACTGCTGAATGTGAAGTGAGCTTTCAAGTATTGAAGCAACGTTTGGTTATAGCACTAGTCTTAATTCTGCCGGATATACATAAGGACTTCCAGGTATATTGTGATGCTTCTCGTCAAGGACTTGGGAGTGTTTTGATGTAGGAAGGTAAAGTTGTTTCATATGCTTCATGTTAGCTTAAGAATCATGAGCATAATTATTGTACACATGATTTGGAACTAGCCTCAACTGTGCATGCACTAAAAACTTGGAGGCCATATCTTATTGGTAATCATTGTGATATATTTATTGATCATAAGAGCTTGAAGTATATTTTTACTCAGAAGGATTTGCACCTCAGGTAGAGGAGATGGTTGGAGCTTATTAAGGATTATGATTTGAATGTGCAGTGTCATCCTGGTAAGGCTAATGTTGTTGTTGATGCATTGAGTCGTAGGAACCATGCTAATGCAGTTAATATTGATAATATGCCACCCGAGTTATGTGAACAGTTTAGGAATCTTAGGTTGCAGATGGTTCCTAAGGGATATTTAGCAACATTGGAGGTAAAGCCTACTTTGCTCGACAGGATCAGAGAAGCTCAAAAGGATGATAAGGAGATTGCTATGATAAAAGATAATATGATCAAAGGAAAGGCATAAGGTTTCCATGAGGATGAACTTGGAGCTATATGGTTTGAGAAGCGTATTTGTGTACCTCAAGATGCAGATATCAGGAAGTTAATTCTTCAGGAGGCGCATGATTCACCTTATTCCATTCACCTAGGTAATACTAAGATGTATTTGGATTTGAGGGAGAGGTTTTGGTGGCCTAGCCTGAAGAGGGAAATTGATGGGTATACTGCAACATGTGATGTGTGCCAGAGGGTTAAAGCAGAACATCAGAGACCAGCAGGTTTGTTACAAACATTGTCTATACCTGATTGGAAGTGGGATGAGATTGGTATGGATTTCATTACAGGTCTACCCAGGACTCAGTCAGGTTATGATTCTATTTGGGTGGTTGTTGATCGTTTGACTAAAGTTGCTCACTTCATCCTGGTAAAGACTACTTGTACCAGTGCTCAGCTATCAAAGATTTATATGACTAAAATTGTTTGTCTGCATGGAGTTCCAAGGAAGGTAGTGTATGATAGATGTACTCAGTTCACATCCAAATTTTAGCGTCAATTGCATGAATCTTTGGGAACCAGGCTGGAGTTCAGTACAACTTTACATCCATAGACAGATGGGCAGACAGAGAGGGTAAATCAGATTTTGGAGGGTATGTTGAGAGCTTGTGCTTTGGACTATGGGTCTAGTTGGGATGGTAATTTACCTTATGCAGAGTTTCATATAATAACGGGCCATTTGCATTTCTATCCCTAACTCGAACCACCTAATCATATATACCCCTAATTTGAAAGCCTGCTCAAATTTGCCCCTCCGCCGTTAGGTGCCCTTACAGAAATGCCCTTCTGCACTGTTACCGTCCGGTCAAACAACTTTGACCGTCCTGAAAAAAATAGCAAAAAAAATTTAAAAAATCTAAAATTTTGTGAGTTTGAAGACACTCATGTGCGCAAGGTGCGTGCAAATTTTTGTGCTATTTGGACATTCCAAGAGCTCGTGGCGAGGCAAAACATTTAACATGCACACTTGTGAACAGTAAATTTGAAATAAAATAGCAAGAAAATTCAAAAAAATAGGAAAAAAATTTGGCATCAAAGAGGCTTGGGTGCACAAGGTGCTCGCAAGTTTTTGTGATCAAATGACATGCGAGGAGCTCTAGCAAGAAAAAACAAAATAGTCATTTTTTCCCAAGTTTTTTCTCGAGCCAAATTTTGTTTTTTTCTCCACAAGCCCCTCCAATGTCCAAACACAACAAAAATTTGCACGCAGCTTGTAGACTATAGCCTCTTTGATGCCAAAAAAAATCATTTTTTTTAATTTTCTTGCTATTTTTTTGAATTTATTGTTCACAGGCTTACATATTTATTGTTTTTCCTTTGACACGAGCTCCTGGAATGCCCAAATAGCATGAAAATTTGCACGCACCTTGCGAACCTGAGTATCTTTGATCTCACAAATTTTTAGATTCTTTAGAACTTTTTTGGTATTTTTTCCAGGACGGTCAATGTCCTTTGACCAGCTTTGACCTGCTTTGACCGGACGGTAACGGCACAGAAGGGCATTTTTGTAAGTGCGCCTAACAGCGGAGGGGCAAATTTGAGCAGGCTTTGAAATTAGGGGTAAATCTGAGAGTGGGCGCAAATTAGGGGCATAGATGTAAATGTCCCTATAATAACAGTTATCAGGCTAGTCTGAAGATGGCACCATTTGAGGTATTGTATGGTAGAAAGTGTAGGACATCGTTGATGTGGGATGAGGTTGGAGAGCATCAGTTCTTTGGACCAAACTTGATTAGAGATGCCGAGGAGAAGGTCAAGTTGATTCGTGATAGGCTGAAGATAGCACAGTCCAGACAGAAGAGTTATGCAGATGCAAAACGTAAGGAGGTGACATATGCGGTAGGAGACCGTGCATACATTAGAGTTTCACCACTTTGTGGAATTAAGAGGTTTAGAATTAAGGGTAAGTTAGCACCATGTTTTGTGGGGCCTTACAAGATCTTGGAGCATAGAGGAGAGGTAGCTTATCAGCTAGAGTTGCCAGAATCCTTGTCGGGAGTTCATGATGTGTTTCATGTATCCCAGTTGAAGAAGTGCCATGCAAAGATGATGGATGTTCCTTTGAGGGACACAGTGCCACTTGAGGCGATTCAGTTGGAGAGTGATTTAACATATGAGGAGAAACCTGTTAAGATTCTGGAGACAAAAGAGAGAGTTACTCGCACCAAGATAATCAAGTTATGCAAGGTTCAGTGGGATCATCAAACAGAGGAAGAAGCTACCTGGGAACAAGAGGAAGATCTCAGACAGGATCACCCATACCTATTTGCTAGCCAGCCCAATGAGGACATCCCTAGTCCTTTACCATCATTTTCCATTAATGATGATATTGCACAAGACAAATCCAATGAAATCAGAATTGGACCAATTACAAGAGCACATGCAAAACTATTAGAACAACAGGTGAATTCACTCTTAGTTGAATCTACCATTTGTCTTAATGAGAATTTTATACTGCCTAAGTCTTTGCATGTTTGTATAATCAGATTTGAAGAGAAGACAAGATTGGCACGTGGAGATGAAGAATTGCAGCAAGAAGAACGCCTACTGATGTCCAATATTAGCAAGTGCACGAGGGAGGAGAGGGAGGCAGGTGCACATCATAAACAGAAGGAAAATCAGAATCGGACTCGGATTGACAGCCAGGAGGCCCGCAATTGATATACGTGCAGAATCCATGTCCGTGCTTCAAATAAGGCATTTAAATACAAATTGGAAAGCTTGACTCGTGTGCTTGTATACTCGTAGGCCGCGATTCGCGGTGACCCAGTCGCAATCACCAAAACAATACAGTGGTTGTTTCTGCCAGTTTTTCCAGATAGATTCGTTTAAGTTAGGAAAGTTAGAGATAAGTTGGATTTCGACCTGAACACTATGTTGGACGTCCAGGGGTATTTATATACCCTTGTAAGTCGTGGCTTTTAGGGTTAGACCATGTTTTGATTAAACTCATACCAGACTGAATTGCTTTAAGCATTCCTCTATACTCATATTCCTCTTTGCATCGATCAGGAATAGTTACCTACACCAAATTTGTTTCGACAGGGTGCATTTGCTACTGAAATTCAAGTGCTATCTATTGTTCCATTGGGAATTGGGAGATTGCAGAACCGCTTCGTGGTCGGCGGCTATGTGCGCAAGTGGGTGGTGTTGCGAATATCCATAGGGTTGAAGATCTGTTGCATTGGCAACGGGGGAACAACCAAAGAGTTCGAGAGCATCTCACAAGTTATCCAGCAAGTTGATCATCAAGATCATCCGCTCACTGAGAAGATCGGGCCACCCATTATCATCTTGCTATCAGATTTCCAGCGTTTACTCGGTGAGCATCCATAATCCCTAGTTTTGTTTTCGTCCTATACAGGAAAAGCCATCCAAAAATATTAGGTGTCGGATTACGGGTTTCGCAAACCCTTGAGAGGTTCGAACCCTGGGGTGCGTGCGGAGATCTCAACCTACCCGGCCTGCCTACTCGTGATCCTCCTAAGCCTAGCGCAACGAGCTCGAAGAGACAAAGAGACACATCATTTTATCCTGGTTTGGGCCACCTTGCAGTGTAATACCCTACTCCAGCGTTTTTGGTGGATTGCCTTGGAGGGCTGAGGATGAACTAGTACAGTGGATGAACTGGCCTCAGGAGGTGAGGTGTCCTTGAGCTCGTGGGAGCTGAGGGGATGTGAACTAGATGACCTCTATGGTTGTGGCTAAGTCCTATTTATAGTGGCCTTGGTCCTCTTCCCAAATGTTGGTGGGAAGGGATCCCACAACAGCCGAATTTGAAAGGGGACAAGTAGTACAGCTTATCCTGACAAAAGTAGTCTTCTCCTGCGAAAAGCCTCTGGTCGTGACGCTGCGGTGGGCTCGACGATGACCTCCGTCCTGCTGTCCTGGCGGTCTTGTTCTTGTTGCACCAGAATGGAAACCTTTGGCTGATTCCTCGAGACACCGCGCATGTGGCTTGCCTCCCTTGCACCAAAGAGGAAACCTGCGCTCTGCACCCACTGGCGCCCGCCTAGCCCAGGTCGTCATGGCACACGTCAGCTGAGCCTCGCGAGGTAACCCTTGCATGGAACTGCCCGCCCCTCGGGAGCCAACCTGAGGAGGCCGATCCCCTTGGGGGTCTTGGCGTTGTCCGCCTCGCGAGGCTTGGCCCCTCGCGAGGGTCTGGAGTTGTTGATGCTGAAGCTGGGCCGTACCAGGCCATCGATGGGGCCACGCGGTGGGCCGCAGGCAGGCAGGGCTGGATACCCCCATATCCAGAATGCTGGCATTAGGGTTTAGAGTTTTTGCCATAGCCTAGATAACATCGGTTCCAAGTTTTAGTTGCTGATCATAGTCTTTTATTTGCGTAACTTACATTTTGATATGAGTCATGGTAGCTTGTCTAGGTTTTCCTTTTCTCACGCCAGAGTCATTTGGTTGCTGTCAAGTCTGTTCATCTGAGTCGGAATTAGTTTGGTTAGATTAACTATCCGAATCAGATTGTGTTTCCTTTGATAACCATAGTTGGTCTTTCTTATTTTGCGTAGCACTTTCCTATTGAGACTAGCATATCCTTTGCTCTACGGACTGCTCATATAGGAATTTGGAGAGTGCATCTTTTGTTTTGGCAAAGTCAGATTGGTTAGTAATTTCTTAGGTTACTGAAAAAACAAGAGAGAAAGAAAGAAAAAGAGAGAGAAAAAGAAAAAGAAAACGAAAAAAGGAGGAAAAGAAAACTACACGTGAAAGTTGCATATAATTTTGGAGAGTTTGTTCAGTTTTTCTGCCATGTTCATTGCACTAGTAGATTGAGCAATCTTGTGCCTATATAAATTGAGCGGTTTGCTAGCGTCTCTCTTGTGCATTTGCAACACGAGCATTACTCCGACATTCTAGAATTTTGAGCTCAGTTTCAGAGTTGCATTTGCCCCACTTATCTCCATCGTGTGTGTTTCCGTGGGTCTTTTTATCATACGATCAACACTAGGATTTGTGAATTGGTGTTGATAGGTATTCCAACCAAGCTCCACCATATACCCTGGTTTGTTGTGTGATAGTTTTCACCCTCGGTATTCGCTACATCACATCCATGCACGTTCTGCCCATACAAGTTGGTAAGTTTTTCTAATTCACTTTGGAACGATAAGAACCTTGTTTCTTTCAGTTTTGAGTGAGTTGAGAGTTTTCCACATACACTATATTTTCTGTGAGTACTAATCACCTAATCATGTCCGATGACTCTTTTGATGTACAATAGAAAAAGGATCCTAAATCCGTGGTGCATTGGAATGAATATGAAGCTCTTTGTGATCATCTTCAGCGACAAATTCAGTGTGCAACCGATCCTATAAATGAGAATGTGCAGACCATGGAGTTGGACCTAAAGGATGCCACAGAAATCATCACAGCAACACAACGACAAGTTACTGAAATTCAGGGGACTCTAGTTATCTTGCAACAAGCTTTGGCTGCGTTGCAACAGTCCGCTGATCGCCAACAAAATCAGTAGCGTGATGATAAATGATGGTAAAGGACTAGGGATGTCCTCATCACAGCCCGAATCTCGAGGGCGAGATTCATCTTAAGGGGGCTAAGTTTGTAACATCCCAATTTTCCTAATTAGGATGTTAATAGATCATTCATATGCATCTCATATTTTTCCATGCATTATTTGCTTTTTCGGAATACTCGAATCATTAGCCAACTAAAGGCAATTTATTGGAGTGGAGATAACATGACTTCTCCCCTGTTTTGAAAATGTTCATAATGTTCAGAATATTATTTCTAGATCATCTGATATGTTTTGGTATTTTCCATAAACTCCAAATTATTTCATTTGAGTGTTTTATTACTATTCATGTGGCCTGTTGCATAGAATTTATTTTCAAAAATTGCATTAGAGTAGGAACTAGTGTTCCTGTAATATATATTAGTAGCATTATTTTTCTTACTACGTGTCTATATTTTTTTAGGATTTATTCTGGTGTATTTATTTTAGTTCTTTAGTTTCTGTAGCTTTTGTTTTAAAAAAAGTTGCAGCGCTGCGCAGCCGGGCGCACAGCCGTGACCCACTGACCACCGTCACACCGCGACCCATCAGCCGATCGAAGCGGTACGCCAGCTCCCATCGCTCCTGCCGCCTTCAGCCACTGATGGGTGGACCCGCGCCGCTTCCTTCCACCTTGACCCGAGCCAGACTCCGCTGCACCCCGCGCACCCGACGCCGAGCCGGATCATGCGCTCTGGTTGATCTCATGCGGATCGGACGCGCTGTGCACGGGCAGAACCCTAGGGGAGACCCCGTGCCCTCCTGTCCCAATTCTTTTCCTCGTTTGCACGCAGCCGCTGGGCGAAACAGATTTCGCTGAAGGTGCTCGGAGTTAGACGTCTTCACCGGCCGTTTGCGCCGCCGTAAGGGCCTCTGCAGCAGCACCGCTTGCTACTCTCGAACCCCCTCTCGACGCCGCTCTCACCTGACACCTTCTTATGGCCGAAAACGCAGCATTGCGGGAGAAACAAGCTCATCCGACGCCGCTGGAGCACCCCGCTGTCCACGTCGTCGCCGTCGTGCACGGAGGGACCCTCATCGCCGTTGAACACCACCATTATCTCCACCACACGTTGTCGCATCCGCCTGTCACCTCGCCCTCGCCGGATATTCGCAGGAGGAGCGCCGCCGCCGTCCTCTGCTCTCTGGTGACCACGCGCGCATAGCACACCTGAGCCAATCCCGCGCTGACACATGGTAGTGCTACAGGAGTCACTAAAGGGATTCCAGACCAGGAGTTTTCTGTTGTTTTATTTTTTCAGATTCTTCCTCTAACTCCTTTTATCTATATCTTTTAGTCTACATATCCAATTTAGGTGATACTTTTTCCTGTGAACTCAAAAAAAACCATTACTTTATCACAGTACCAAAATTTCACATGTTTACACTTTTCAAAATTTGCATTCGTTTGAATTTAAATCAAACCTTCCGAAGGCCATAACTTCCATACTGTTTGTCGATATCGAGTGTTTCTTTTTGCGTGTGCAATATAGATGATTTTGTACATGCTGTTATGCTAATGTTCTTGAATTTTGAAATGATTTTCTTATTGTTGGTTTATTTGAGTTTCGGTGATTGATTTGTTGATTGTGTGAAACGTGAAGATTGTCCGGAGTGCGACACGAGTTATTGTCAGGGGTGTGGCTTTTTGAACCAGAACCAAGGCAAGTTACATGTTGATCATCCTTTACCTATTGTTTTTCTATGCATGTAGTCTATATCACACTATGAATTTATGCATGTATAGGAAAACTATATATTTGTACTATGTTGCTGAGCTATCTCCCGCCAATGCAGATCGTGGTAGTTCTAGCTTTGCTATGCTAGTAGATGGGGTTGGTTTGTGCATACACTGGGCTTATGTGAGGATTTTACATATAGCTAAATGAGTAGTACTTAAGGATTTAATTCACCTCTGGGCGGAAGTGGTATTGCTTGGTGTTGAGGGAAGGCATCATGGGGTCTTGCAGCTTTTCTAAGGCCATGCGCCCATGAGAGTGCACCCTAAGTGGAATGCCGCCCAAGTTCAAAAAGATCAGACAGACTTAGTGACTAGTAGCTTCCATGTGCGGCCACTGGCTATATGGGCTCTGTCTTAATTGATCAGTTGTTGGAACCCTTGCCCAGACAGTGTCGACAGATGTAGCATATATAGGTGGGATGTGGCTGTCAGGTGGTTAAGGGAACCTCTTATGAAAGACTTCATCTCAATCTTCGGATTGGGTCCAGTGGGTAAAGCGTACTAAACTCTGCAGAGTATTAAAACTAATCATGATTAGCCGTGCCCCCGGTTATGGGCAAATTTGAGCCACCATGCCATTATAGTTGTTGAATGATCTTGATAGATGTGACACTTAATAAATTTGTTGGGAAACTTAATAATGGGTGAGTCAGAGTTGGACTTGCCAATTCAACCTTGTGTATTTAATTTTAGTAACAAATAAATAAATAAAATTTTGATTTAGATAGTTGTGAGGACAAAATCAGCTTTATGCAAAGATTAACCTTCAAGCCTTCCTTTTGTTGTACTATGCATATACATGTAGGTCTTCTTTATTATTACTCCTGTGTAATTTGCCAATACATTCAAAGTATTGACCTATAACGTCTCATGTTGCAGGATACTCACACGAAGAGTAAGGTACTGTTAGGGTCGCGAGTCTGCACTCAGCATCGCTAGTGGGCTCATCGTTATTTTCTGCTACTTTTCCGCTGTTTGATTGAATAAAGCTAGCCATGTGCTATGCAGATTGTTTTATTTTATAAATTCTGGATCACACATTGTAATAAATGATGCACTTGTTATTCTGGTATTCATCTATATTGTGTGTGCTATCGAGTCGATCCAGGAACTAGCACAGTAAGCTCAGAGACTCAAACCCTTCGAGGTTTGGTCGTTACACATCCACTAGACTAACAAACACATAGATCCACAAGATATATGAACAATCAAAGGGAAAGATATAAGGTAGAGTTCATCCCAAATCCAAAAGAGTTGAGGTCTTGCTAATCTAGATTCTTCCCACACAGGGTGTCTTGAATCCCTCGGGATCTTCTCACATGCTCACATGGAGGTCTTGAACTCCATGTGAGTGGTCTCTCTCTCTCTCTCTCTCTCTCTCAAGAGAAGGTAAGGAGCAAAGCTCAACAAAGATGCACTATCATATTTTCTAACCCTAGTATGAAGGTGGAGGTGGAGTATATATAGGAAAGTCCACGAAGGGGTAAGTGAGAGGGGGATACATGGGCCTCGGGCCCTGTCCATGCGCGCAGACATGCGCTGGATGTCCGGGCTGGGGGCCGGATGTCTAGCTGTTTGCAACACCCCGGGTGTTCGGGCACTGGCTGGATGTCCGACCATTTGATGGCCTTTGCTGCTGTACTCCTCTGCTGGATTTCCGAGGGAATGTCGGATGTCTGAGCTGTCGAGGCCGGATGTCCGCATCCTGTAGCTTCAACGGCTCCATCTTCTTCCGTCTCCTCTTTCATGCTTCCCTCGCGGATGGTGTATTACATGGCGCTTGTACTCCTCCTCGTCATCCGTGAAGCTCCGACAATACCTGTGTATGCACACGGGTGGAGTGTTAAGTAGTATATCTTCCTCAAAGGGATCAAGTGAACACGTGTAAAGGAGATGATCCATCTTTAGGTATGTGAAGTGTATGTTATATGTGTTACTTGCCGAACGGACTCTTGACATGGTGATGCCCATAGGATGCTCCGCATCAGTGGACCATAGAAAAACCAAAGACACGTGTCAATTAAACAGATCACTTACACTCAACACTTGAAACACTTGAGGTTGAGCCTAGCTTAGCCACTTTAATATCTGTGTGTCTATATATATATGGAGATTGACTATTCGTCACCCTGGGTGAGGAATAGTTATTCTCCACCCCCTTTATTTTAAAATCAATGCACCATAATTTTACATTCCGTAAATTTTGTCTTATTTCAGATGTAAAAAAAGAATGTAAGGAAAAATATAATTGCCGTAAGAAATATTTTACGTTACGTAAAATTACAAATGTAAAAAACATAGTATAATGTGTACATAAAATGCAATTTTTCTAGTTTTATGATCTACATTTTTTTCTTATGCCAAATTTTATGCAGTGAATTAATATGAATTTAATTATTTATATTTAATATGTAATTTATTTATGAAATGATCGTAAAATTACCTCGAATGAAGAATAGCTTATTCTGCACCCTGGGCGATGAATAGACTTTCTATTCCTGCACGTAATGCAGTCCTAAACAAAATCCACATGTCTTGTAGCCCTGTAATTTTAAGTAATTTGACAGGGCAAATATGTAATTTGGCACCATTCTCAACCTACAACCGATCAAGCTTCCCTTTATTTTTCTCTTAATAAAACAAAAGAAACCATCGTCGCTCTTGTGGAAAACCAAAAGGGAAAAGAAAAAGGAAACCCACTTCTTCTCCAGTCCACCTCCTGCTGCGAGAGCACGACGGAGACACAACCGAAGCAAAGCTTGCTTCTCCCCGCAGCAATACAGCGCAGGACAACGAATCCAAAAGGGAAGGGAATAGCCGAGACGGAGAGCAAGAGGAACAGCGAGAGGAGCGCGGGGTGGTAGGACGGAGGCGGAGGAGAAAGTGGCGAAACCCTAGAATTCCCACCCATCCCCACGGTGAGGGTCCACTGGGGCTGCGCTCGGATCTGCCTCGACGCTCGCGCTTGCGGCGGGGGAGATCGGAGGACGACGACGCTGGTGAGTTGGGCTCAGGGCGGCCGATTCTTGCTGCAGGTGTTGGAATGTGGCTGGGGTGGAGTGGCGATTCGAACTACTGCTGTCTTTTTTTTTGGAAGCGTCGTACCGCGCTGGTGTCGTTGATTTGGTTCTTTATTTGGTTTTGTGTGCGTGAATGGGGATAGTTGAGTGCAGTGGTTGAGAGGTGGAATGCGGGGACGTGGGGGTAAGATTTATCCCTAATTGGTGGACTTTTGATGATTCTTGTTTTTTTTTTGTTCATACTACTAGCTTGTTAGATCCAGTTTGGTAGTTTTAGGTGTGAAATGTGGTAAATTTCAGCCAATTATTGTCCATAATTTGTTCCTGCTGGCGTTCTTGTGCCCAGTTCCACGGAATTTGTGGTTATTGAATGGGACAACTACTCTGGCAACTACTCTTATTGTGTATTGAACTTGCTTGCTGTGTCCTTTTTAAGTTGAACTTTATTTTGTGTGTCTTATTGGTTGTTAGATTATTTTTTAGTTGAAATTTATGTTTGCTCTGTTTGGCATTGATCTCTTGTTTTCTACTCCTTGTTGATTTAGGGCTGGTCGTCCTGGATCTGTATGTGCATGGCTGATGCAATTTCATGTTTTGGGTGATGGAGTGGTGCTAAATTGTTGAATTTCTGTTTAACTTTTGCTTTTTTGATCACTGTTTTTGTTTTCTTTTGAATTTTACTAAATAATGTACTTTTTAGGTCTTATGTCTTGACTAATTGTTGATACCGTGTTGCATATGCTGGGTGTAATTGGTATCTTCTCGATATTAATATTATTACCCTTCATAAAAAAAGAAGTCTTGATGTTTGTTCACTCGTTGCATACAATAGGTGTGTTTTAGATTGAAGAATAGCAATGTTAGTTTTTGCCCCTCTTTTGGTTCTTTGCTTTCCCGTACATTTTATTTTGAAGGAATCCCTCTCCGTGTTGCTGATGCTTTCATCCAGAGATGTGTGATTAAGCAGGCTGGGTTCTTGTGTGGGCGAAACTGCAGGTCCAACTTTTGGGTGCTTTTAGTACCTTTTTAGTTGGCTCGTTCTTTTTGAAGTATGATAGCTTTGTTGTTTTAATTGGTTGATAGTTTCATTTGACAATACGATGGATTGTTTATTTTTGACAATTCATGATGAAATCAGCATGCCTTTTTTATTCTTTGCTGGTTACATGTCTTGTGCTACCATAGCTACCATTTCCCCTTCTCTTTTGGTGCAAATTTGGTTTATTTAGTTATTGAATAACACTGCTCTATATTGCAGCTTGGGCTATGGTTTGGACCTGATGTCTGAGAAGGAGCATAGAAGCACTTGCAGAGATTAAGAAGCCATAAAAGATGCCACATTCACCCTCAAGGAGGAGATCTCCTTCAAGGGAATCTGCTCACAGGAGGGTCAATGATTTCGGGAATGCACTGCCTGCTAAACCAAAGGATGATGAGCTCACATTATTCGCTGATATGCAGAAAACTGAGATTGAGAACTTCTTACTGGAACCATCCGAGGATTTTGATGAATCCATCTGTAATGCTCATAGACACCCTCCTCCTTTATACAATAATATGGTTATATTTTTATTTTCGTTGTACCCCTTTGTTTATTTTTATTTTCGTTGTACCCCTTTGTTTATTTTTATTTTTGTAATGAGGCACTATTAATACTTACTTATTTTATTCATGTCTACCAGCAAAATTGAGCTTTTTCCCAGATGTTAAGCTTGGTATCAATGTCCCAGCACGAGGGGAAAGCCATGATTTGCTTAAGGTGGATGGTGATAAAAACGATTATGAGTGGTATGGACACTTAATAGCGCATGTTGCTTTGCTTTCTTTTAATTAATATATGGTTGATGCAGCCTTGTGCTGGTCATGAACATCTGCTTGATATATTTGGGAGATTAGCTGTTCTATTGCTTATTTTGCCATCTGCTCTGCCCAATACATTTATTGGAAGCCAGCCCTAACTAATCTGGCTAGCCATCTAACTTCGAGAAGATCGACTAAAACAACTCTGTGTGCATGTGACAAGGAAACTAATATCAATCAAGTCGCAGTTATGGTTTCACAATATCCACACTTTGTGTCTAGTGTCTTGATAATTAGCTACCGGACTTAATGAAGAGAAAATTACATAAAATAGCAATCATCGATCATGTGCGCAGTAGGTGGTAGCTCAAAGTCGATGATCAGTGGGCATTTCAGCCATGGTTCTGTAGTTGTAGCCATGCAATACTTTATACTTGTTAGAATTAGTTGTTTTGTATACTCCCTCCGTCCCACAATATATGACGTTTTTGCAAGTTATGTTAGCTTGCAAAAACGTCTTATATTATGGGACGGAGGGAGTAGATGAAATGTGTCACATCATGAGGAACTCTTTAGCCTCATTTTTGTCGAGTGTAATTTGCCCTTTATGCCATCTCTTGGTTCGATTTAAGGTTGATATGATTGCACACATTATAATGCTTCAATGGGCTACAAGTTTTGTAATAGCGAGGTATTTTTTTCATCTTTGTTTTGTTGTGAGTTTGTGTCCTCTACTTGTGGTATTGCTTCAAGATAACATGGTATTCTAATTCATTAGTCAATTGAAAAAAACACCAAAATATTTAGATAACCTCTTCTTCAGTTGTCTCAACGTCATATATCTGCATAAAGGCATTTTCAGTGATAAATGCCTGTATATTTCAATGAATGATTTTTTTTACTATTATCATGGCCATATTTTATTTATCCTTTTTTAAGCTCCATTGGACCCTGATTTGTTGTTTAAATTCCATGCACCGTGGTATTATTCCTCATCTCCATTCGACATTTCAGTTTGACCTCTAAACAATCCGTTGTCATAACAATTGAGTATACCTAAACTCTTCACTTATTTGTAAGGTATGCAGATTTTCCTTAATTTTAAGTAAAAAAAGAATGTGTACTGTTGTGGACATTAGTATGTTGCTTTAAACCAGCATCAGATGCATTGCGGCGGGTCGGCCACCAAGATTCAACAGTCGGCTTGGGAAGAGTTCAGAAAGGAGATAACTTCAAGTGGGAAAGATGAGTTAGAAATAGAATTAGGAAAGCTTAGTCCGGAACAGTAACAATTGGGAAAGTATGGTTCAGATACTCGTATTAGAGGGTTTCATAGTTAGAGTACACCACCTTGACTTCATTGTAGTCCCTCCGGTTCACCAATAAGTAGAGTTTTGGACATTGACATGGTCTTCAGGATGCAGCTTTGACCACTAATTTATACTGTATTGTATATATAATCCACAAAAGTATAATATTGTATTTTGGATTTTTTTTTGTAAACAAACCTATACATATGGTTTTCAAATTTCCAATCCAAATAGGTAAAATCATATTGGCAGTCAAAGTTTAAAAGTTTAACGAAAGGTCACTTATCTGTGACCTGGAGGGAGCATCTCCTAAGGCCTTCCACAGGGTATGCCCCAATCGGTGCCAAATCAACTTTTGGGGCATTTGGTTACGGTGCCATGCACTGCCCAGCCGATGCCAGATAAAAAATAACCAGATAAAAAAATCAGGGAACCGGAGCACCTAGTTGTCCAATCAATAAAGTATTTGGAGTGCTAGGCTGCTCTGATGTGAGGTGGAAAATTGGCTGGTCAAGTCCCTTTATGCATGTGCGGGTTCGGCATTTTTACAAGCTGCAAACCTGTTATCTCATTTGCATTTTTGTACTGTAAAAAGTCATGGCATTGGTACATATATGTCATACATACATGCTGATTGCATAGTGTAGCACTAGATCAGTAGTAATGTGGGATCCCTGGTAATGTAGAAACAAGATAATGGAACAGTGCAAAAAAAAGATTATTTTGATCAGTATTTTCCATGTCATATATGTTGATGACTTAGCTAGCTAGCCTAATTCCGCACTTTACGGATGTCCAATTTGTGTCAATGTAGGTTAGAGTTGCCACCTTATAAGCTGATTGTGACATACGGGGCGCGTTCTTACAAGCAAACACACACTGCTAGAGCGGTGCTAAAATTTTCTCAGGGCATCACAGATGAGGTGGTAACATTTTGACGTATGGGGGCACCGATTACATCGTGGTCGGCCTAAGGTTCAATAATGGAACAAAGCAGACTAGCACCTCCGGCATATTATTAAGAGGACAATGAGATGCACTATTTTATTATTTGCCCAGCAGTATAAATCAACGAGATTTAATCTGCTCCATGGGTCATACGCAGGTAGGCACGGAGATGCGACTCCACTCCCACCCTACGTAGGGCTATGACCTACTCCTCATTGTGGCTCATGAGGTTTTCGACGATCTACATGTGAAAAAAAAACGCTCGCTTAATCATCCTGTAGTTTGTATTCGAGTCATATGTACATAAGAAAACTGCATACAGAAGGTATAATTAATGATTAACCATTCTTGATGAATGTTGCAATTTAAAACTGCTATAACTAATACAGTTCTTTGGTGTGCTTCAGAGCACTGTGCTTTTTCAAGCCTGGCCTGAAATCCGGCCCAGTCTGGGGTATACCCAGGTTTAGTGTGCGGTGACTTCATAATAGTTATTCAGGCATCCATGTCTGTGGAATAACTAAATATTCCATTCAATGTTTCTCGTAAGTACAAAGTTGTTGGCTAAAGGCTTGAACGAAGGTCGCTGTTTGCTACAGTAGTAAGATGGAACATTGCAGAATGATAATCTAAGAACATAATAATACCTTTCGTGTTTAAAGTGGGGCAGAGCTGGTAGAAGCGTTCAGTTCAGGTGAACCCAATGAAATTCATCAAAGATCAAACACTCATAAAATTAGTCTTTAACACTGCTCATTAGTGGAAGATTGCACCATAACCAGCAGAGGTAAACCCAAGGATTTTCTCCTCCAGCTTCGCCCCTGGTTTAAAGCAGGTTAACAAATGCCCTATTTATATATTGCTTTAGATGGGTAACTACAATACGAATTACTCATGTTTTTGGATTATCGTTTCCCAGAATTTTAGCATAGACTTGAGCATAATATGGTGCTGTGATGTTTCTTACAATTATTTTAATTACTTTAAACATCTTTGGCTCAGATTATACTTTTACACTTACCATATGCAAATCTTGCATGTGTAAACGATTTGATCGCGTTCTACCTTCTCAATTAATAGGCTGTTGACTCCTCCAGAGACTCCACTTTTCCGTTCGTTAGATGACGAAGAAGAACGGTCTGTTGGCCAGGCTTCCAGGGGTAGGGCTCAGAGTAAGGCCGTGCAAATCTCGAGGCCATCCACGGTATGTTTGCCATAGTTTTTGCTCTTGAATTCTTAATGCGGGCTTGCAAGAAATACCCACCCGTTTTGTTATCTATTGTCCATACACAGATGGATAATGCTCAAAGGTCTAGCAGAAGCAGTGCAAGCCCAAATAGGCTTAGCCTGTCACCACGCTCTATGGCAAGGACAAAATCGCCTATTTCAGCTTCTCGTGCTAGCCCACCACTTTCTGTTCAACCACCAACGCCATCGCGAAGACCTTCAACTCCTCCAGCTGCTAAGATATTGACACTTCCACAAAGGTCTGCAAGTCCAGTCTCTAGAAGGATGAGTACTGGTTCAAGTGGCTCAGCATTAAATGGAACAAGGGGAGCCTCTCCAGTTAAAGCTAATCACAGATCTTCTTCCCCAAAACCTCAAGGATGGCAGTCCAATGATCCTGCTTTCTCTTATAATGCACCTCCAAACCTTCGTACATCTCTACCAGATCGTTCGGTATCCCGTTCAAGGGGTGGATCTCCTACATCTTTCAGTGGACTAGATACAGGTTCAAGAGGTCGAAGGCAATCAATGTCTCCTACTCCAACTAGAAGAGCCAGTTCATCACATAGCATTGAACGAGATCGATTGAGCACACACAGCAAAGCTTCTGCAACATCGTCTGGTGATGATGATCTGGACTCAATGCAGTCTATATCTATTGGCTATTCCAGCAGCCCAGCTGTAAAAAAGAGCTTGGCAGTGATGAAGACGAGAAGTATTGCATCATCAAAGAAGCTGTCCAAGAATTTTTCCCCTATCTCAGCCCCAAAATGGTCATTTGATTCTGCTGTTTGGTTGATGGTAAGTGTTGTCCTGTTTTCCCCTAAAAAAGTGTTGTCCTGTTTTTTAGTAGGATGATGGATTGTAAATTTGAATAGCATATTTAACAATTTATTCATTCAGTTACTCAGTTACACTGGTTTAGTCCCTTTTACTTTCTTAGCGGTTGCGGCTTCCCATTTGGAGGAATCCAGGGGCTTCTGTAAATTTCTTTTGTTATACTTTGACAAGGAAACAACGGTTACACCAACTGTATTGAGTGGTCAAGTGCTTTGGACGGATGCCTTTATGAATTAACAGTCACATAATAGCTTAAAAGAAATCGTTGGTTGAAACAAAAACATTTGTTTATCCTGAATATTTGGTTGGCAAATGCTCCTGCTCCATTGACTAGGTTCTTTTACCTTTTGTGACCAAGTTGCTTAACTCTTGGAATGTGTTCATTCAATCAGATATTGTATGATACAGTAAATTGCTCTCTTATCCTTTCTTCGACAAATTAGTATAGCTTATTCTGCCAAAAATAATTACTCCTTGGTTGTCTGTTGTTTATTTGCGTGATGCGTCCAATGTGCTTTTACTGCAAGTTGAGACCTTACTATTCTTTAGTGTGTTCCAGATTTTCTTAAATTGCGACTAAGATGAGAAATGTGTTCTTACTTTTCTAGGATCATCGGAAAGGTCCTCAAGATAGGTTCCGGCCACTTCTATCAAGTGTCCCTGCCACCACATTTGGTGCTGGCAAAATAAATAATGTGCACAAGCCTATGTTCTCACACAATTCCTCTATGACAACTAGCAGTAATGCAAGCTCTGAGCACGGTGCCACTTTTGGCCCTTATGTGGAAAGCGACCAAGAGCAACAGGATCTTATTGGTGAATGGGAAGCAGATGACGGCCTTCGAGTTCATGAGGACATATTTATGTTTGATAAGCTGGATGAGTTGAATGAAGAAACCAGTTTCAATAAGAACACAAAACATGTAGAAGATTCGCCCATCCAAGTAAAATACGTGAAGAGTGATAAACATGACTTTGATATGGAAAGATGGGCAGCTAATCAAACGGCATATGATGGTGCAAATAGTTCTCAGGTTGGACATGGTGAAATGGCTACTTGCAGTAGATGTGGGATGTCTTTCAATGTGATGGATTTGGATGGAAAAGGTGACTCTTGCGAAGAATGCTCTTCAAAGGTTGGAGGATTTTCTGCAGACCGTATGTTATGGACTTCAGAAGCACATCAACATGATAATAAAATTGTAAATTTTGGGCCTTACACTGAATCTGAACCTTCTATGGCCCCAGATAGTGTAGACTACAGCAAACATGCATCTCTTGGTCATCAAACAGTGAACAATGAACCTTCAGCGGATTGTACAGAAAAATGTCCTCCAGGCCAGTCAATGGTGGATACAGACGAGGACATGCTGCTGGGGCAGGACGTAGTGAATCATGAGGAGAATATGAGGCCCTATCATGTATCTGACTCCTTGCTGGAAAATGAAGATGATATTTCATTTAGTCGATCTAGCGTAAGTAATCATCAACAAACAGAACCAACATCAGCGGAGCATGGCCCTTATGGAGGCCAAATGGGTAGTTGCAATCATGGATTACCCCCATGCCTTAGCGAGTCAAACTGCCAACATAATGAAGCTGTATCTGAAACTGCATTTGGTGATAATTCTCATCAACTGGGATCAAATATACATCCGTTTCCAAAGGTTGAAAGTGCTGGGATATCGGTACTCTTACACCAGAAATCAAGCAGCAACAAATGGCAGATCATGGAAGGGAGGGCTCTAGCTGCTACTAATATTGTTTGTTCTGAACCATATTATACAAGAGATGGTATAAATATGATGAAATGTAGCTTTGGACGTGACAGCTCTTCAGCTTCTTCCATTGATTTAGGATCTTCAAGGCAATCAGATGCACGCTTTGAGCGCCATAGTAGCAGTAAGAAGGGTGACTTCGAGAAAGCTCAACTAAGTAGTACTATGAGTCATCAAAGCATAGCTTCGGTGTCAGATATGTCAGTTAGTGGTTCTTCAGCTTCACTTTGCCATCAGAGTGATGCGATTGAAGACACTTGTTCCCGAATTGACACTTTGGAAAGCAGTGCTTCAAGAACTGTGGTTTCTACCGGAGAAGATGGCTCTAGTAAGGATGCTGTGTCAAATGCTCTTGAGTGTTTGTCCACTGCACGGCCTATTGTCAATGATGACATCCTTGTTGACTTGAACTCCTCGAGCATTGATAGGTCGAGTGAGACAGAAGATGTAATTAATATGGGTAGGATGGCTGACAACGATCACTCCAGCACTAATATGTGTTTGTCAGAGATGGAAGAGCCAATTAATGTTCAAGAATCTTCAGCTGCCGAGGGAAGTTGCATGCTAAAAACAGATGAAGATACTTCTGATACCGTTCAGTGCTGTTTAGCTGGCACTCCAGAATATCCAAGTGAGGAGAACTTAGATAACCTTATAATGCAGTCTCAGTCTGAAGCAGTTCAGGATTCAATTGAGGAACACATCTTGGATGATTGTTGTGTTTCTGCCATCTCAGAGGAAGATGTGTTGGTTTCTAGGACAGGAACTAGCATAATAGAACTTCCCAACGATGGTATGTATTTGGGCTGTTCTAATTTTCATTTAACTTAATCAAGCTTCTGAAATTCTTTTTTCTCTCAGAACTCATCCTTTATTCATCGATTGTGTGCTGTGTCCTTCTCATGTTTCTGAGAATCATTTTTAGTTGGTCTTTCTGAGAATCGTCTTTACTTGTCCTAAAGACGAAAGCATGGTCTCCGGCATGCATGTTTGATTATTACTTTATGCATATGTCAGGAAAACATAGAAAATGTGTAGTATAAGGAAAAGAAAGTCCTGAATGATAGTTCTAATAGTAATTTTACGATAGAAAAATCAGTATGTTTTGGTACATGCATTTTGGTCTGGAGAAGAAACATAATGGATAAATGAGCGACTGGAAATATTATCGAGATGAGGTTTATACATTCTTCACATCCAATATGCTGTTGCATTTATGATACCAGTCTCTAGGTACAGTTGACGTTTTCTTTTAGACATAACGTATGACTCTTGTTGTGTTCTTCACTGAATATTTGTTCCGTGTGAGTGAATATATATATTTAACCTAATCATTCTCTCTACCTTGCAGAAAAATCACCTCAGGCAGTAGAAGGGTCGAGGAAACAGATTCAGAGGTGTTTCACTTTAGAAGAAGCTACTGATACAATTCTCCTGTGTAGTTCCATCGTTCATGATCTGGCATACAAGGCAGCAACAATTGCACTGGAGCACGAGCAAGAATCAGAACGCCCTCGACCAACTGTTACCATTGTAGGGAAATCCATTCGAGACGAGGATGGTTTCCTTAAGCTGCCCCACAGAAGAACCCCAAATCGTAAGGTTAAAAGGAAAAGATTGGAAGGTGAAACAACAACCATCACAGAAACCGCTGAAAAAGAATCCATCGTCGAAGATCCTTCACCTGTACCTTCTGCTTCAGGAATCACAAGGGCATCTGATAATATGAAACCTCCAAAGTTGGAATCCAAGTGCAACTGTGTAATTATGTAAGTTACTTCAGGCAACCATCCAGTATGCCAAAGAGACATGGGATACACACGCACGCAAAACCGCTACTTTGCGCCAGCCTGCTTCAAATCGCTATCAGCAACGGATAGAGTTCCACACGTGTCTCTAGATTATTTTTCGACGATAGTGCATTTTCTGTTTTTTAGGCAACAGAATTGCACTGCGAGCTATTCTTTCTGTAAATTCTTTTCCCTCCTGTGTGAAATTTCATGTGATCCACTGCGGTTTGTCCAAATACTAGATTAAATGTCTATTTTTAGCATATTTTTCTGCAGCGCACGTGGCTTGTATGTATGCGATCCTAAGCGTCACGATTCTCAAGACTGACTCCGAAGGGAAAAGTGTTCAAAATTGTCTAAAGGTGACCAGCATAAAGTTGTCTATTTCTTTGACGAACAATTTTGCTTTCTAGAACATCTCAAATCCGAGGTCATATGCGACCTCTAAAGCCAAAACATGGTTGATGCCGAGCTTCACAATTGTATCTGTGGCTACTGCTGTTTTGCCAGCCTGTCCCCAATGATTAACTCTCGTTGACTGCTGTTTTACCAGTCTGTCTGTTCCCAATAATTAACTCTCCCTGACCGCGTGGGATCATCGAATCGATAGCAATAAGGCTGCTCATAGTGGGAGTAACATACTCCCTCCGTTCCTAAATATTTGTCTTTCTAGAGATTTCAACAAGTGACTACATACGGAGCAAAATAAATGAATCTACACTCTAAAATAAGTCTATATACATCCGTATGTTGTGTCCATTTGAAATGTCTAGAAAGACAAATATTTGGGAACGGAGGGAGTATGTAGTAACATGCATGCCACATAGGCAAAAAGTATGATGTGGCAAGTAATTAATGATGAGAGATGCAAATGGAGTAACATAATATGTTACCATCACATAACGGTTCCCAATGTAAAATGAGTCTACAAAGTAATAAATGAAGCCCTCTATGTTACCACATCTATGACACTACCCACTATGGAGGTAGTAACATAGACTAGTAACATATGCATGTTACTCCCTCCATCCCGGTTTATTAGGCCTAAACACAACTTCTCTTAGACCAAGATACATACTACATCTGTCCTGGTTTATTGGTCCTCATTGTATTTCGTGTCAAATTTTGACCAAAAAATTAACTAATAAAATGTTAATGCATGTCAACAAAAATTATATCGTTGGATTCGTATTTGAACATGGTTTGCAATCATATAATTTTTTATGACATGCGTGAACATTTTGTTAGTTAAATTTATAGTCAAAATTTAGCACGGAATACAATGAGGACTAATAAACCAGGACGGAGGTAGTAGTAATTTGCTCACATTAATTCTTCTATTCCACTCCCAATGCACCCTCTCACATGCATGCAGCCAATGAAAAAGCATGCATGAAGTGTATTAATTTTCCAGCCATGGCACCAACAACAATTGCTTTCAATGCAACCAATGAAATGGTTGCATGCATGCACCTTTCCAAAGCGGGACCTTATAAAAGGGGACATGCTTGTGATACTGAGAGGCCTAATAAATCCGGACGGAGGGAGTACTAGTCTATGTTACTCCCCATTATGACTAGCCTAAGCCCTGTTTGAAGAGGTTTGTATACGGAACGCCTGGAAATTATACTTGGAGCAGGAGATTCAATCAAGCGAGATTCAGAGGAACACCAATGGGGCGACCCATTTCGTCCGCCCGCGTCCGTTTGGGTCGGCGCGGACAAAAGTGGTGGCCCAACGCGCCGACCCAAACTCAAATCGTGTCCGCCTCGCGTCCGTGCCGACCCATTTCCGGCCCAAAATTGCGCCTGAAATGCGTCGGCGCGGACGCGCCGCGCGTCTCCTCGCCGTCCGCCGCGTCCCCACCTGGCAGCCACCCAACCGCCACCGGTCGTCTTATTTATGACGACCACCGACAGCAGGCCCACGCGTCAGCCAGTGCGCGCGTCCTTTTTTAACCACGCGCACGGCGGGGTCGGCCTCATCCACTTCTGCCGTCCACATCTTGCCCCCACCACTCCCTTTGCTTCCTCGCCGGCGACCGCAAACCCTAGCGCGCGCCATGGGCCTCTTCGGCAGCAGCAATGGCAAGGGCAAGGGCAAGGGCAAGGGCACCCCCGGCGCCTCGTCATCCCGTGCTCTCCCCCTCCACCACCGGCGCATTTCCGCCCTGAACGCCGGCGCCTGCACATCCCGGTGCACCAAGCACGGTGGCACTGGGAGTACAGGCAGCCCCTCCCCTACCCCGACATGACGCTGCCGCACCATTGGCATTTGGACCCAAACCGGATCCCAGTGCCGGCAGTTCCTTGGACCCAGCGGGCGCACGACAACGAGGTGCGCCGGCGCCGTGCGCTGCTCACGCCGGAGCAGCGTCGGCTGCCCGAGTACGCCGCCGACTCTCCCAACTGGGAGGCTTGGTTCGCCCTCGAACACGAGGAGCAACGACGCTTGGGTGTCGACGCCGTCCCGCCGCCGTTCCCACCGCCGCCCCCGGAGGTAGAGCCGGAGGACATGGAGGCGGAGGCGGAGTACCAAGCCGCCCTCGAGGAGGCCCTGCAGCACGCGCTGGAGGCTAGCCGCATCGACGAGGACACGCACTGGGATGGGCTGGAGCAAGCCCTTGCCCTGTCGGCGGCGGGGGACTCCGTCCACACCCCGCTCTTCGTGCCGCCGCCTCCACCGTCGCCGCCCGTCCAGCCCAAGCCGGAGCCGGAGCTGGAACCGTCGCATAAGCGCTGCCCGCCTCCACCCTAATGCGGAGCATCCCACGTTCATCCCCATGTACACTCCGACTACTCTCCAAACCCCAAGTGGACTTATGACGAGACCTCAACTAGACGCCATTGAACACAAGGTGAACTCGCTCCTCTCTGAACCTTCACTTTATTCATGTGAGACATGGCTACTACCTCCAACGTGTGTTCTATGCATGATCAGGTACTTGGAGGAAAGCCACTAAGCAACCACATCCAACGGAAGACCTAGCGAGGACGCCAAGTACAAGGACCAAGAGACGAAGCTGCCCGAAGCTACAGCCACCGGACGACCGGTCCAGCCCGGACGTCCGGCCCCTGAAGGTCACGCCCGCCCAAGGAAACTAGGCCAACGCATGCTACAGCGACCGGACGACCGGCCCTGCCCGGACGTCCGATGACTCCCAGGACCACGGACGACCGACGCCCTCCGGACGTCCGGCAACTGGACACCTGAGAAGAAATTAACGGAAGTATGAAGATTCCGGACGACCGGCGCCTCCTTCACAGAACACATCCAGCGGACGTCCGACGACACCGGACGACCGGACCCCCATGAGCCACCGGACGACCGGTCCCCAGCGGACGTCCGGTACCTGTCTGCGTACAGTTTCGGGCCGAAGCCCATGTACCCCTCCACTTCGCCCCTTTTTGCACTAAGACTATAAATAGGCCTCTCCCACCTCCTAGCTAGGGTAGCATTGGATTAGCTCATGTTTGTGTGAGAGCCTTTGCTCATCCACTTGGATACTTCTCCTCGGAGTTCACGACCTCTTCGAAGAAGATCCCCCAAGCGGATTCAAGACCACTTTCTAGGGAAGAACATCAAGGCCTCCTCAAGGAGAAGAACGGTTCCTTTGTATCCTTACCTTTGTTGATCTTGAACCTTGTGCTACCTTATGTGTGTGGTGATCTAGCACTTGTGTGATTGATTCCTTGTCGGTTTAGTGATTCTCTCTCGTTTTCCCTTTGTGCTTCCGCGTGTTCTTCGTGATTCCCCGTAGGATCCACTCCGAACGTGAAAGATCGTCGCCATAGGGTTCCGCCCTACATCATCTTGGTATCATGATCCACGTTGACCACGTTTTTGGATCCCCTACCCCTCGTTTTCTAGCTTGATTTTGTTGATTTCTTCCATAAATCCGAAAATCCCCACAAAAAATAGCCCCCAATTTTTTTTGTGATTTGTTGGTTTGATGATGTTTTGTTGATTTTGATCCATGGATTTGCTTGGTTTCATGTGGATCTAGCATCTCCCCAAGTTTCCCCATCTTCCATCCACGAAATCCCGCAAATTTTGACCCCGAAATCTCCATTTTCCGCCCAAAATCGCGTCCCGGAGCTCAAATCCCGCGTTGACCCCGACCCACCGGACGACCGCCACTTTACCGGACGTCCGGAGCCCCAGGAACCACCGGACATCCGCTACTTACCGGACGTCCGGCATCCCATTCCAGAACGAAATTAGCGGATTTCCGAGCTCACTGGACGTCCGGCCACCGGACATCCGTCCATTTTCGGACGTCCGCTACCTGTACATATCAACTTTGGCTGATTCTTGTTTCATCCATAACTAATTCATCCGAACTTCGATTTTGACGTTCTTTAGCTCGTTTTGAAGCTATTGACATCCCACATCCCACAAAAATACCACCAACACCTTTTGACTCCATCAAATTTTCCAAAATTTGGCAAGTTTGCCTAGGCCCTCCACCACATCATCCGCATAGCCACCACCAACTTCCGCAACCTAACCCATTTTGATCCATATAGCATTAGTGGTTGCTTGAGTAGTGATTCGAGTCTCCTAAGGTGTTTCGGCTACTTAGGGACGGTTGCTTGTTCATCAACCACCACCACCACTTCCACATAACCTTGCCCACCATACATTTCGACAACCCAACTTAACCCAATTTTGTTTGAGCTTGTTTGAGTTGTGGCTTGTGTCTCCTAAGGTATTTCGGCTACTTAAGGACGGCAACTTCAACTCGGACACGTGTATATGCATCATTCCACTTCCGCATTTGCCTAGTGCAAAACCACCACCGCTTTCCGCTACCACCATTTGACATTTGTCATTTGAGATTTTGAGTTCGCGGTTTTTCCGTTTCCTAAGGTGTTTCGGCTACTTAGGGACGAGTCTCCATCATCTTGGTTTCTACATCAAGAACACCGCTACTCATCATCGCCAAGGACGGTAACCTCCATATCATCTTGGTATTGTGGTATCCCTCCATTGTATATTCCCCTTGCCATTGCATTGTTAACCCCTAGCCTTACTTTTGCGTTGCTTGCCTATCGAGACTAGCCATTTGAGTATTGCCGGCAATGTTACTTGTGCACATTAGTGATCATATTTCCCATAGCATACATACCATATCATCGTGGTGCATATATTGCTATCATATCTTGTGTCACAAGTTTGTTCCCGCATATACACAATTGCTATCTTGGTTTGTGCATTGTGCAAAAGTGTCCATACAAAAAAAAAACAAATAAAGCTTTTAAGCAAAGAAAGAGAGCAAAGAAGCTTGTAAGCAAGTGCCGTAGCATCATACCACATTGCATATAAGATTGTCATATCCGATCATCTTGGATCATCTTGAGAGAAACACCGGGAACCATACATACATAGCATACTTGGGATAGAAAGTTTATCCATTTTGCATCTTATAGGTTGTGCACAAGTGTCGTATCCGCCTATAGAGCAATCGTGCTAGCGTCTCTCTTGAGTTGTGCAACACGAGCGTTTTCCGTGGATTCCACATTTTGTGCTCATCCCTTGGTTGCACGACCCCATTTATCTATCCGTGTGTGTGTTTCCGTGTGCCATTCTTCGCTATTGGTCCATTTGTTTCACTTGCAAATTTGTGAATCGCTTTCAACATTATTGACTCTTGCTAACATTTTGCATTAAATTTTTGTGCCACTATCCTCACCAAGCTCCACCATAAGCTTTACTTGTGTAGGTGTGAGAACCGACAAGGATTGGTACCAATAGTGCTATTTCATTGTCCGCATTTGAGTGAACTTGATTCATTATCAACATCGGTCAAGGTACATTGGTACAAGTTCTTCTCTTTTTCCCACTCATATTTGCTCGAGTCTTGTGATGGATAGGCAAGGCATTCCCTCTCCGGCCTACGGCAACAACGACGGCGTGAACAACTACATCTCCAAAGCGTCTATCTTCGATCTACAACGACAAATGCAAGGCGCACAATCAAGATTGCAAGAGCGCATCGAGAACATCTCCATCGACATTTTCCACTCCGAAGCAAGGAAAAGGGACTACATCGACAAGAAGCTTTCCGCACATAAAGAGGAGCAAGATGCAAGGATGGAGGAGATTAGAGCCTTGATCAAGTCTTCTTCCCCTTCGTCATCTTCAAGGCGGCGGCATTCAAGCCACAAGTCTTCGGAGCGCGGACACGATGCAAGTGCAAATCGTCCTCGTCCACATCTACATTGCGACCACCATCACGTTCGTGATCAACATCGCCATGAAGGGCAAGTCACCTCCAAGCATCATGTGCACGATGACGACGAACGACATCTACTACGAGCTCAAGCACGACAACGACATCATCATCATGAAGATGCTCCACAAGCGCAAGTGCACAAGTCCCAACAAGTCCTACTTCACGCCAAGTCCAAGCTTCAAGAGAACAAAAGAAAACCGCGAGAAGACCACCACCAAGACGGTGCTATGGCTACATCAACCACTTCGGCATCTTCGCCTAGTGTTCTCAAGGCATCTTCGCCTTTGGACGTATGGCATCTTCGCCTACTTCCCACGTGTACACCTACATCGACTTCATCAAGTCCAAGGCGACCACCTACAAGCGAGGGCGACACTTCCATCTTCGGAAGCCCCTCAAGGAAGATGGCCGAGCATGGGAAACTCCCTTCAGTCATGGAGACGAGCTGCGAGGTGCCACATCATATGGGCCTCCAACAACAAGACGACGACAAGAAGGTCGAGCAAGGGCCATCCCCTTCGACCACGGCGATAGAAGTTGAGCATGGAGACATTTGCACCTACATCTCTCCGACACCCACATATGTCGAGATGCCCCAAGTGCCATGTGAGGAGAGCCACCACCACATGAGTGACATGAGTGACTCCACCATACGTGACATTGAGAGCATTTCCTATGAGAGGATGAGTGTGATCACCACTAGCCCCACACATGAGAGCATGCCACACATCCTATGTGAGGTTGAGCGCCATTTGAGTGACTCCACCAACCATATGAGTGAGAGCATCCTTGAGGGAGTGAGTGAGACACAACACTTAGAGAGTGAGGAAGTTGACACGGCATGTGAGGCCACTATGATTTCTAACGACTTAACCTCTACTCCTAGTGTGTTTTCTGTTGGAAATATGCCCTAGAGGCAATAATAAAAGTATTATTATATTTCATTGTTCATGATAATTGTCTTTTGTTCATGCTATAACTGTATTATCCAGAAATCGTAATACACGTGTGAACACATAGACCACAATATGTCCCTAGTGAGCCTCTAGTTGACTAGCTCGTTGTGATCAACAGATAGTCATGGTTTCCTGGCTATGGACATTGGATGTCGTTGATAACGGGATCACATCATTAGGAGAATGATGTGATGGACAAGACCCAATCCTAAGCATAGCACAAAGATCGTGTAGTTCGTTTGCTAGAGCTTTGCCAATGTCAAGTATCTCTTCCTTAGACCATGAGATCGTGTAACTCCCGGATACCGTAAGAGTGCTTTGGGTGTACCAAACGTCACAACGTAACTGGGTGATTATAAAGGTGCACTACAGGTATCTCCGAAAGTATCTGTTGGGTTGACACAGATCGAGACTGGGATTTGTCACTCCGTATGACGGAGAGGTATCTCTGGGCCCACTCGGTAATGCATCATCATAATGAGCTCAAGGTGACCAAGCTGTTGTCCACGGGATCATGCATTACGGTACGAGTAAAGTGACTTGCTGGTAACGAGACTGAACAAGGTATTGGGATACCGACGATCGAGTCTCGGGCAAGTAACGTACCGATTGACAAAGGGAATTGTATACAGGGTTTGATCGAATCCTCGACATCGTGGTTCAACCGATGAAATCATCGAGGAGCATGTGGGAGCCAACATGGGTATCCAGACCCCGCTGTTGGTTATTGACCGGAGAGTGGTCTCGGTCATGTCTGCATGTCTCCCGAACCCGTAGGGTCTACACACTTAAGGTTCGGTGACGCTAGGGTTATTAGGAAGACTAGTATGTGACTACCGAATGTTGTTCGGAGTCCCGGATGAGATCCCGGACGTCACGAGGAGTTCCGGAATGGTCCGGAGGTGAAGTTTTATATATGGGAAGTTGTCAAACGGACACCGAAAAGTTTCGGGGGCATACCGGTATTGTACCGGGGCCACCAGAAGGGTTCCGGAGGTCCACCGAGAGGGGCCACCCCTCCCGGGGGACCACATGGGCTGCGTGGGGCAGGAGCCAGCCCCTAGTGGGCTGGGTGCGGCCCCCCTCCTTGGGCCCTTGCGCCTAGGGTTTGGGGGGGGAACCCTAGAGGGGGCGCCCCCCTTGCTTGGGGGGCAAGCCCCCCTCCCCTTGGCCGCCGCCCCCCCTCTAGATTCCCATCTAAAGGGGCCGGCCCCCTTGCCCCTTCCCCCTATAAATAGAGGGGCGAGGGGAGGGCTGCAACACACAATTGAAGGCGCAGCCCCTCCCCTCCCCAACACCTCTCCTCCTCCGCGTGTGCTTGGCGAAGCCCTGCCGGAGAACTGTCACTCCACCATCATCACACCGTCGTGCTGCTGCTGGAGCCATCTTCCTCAACCTCTCCTTCCCCTTGCTGGATCAAGAAGGAGGAGACGTTGTCCGTCCCGTACGTGTGTTGAACGCGGAGGTGCTGTCCGTTCAGCACTTGGTCATCGGTGATCCGAATCACGTCGAGTACGACTCCATCATCACCATCACCGTGCAAGCTTCCGCTCGTGATCTACAAGTGGTATGTAGATGCAAACTCACTCCCTTGACTCGTTGCTTAGATGAACTCATAGATGGATCTTGGTGAAACCGTAGGAAAATTTTTAATTTTCTGCAACGTTCCCCAACAGTGGCATCATGAGCTAGGTCTATGCGTAGTTCTCTTTGCACGAGTAGAACACAATTTTGTTGTGGGCGTGGATCTTGTCAACTTGCTTGCCTCTACTAGTCTTTTCTTGCTTCAGCAGTATTGTGGGATGAAGCGGCCTGGACCAACCTTACACGTATGCTTACGTGAGACCGGTTTCACCGACTGACATGCACTACTTGCATAAGGTGGCCGACGGGTGTCTGTCTCTCCCACTTTAGTTGGAGCGGATTCGATGAAAAGGGCCCTTATGAAGGGTAAATAGAAGTTGACAAAATCACGTTGTGGTTATTCGTAGGTAAGAAAACGTTCTTGCTAGAACCCAATTGCAGCCACGTAAAAGATGCAACAACAATTAGAGGACGTCTAACTTGTTTTTGCAGCAATTGATCATGTGATGTGATATGGCCAGAAGTTGTGATGAATGATGAATTGTGATGTATGAGATCATGTTCTTGTAATAGGATTCACGACTTACATGTCGATGAGTATGACAACCGGCAGGAGCCATAGGAGTTGTCTTTATTTTTTGTATGACCTGCGTGTCATTGAAGAACGCCATGTAACTTACTTTACTTTATTGCTAAACGCGTTAGCCATAGAAGTAGAAGTAGTTGTTGGCGTGACAATTTCATGAAGACACGATGATGGAGATCATGATGATGGAGATCATGGTGTCAAGCCGGTGACAAGATGATCATGGAGCCCCGAAGATGGAGATCAATGGAGCTATATGATATTGGCCATATCATGTCACAACTATATAATTGCATGTGATGTTTATTATGTTTATGCATCTTGTTTACTTAGGACGACGGTAGTAAATAAGATGATCCCTTACAAAAATTTCAAGAAGTGTTCTCCTCTAACTGTGCACCGTTGCTACAGTTCGTCGTTTCTAAGCACCACGTGATGATCGGGTGTGATGGATCCTTACGTTCACATACAACGGGTGTAAGACAGTTTTACACAGCAAAAACACTTAGGGTTAACTTGACAAGCCTAGCATGTGCAGACATGGCCTCGGAACACGGAGACCGAAAGGTCGAACACGAGTCGTATGAAAGATACGATCAACATGAAGATGTTCACCGACGATGACTAGTCCGTCTCACGTGATGATCGGACACGGGCTAGTCGACTCGGATCGTGTAACACTTAGATGACTAGAGGGATGTCTAATCTGAGTGGGAGTTCATAATTTGATTAGAACTTAATTATCATGAACTTAGTCTAAAACCTTTGCAAATATGTCTTGTAGATCAAATGGCCAACGCTCATGTCAACATGAACTTCAACGCGTTCCTAGAGAAAACCAAGCTGAAAGATGATGGCAGCAACTATACAGACTGGGTCCGGAACCTGAGGATCATCCTCATAGCTGCCAGGAAACAATATGTCCTAGAAGGACCGCTAGGTGACTCTCCCGTCCCAGAGAACCAAGACATTATGAATGCTTGGCAAACTCGTGCCGATGATTACTCCCTCGTTCAGTGCGGCATGCTTTACAGCTTAGAACCGGGGCTCCAAAAGCGTTTTGAGCATCACGGAGCATATGAGATGTTCGAGGAGCTGAGACTAGTTTTTCAAGCTCACGCCCGGGTCGAGAGATATGATGTCTCCGACAAGTTCTACAGTTGTAAGATGGAGGAAAATAGTTCTGTCAGTGAGCACATACTCAAGATGTCTGGGTTGCACAACCGTATGACCCAGCTGAATATTAACCTCCCAGATGAGGCGGTCATTGACAGAATCCTCCAGTCGCTCCCACCAAGCTACAAGAGCTTTGTGATGAACTACAACATGCAGGGGATGGAAAAGACCATTCCTGAATTGTTCTCTATGCTGAAGTCAGCAGAGGCTGAAATCAAGAAAGAACATCAAGTGTTGATGGTCAATAAGACCACTAAGTTCAAGAAGGGCAAGGGCAAGAAGAACTTCAAGAAGGACGGCAAGGATGTTGCCGCGCCCGGTAAGCCAGTTACCGGGAAGAAGTCAAAGAATGGACCCAAGCCTGAGACTGAGTGCTTTTATTGCAAGGGGAAGGGTCACTGGAAGCGGAACTGCCCCAAATACTTAGCGGATAAGAAGGCCGGCAACACCAAAGGTATATTTGATATACATGTAATTGATGTGTACCTTACCAGTACTCGTAGTAACTCCTGGGTATTTGATACCGGTGCCGTTGCTCATATTTGTAACTCACAGCAGGAGCTGCGGAATAAGCGGAGACTGGCGAAGGACGAGGTGACGATGCGCGTCGGGAATGGTTCCAGAGTCGATGTGCTCGCCGTCGGCACGCTACCTCTACATTTACCTACGGGATTAGTTTTGAACCTTAATAATTGTTATTTGGTGCCAAGTTTGAGCATGAACATTGTATCTGGATCTTGTTTGATACGAGATGGCTACTCATTTAAGTCTGAGAATAATGGTTGTTCGATTTATATGAGAGATATGTTTTATGGTCATGCTCCGATGGTCAATGGTTTATTCTTAATGAATCTCGAGCATAATATTACACATGTCCATAGTGTGGATGCCAAAAGATGTAAAGTTGATAACGATAGTCCCACATACTTGTGGCACTGCCGCCTTGGTCACATTGGTGTCAAGCGCATGAAGAAGCTCCATGCTGATGGACTTTTGGAGTCTCTTGATTATGAATCGTTTGACACATGCGAACCATGCCTCATGGGCAAAATGACCAAGACTCCGTTCTCCGGAACAATGGAGCGAGCAACCAACTTGTTGGAAATCATACATACCGATGTGTGCGGTCCAATGAGCGTTGAGGCTCGCGGAGGATATCGTTATGTTCTCACTCTCATTGATGACTTGAGTAGATATGGGTATGTCTACTTAATGAAACACAAGTCTGAGACCTTTGAAAAGTTCAAGGAATTTCAGAATGAAGTTTAGAATCAACGTGACCGAAAAATAAAGTTCCTACGATCAGATCGTGGAGGAGAATATTTAAGTCACGAATTTGGCACACACTTAAGGAAATGTGGAATCGTTTCACAACTCACGCCGCCTGGAACACCTCAGCGAAACGGTGTGTCCGAATGTCGTAATCGCACTCTATTGGATATGGTGCGGTCTATGATGTCTCTTACCGATTTACCGCTATCATTTTGGGGATACGCTCTAGAGACAGCTACATTCACTTTAAATAGGGCACCGTCTAAATCCGTTGAGACGACACCGTATGAATTATGGTTTGGGAAGAAACCTAAGCTGTCGTTTCTAAAAGTTTGGGGATGCGATGCTTATGTCAAGAAACTTCAACCTGAAAAGCTCGAACCCAAGTCGGAAAAATGCGTCTTCATAGGATACCCTAAGGAAACTGTCGGGTATACCTTCTACTTAAGATCCGAGGGCAAGATCTTTGTTGCCAAGAACGGATGCTTTCTGGAAAAAGAGTTTCTCTCGAAAGAAGTAAGTGGGAGGAAAGTAGAACTCGATGAAGTACTACCTCTCGAACAGGAAAGTGGTGCAGCTCAGGAAAATGTTCCTATGATGCCCACACCAACTGAAGAGGAAACCAATGATGATGATCAAGGTACTTCGGATCAAGTTGCTACTGAACTTCGTAGGTCCACAAGGACACGTTCCGCACCGGAGTGGTACGGCAACCCCGTCCTGGAAATCATGTTGTTAGACAACGGTGAACCTTCGAACTATGAAGAAGCGATGGCGGGCCCAGATTCCAACAAATGGCTTGAAGCCATGAAATCCGAGATAGAATCCATGTATGAAAACAAAGTATGGACTTTGACAGACTTGCCCGATGATCGGCGAGCGATAGAAAACAAATGGATCTTTAAGAAGAAGACGGACGCGGATGGCAATGTTACCATTTATAAAGCTCGACTTGTCGCTAAGGGTTATCGACAAGTTCAAGGGATTGACTACGACGAGACATTCTCTCCCGTAGCGAAGCTGAAGTCCGTCCGAATCATGTTAGCAATTGCCGCATACTATGATTATGAGATATGGCAGATGGACGTCAAAACGGCATTCCTTAACGGGCATCTTAAGGAAGAACTGTATATGATGCAGCCGGAAGGTTTTGTCGATCCTAAGAACGCTAACAAAGTATGCAAGCTCCAGCGATCCATTTATGGGCTGGTGCAAGCATCTCGGAGTTGGAATATTCGCTTTGATGAGATGATCAAAGCGTTTGGGTTTATGCAGACTTATGGAGAAGCCTGCGTTTACAAGAAAGTGAGTGGGAGCTCTGTAGCATTTCTCATATTATATGTAGATGACATACTCTTGATGGGAAATAATATAGAATTTCTGGATAGCATTAAGGCCTACTTGAACAAATGTTTTTCAATGAAGGACCTTGGAGAAGCTGCTTATATATTAGGCATCAAGATCTATAGAGATAGATCGAGACGCCTCATAGGTCTTTCACAAAGCACATACCTTGATAAGATTTTGAAAAGGTTCAAAATGGATCAGTCCAAGAAAGGGTTCTTGCCTATGTTACAAGGTGTGAGATTGAGCTCGGCTCAGTCACCGACCACGGCAAAAGATAAAGAAGAGATGAGTGTCATCCCCTATGCTTCAGCCATAGGATCTATTATGTATGCCATGCTGTGTACCAGACCTGATGTAAACCTTGCCGTAAGTTTGGTAGCAAGATACCAAAGTAATCCCGGCAAGGAACACTGGACAGCGGTCAAGAATATCCTGAAGTATCTGAAAAGGACAAAGGACATGTTTCTCGTTTATGGAGGAGATAAAGAGCTCGTCGTAAAGGGTTACGTCGAGGCTAGCTTCGACTCAGATCTGGATGACTCTAAGTCACAAACCGGATACATGTATATGTTGAATGGTGGAGCAGTAAGCTGGTGCAGCTGCAAGCAGAGCGTCGTGGCGGGATCTACGTGTGAAGCGGAGTACATGGCAGCCTCGGAGGCAGCGCATGAAGCGATTTGGGTGAAGGAGTTCATCACCGACCTAGGAGTCATACCCAATGCGTCGGGGCCAATCAAACTCTTCTATGACAACACTGGAGCTATTGCCCTTGCAAAGGAGCCCAGGTTTCACAAGAAGACCAGGCACATCAAGCGTCGTTTCAACTCCATCCGTGAAAATGTTCAAGATGGATACATAGAAATTTGCAAAGTACATACGGATCTGAATGTCGCAGATCCGTTGACTAAACCTCTCTCGCGAGCAAAACATGATCAACACCAGAACTCTATGGGTGTTCGATTCATCACAATGTAACTAGATTGGTGACTCTAGTGCAAGTGGGAGACAGTTGGAAATATGCCCTAGAGGCAATAATAAAAGTATTATTATATTTCATTGTTCATGATAATTGTCTTTTGTTCATGCTATAACTGTATTATCCGGAAATCGTAATACACGTGTGAACACATAGACCACAATATGTCCCTAGTGAGCCTCTAGTTGACTAGCTCGTTGTGATCAACAGATAGTCATGGTTTCCTGGCTATGGACATTGGATGTCGTTGATAACGGGATCACATCATTAGGAGAATGATGTGATGGACAAGACCCAATCCTAAGCATAGCACAAAGATCGTGTAGTTCGTTTGCTAGAGCTTTGCCAATGTCAAGTATCTCTTCCTTAGACCATGAGATCGTGTAACTCCCGGATACCGTAAGAGTGCCTTGGGTGTACCAAACGTCACAACGTAACTGGGTGATTATAAAGGTGCACTACAGGTATCTCCGAAAGTATCTGTTGGGTTGACACGGATCGAGACTGGGATTTGTCACTCCGTATGACGGAGAGGTATCTCTGGGCCCACTCGGTAATGCATCATCATAATGAGCTCAAGGTGACCAAGCTGTTGGCCACGGGATCATGCATTACGGTACGAGTAAAGTGACTTGCCGGTAACGAGACTGAACAAGGTATTGGGATACCGACGATCGAGTCTCGGGCAAGTAACGTACCGATTGACAAAGGGAATTGTATACTGGGTTTGATCGAATCCTCGACATCGTGGTTCAACCGATGAAATCATCGAGGAGCATGTGGGAGCCAACATGGGTATCCAGACCCCGCTGTTGGTTATTGACCAGAGAGTGGTCTCGGTCATGTCTGCATGTCTCCCGAACCCGTAGGGTCTACACACTTAAGGTTCGGTGACGCTAGGGTTATTAGGAAGACTAGTATGTGACTACCGAATGTTGTTCGGAGTCCCGGATGAGATCCCGGACGTCACGAGGAGTTCCGGAATGGTCCGGAGGTGAAGTTTTATATATGGGAAGTTGTCAAACGGACACCGGAAAGTTTCGGGGGCATACCGGTATTGTACCGGGGCCACCGGAAGGGTTCTGGAGGTCCACCGGGAGGGGCCACCCCTCCCGGGGGACCACATGGGCTGCGTGGGGCAGGAGCCATCCCCTAGTGGGCTGGGTGCACCCCCCTCCTTGGGCCCTTGCGCCTAGGGTTTGGGGGGGGGGGGAACCCTAGAGGGGGCGCCCCCCTTGCTTGGGGGGCAAGCCCCCCTCCCCTTGGCCGCCGCCCCCCCTCTAGATTCCCATCTAGAGGGGCCGGCCCCCTTGCCCCTTCCCCCTATAAATAGAGGGGCGAGGGGAGGGCTGCAACACAGAATTGAAGGCGCAGCCCTTCCCCTCCCCAACACCTGTCCTCCTCCGCGTGTGCTTGGCGAAGCCCTGCTGGAGAACTGTCACTCCACCATCATCACGCCGTCGTGCTGCTGCTGGAGCCATCTTCCTCAACCTCTCCTTCCCCTTGCTGGATCAAGAAGGAGGAGACGTCGTCCGTCCCATACGTGTGTTGAATGCGGAGGTGCTGTCCGTTCAGCACTTGGTCATCGATGATCCGAATCACGTCGAGTACGACTCCATCATCACCATCACCGTGCAAGCTTCCGCTCGTGATCTACAAGTGGTATGTAGATGCAAACTCACTCCCTTGACTCGTTGCTTAGATGAAATCATAGATGGATCTTGGTGAAACCGTAGGAAAATTTTTAATTTTCTGCAATGTTCCCCAACATTTTCTTCTTTGGTGCTAGGTCTCCTACATGACGACACGCCTACCCTCGACGAGTCCATCCCTCCAATGGGAAAACCGATGGCCATGGTGGACGATGAGACACCCCCCACATGGTTCCATCAAGATGAAGATGACAACGAGTGGATCTTCAACACCTCACCTACAACACATGACCGACACTCCAAAGGTAACATAGGTGATGGTGCTTCTCTTGTCCCACTAGTGGACTATCTTGACATCGATTGCTCCCATGATGTTGACCCACCTATTACCATGCTTCATGCTAGTGAGACTTCTTCATGCCTTGACTTACCTATTTATGATGAATATTATGATGAGCATGTTGAGTTGCCTAGTTGTGATGCTATGCTTCATAGGATATCTTGTGAAAATTCTATTGGTCACTTCATGTTTGACAATCCATTGAACTTGTCATATGCTATGAGTGAGATCTCCCATATTGCATCATTTCAATCTCAACATAGTAACTATGCATGCCCCATTAAAATCAATCCTATTTGCACTTATGGCATAGATGACAAGATGATGGTCATCGGCTTTTGTTTTTCATGTGATGATATTGCCATGCTTCCTTTACATGATTTGCGCAATTCATCTACTACGCCATGCCATGATCACATTGTTCCAAATATGCTTTGTTTTGGATGCTGTCAATATTCTCCACGTGATGTTTCTACTCTTGCTCATGAGGAGACCCCCATAGTTTCCTCATACATATTAGGAGATCTTGATGCAAGCATACTTTGCATGATTCCCATGATAGTGTCCACCATATGCATTCCATGAATAACAATGCTCTAGATATTGCTCGTGATGCATTACACAATTTGAGTCTCCATTATGCTATACATAATAGCAAACCTATCATGATGGATGACATGTTTCTATATCACGCATCTCATTTATTTGTGCATTGGATATTTCGTGCTAACCGACACAAGCACGTGCACATCATGATGGATGATGTGTACATATACCATGCACACACAATTTTCTCTTTGTCTTTGTTTTGTGTAGGTACTCATGTATACTCGTCAACCTCTCAATCCCAAGAGTTGACGAAACGAGCTCTTGAGAGCAACGATGACTTGGGATCCCGTGGACTATCCTTACCACCCTTCTCTTCGCGCAAGGACTACGCGCATCTCTTCTACTTGGCTCTCACACGGCTATGGGCTATTTACCACTTGTCACCTTATGTCCATACTATCGTGTTCACTTTGCATGTTATGCCTCTTTACATGATTTTGCCATGCAATCGTGACCCTTGCTTGCATCTACCCATGATTCACCATTATGATACTCCTATGTGTATTTGCATGCTTGGTGGAGATCCTTGTTGCTTTTGCCATGTTTATCATGTGCCTCATGGTATTGTTGATTCTTGTGTTGGGAGAGTCATGATGACCCATTGGTATTTACATATGGCTTCTCACCAATACATCCATGCCACTCTACTCATATCTTGCTTTCATGCTTGTGCTATGTCATGTGAAGTATTCATGCCCACTATTTGCACCAATGACATGCTTGCCATGATTACTCCTAGTATGTTGCATCTTCGCACTACTAGATTGCTTGACTTGATTGCTATGATTGCTTGATTGGTTGCATCACCCATGTTCCACCCTTATTCGCTTTCTTGGGTTGATGACGTATATGTCCATGCCTCTCACATGATATATCTTGATCATTGTCTCTTGTGTCCATTAGTTGCCTCTTTCATATCCACTTGTATTGAGTGCAACCATACTATGCTTATTGATCTTGGAGACTTTGACACCTTACTTGTGATGCATGCTTGTTTGATTGAGCATATTGCATTCGGTTGTTCTCGCATCATATGCCTCCATACTATGCAATACTCCCTTGTCCTTTCTTATGATGAGCATGATACATACACTTGTTGGGTATCTTACCACATGAATGATAGGTGTTGCATTTGCACTAACCTCATTTGTTTTTCCGTGTGTTTGCCATGTTCTTTCATTTTGAAGGATTCACAAGGCGGTACCATCATGAGACATATTGGCTATGTGAAGGCATACACATTGTGCGACACCAACATTTTCGACATCCTCATAAAGGTGAACCCCTTCCCTTTGAGCCATCCTCAAGTAAGCATATTGGATGGGTCATTCTTTCATTGTTGTTTCCTTCTTGTTGTCTACATGATACATCTCGTCAACGGAGGAGCGACATTGGAGATTGGCTACATGGACCTTCACATTGAGGAGCGCTCGCACTTGTTGGATGCACCTTCGAAACTCCACTCATGCCTCAACGTCGAGCTTTGGTACACCAATACCTCCATATTTGTTGATTGTGCTCATACATGTCATGCTCGATGGACTTATCATACTCACCACAAGTTTGCACCCTATGCATGGATTGACTCACATTATGCTTGTCTTGTTGCATCTATTTCCATGTCATCCATGATATATGAGCTTGTTCACTTCCTTAGCAAATTTGTTGTGATCTACCTTGATGGCATATTCATACATCATGATCATATTGTCCACCATCAATTGCATGATAACATACACATGTTGAGCATACATTGCCATATTCATGCTATTGATAAACCGTCTCACTATGACATCATTTTGCATCGTGGTTGCATTGATCATATTTACAACACATTTGTGTGCATAATGATTGCATTTCCTCCCATGAATGATTTGCATCTCATTCTAGATCATCTTGATAAGCTTCATGCGCTTTGTCACGACCAATCTTGCCGCACGGACTCATTCTTACATGATGGACACTTTGTGTGCGCTAACCATCGTATTTCCGAGTGTTGCTTGTGTTTGCTCTTTTTGCACGTCTATCACCCCGGCGACACCTTGGACTACTTGGATTGCGCCATGTCTTCAACTTCGTCCAACTACAAGTCCGTCTACGACAACCGTTTCCATGGTGATGAGGATCACGATCCGAGGTCGGATCTTTCCCAAGGGGGGGGGGGAGATGATGCGGAGCATCCCACGTTCATCCCCATGTACACTCCGACTACTCTCCAAACCCCAAGAGGACTTATGACGAGACCTCAACTAGACGCCATTGGACACAAGGTGAACTCGCTCCTCTCCGAACCTTCACTTTATTCATGTGAGACATGGCTACTACCTCCAACGTGTGTTCTATGCATGATCAGGTACTTGGAGGAAAGCCACGAAGCAACCACATCCAACGGAAGACCTAGTGAGGACGCCAAGTACAAGGACTAAGAGACGAAGCTGCCCGAAGCTACAGCCACCGGACGACCGGTCCAGCCCGGACGTCCGGCCCCTGAAGGTCACGCCCGCCCAAGGAAACTAGGCCAACGCACGCTATAGCGACCGGACGATCGGCCCTGCCCGGACGTCCGACGACTCCCAGGACCACGGACGACCGACGCCCTCCTGACGTCCGGCAACTGGACACCCGAGAAGAAATTAACGGAAGTATGAAGATTCCGGACGACCGGCGCCTCCTTCACAGAACACATGCAGCGGACGTCCGACGACACCGGACGACCGGACCCCCATGAGCCACCGGACGACCGGTCCCCAGCGGATGTCCGGTACCTGTCTGCGTACAGTTTCGGGCCGAAGCCCATGTACCCCTCCACTTCGCCCCTTTTTGCACTAAGACTATAAATAGGCCTCTCCCACCTCCTAGCTAGGGTAGCATTGGATTAGCTCATGTTTGTGTGAGAGCCTTTGCTCATCCACTTGGATACTTCTCCTCGGAGTTCACGACCTCTTCGGAGAAGATCCCCCAAGCGGATTCAAGACCCCTTTTGAGGGAAGAACATCAAGGCCTCCTCACGGAGAAGAACGGTTCCTTTGTATCCTTACCTTTGTTGATCTTGAACCTTGTGCTACCTTATGTGTGTGGTGATCTAGCACTTGTGTGATTGATTCCTTGTCGGTTTAGTGATTCTCTCTCGTTTTCCCCGTGTTTTCCCTTTGTGCTTCCGCGTGTTCTTCGTGATTCCCCGTAGGATCCACTCTGAACGTGAAAGATCGTCGCCATAGGGTTCCACCCTACATCACACCCACTTGGCCGGAGGAGGCCTACTCGTGGAAGGGCCAGTACCGCGAGTGGGTGAGCGCGCCTCCCGTCCACTTCGCCGCCACACCAGAGGAGGAGGTGGCCCACCTCGAGCGATGGAAGGAGCACTGGCTCCGCCAGGAGCAGATGCGCTACGAGGCCATGCTCCAACGCGACGTGGAGGCACTCCGGCTCGAGGAGGAGGAGGAGGAACGCGCGCGGCTTGCCGCAATGCCGCCGCCCCAGCAGACGCCGGAGGAGGCTGCCCTGGCAGCGTACCAGGCGGTGTTCGGGTGGGCTGGCCCTGCTCCGGTCTTCATCGACCTCACCGATGACGGCGGCGTCGTGGGCAAGGGAAAGGGCAAGGCCGACGACGTCTAGGGCAGTGTGCGGGGCGGCAGCAGGCGGGCACAGACTTTTTTAATGTTTTATTTAATGTTTATTAGATTTAGGTGGACTTTGGCCGGCGTTTGACCGACCACTTTATGTTTAATTATGTTTATTTATGTTTATTTCGTGCAACTTGTTTTTTTCCATGTCGGCACATTTGGGTCGGCCTCCCCGTTGGGCGGTCAAGCCAACCCATTTTGAAATGCGGACGTGCATGTCCGCCTGGCCGACCCAAATGGACAAAAAGCGGACAAAGCGCACGTCCGTTTTGGTCGCCCCGTTGGAGTTGCTCTCAGAAGCTATAATTTCACCTTCCCATCAATAGGTTTAGCTAAAGCATCTATAACACGACCTAAGTAAGCCTCACTCATGGGTATCTGAGCAATTCTTCCTGTTGCCACCATAAAGCTTTTAGCTTGGTGATTTTATGCATGTACCATCGAAGTCGAGGTGACTTTGTTACTCTTTGATCTCCATATGCATTCAGATGTGCCATGCCCGTTACCTCAACCCAAGACTGATACAGAGTATCCCATAGCCATCACCATGCCAAGTGCTCCATCATCGAAAAATATACACACATCATTCACATCTTATATGCAAAGGTGAATCTTCTCCTTTACTAAAAAAAGACGAATCTTCTCCTTTACGCGTCTACTTGACCCTTTCGAGGATGGTATACTCCTTAACACCTCTCTTGTGTGCATATATAGGCTGATCATCATGTGTTTTGAGGAGTCCAAGCACAGAGTGCGTGCAAATGTGCCAGCAGGTTCCCTAGTGCCTCCCCTTTTGTAGCGTCGATTGCCACTTCGATGCCGACCGCCACCAGATCTGCCCGGCATCACTCCGACACCGGCGACCACCCACTCCACCTCCTCCCTCTGGTCCACCATGGCGAGCTACCTACAACTCTCGGACTCGGACTCCTCTCCGTCCGCCTCCTCGGATCTCCCCTTCGCCACCGCCGCCCCTAGCTCTCGTCGACCCCTAGTGGTTCCTAAGCCGGGCTTCGCCTCGGCCCCCTTGGTCGGCCAGCTGACCCCACACCTCCTACTCAGGGTGAGAGCAACGGTAGTGGTTGGTAAACTAAGCGGAATAGACGCTCCGCTTCTAGCGACGTCCCCAACAAGATCGGTGATGTGTCCCTTCGTACCCCCTCCCCACGCTTCACCCTCCCAATAAACGCATCCCCTTCGTCCGTCATGGTTGCTGCTACAACTGTGGTGAGGAGGGCCACATCTCGGCTTTGTGCACGAATGACACGCTCCGCGTGTGCTGTGGCGGGGTGGGTCACATCTTGCATGCCTGCAAGTGGCCGCGCAACCCAACGTCGCAATCTCCACCTGTGTGCTCAGATCCGAGCCTCCGCTCCTCTCAGCTTGGACACCCGTCGGAGGCAGCCCTCCATGCCAATGCTGAGGCACGCCGTCTGGCGTCTCCCTCTCGTCTCAACTCTCGGGTTAACCGCTGCCGCAACAGGCTTTTGTGGATGGTAGATCCTGGAGCGACCTCGCGCACCCTACACCACCTTCTCTACCATGGCTCGATGTCTCGTGTCACAACCCTAGTTAGTATTTGCACTTGGACTAGGTAGAGTGATGCATCATGTTTAAATTTTCATTAAAGATGAAATGGGGATTAACAAACCCTGGCACCCCCCGAAAATACCAAGATCAACTGAAAATGCTTTCAATGAACCCAAAATGGCCACCTTTGCCAAAAATGGTGCACATTTTTTAGGACACTTTGGATTTTTGAATTAACCCATAAAGTACTTTCATTTGGACATTTAAATCCTATAAATATTTTCAAATGTCAAAATAATTCTGGAAATGTTTGAGGTCTGTTGGAAATAACTTTAGAAGTGCCCATGAATATTTTCAGCATTTTATAAAGTGGTTTGACATTTTTGTTAAATCAAAAACCCATATTAGAAAAAGAAAAACATAAAACTGAAAATAGAGAGAGAAAGGCTAGAGGCCACTTACCCGCACTGGGCCGGCCCACCTCGCCCATGCCAGTCATCACCTACCTCTGCTAGTAGGTACATGAGGGAGACAACGCACACGCGCCGAGGGCACCACACCACCTCCCTGCCTGCCTATGCTGCCCACGCCACCACAACGCCTCAAAGGAACTCCTCGGTGCCACCCCGAGTCCCCCGACACCTCACTTCCCCCTGGCTCTCTCCCTCGCCCTCTCCCAGCCATGGCTGACGCGCCCGTGAGCACGCCGCCATCGTAGACGTCGCCACTGCCTCGCCCTCGCCTTGTCTACAAGCTCCGCCGTCATCCACCGCTTCGCCCCGTACGAGCCTCGAGTGCTCGTTCGCCCTGCACCGCCTCCACCGAGCTCGTCTTCAACCTCCCGCCACCGAGATCCCCCTCGCCGCACCGCCAGCTCCGACCCTCGTCGCTTTCGCCGTGAGCCACTGGCCCTTCTTCCCCTCTCCGTTCTCACTGCCGCACGTTGTAGCCGTCGCGCCGCTCTCACCCGCACGCGCCACCGCCTGTGCTCGCCGCCGACGCCCCCCCGGCCACAAAATGGCCCGGCCGTCGTGCCTAACAAGCTCACCGCGTCGAGCAGCCCCTCTAGCACGCCAGCTTGCCCGCTTGTGCTCCGCAGCGTCGCCCGTGCCCACACCCGAGCTCCGGCCACTGCGGCCGAGCTCCTCGCCGTCGCCTCCGGCCGCCCCAGGCTCGGCTGGTGCCGTCGCCCGACACACGTTGGTCTGGGCTCTCGAACGAGCTCAGCCACGCAACGCACGGGGCACCACAGCCCGTTCCTACAGCGCCCCGCCGCGTCTGCTGCCGCCGGCGGGTTAGCCCCGGTTGACTAGGGGTTTGACCTCCCCTGTGTAAATGACAGGTGGGGCCCACCCTGTTAATTAAACTAGATTAGGTTTAATTAAAATTAGTTTAGTTCTATTAGGCTGACATGCTGGAGCCACTGGTTAGTTTGACCCGGGCCACCCTGTTGACCCGCTGATGTCATGATGAGACAGTGCTAACGCAGTATTCCTTTTATGGAATTAGTTAATTTCTAAATAACCAGAAATTCCAGAAAAAGGGGTTGAACTTCTAAAAATCATAGAAAATAATCTATAGCTTAGATGGAAAAGATTTATATATGAAAAATTATCAGAAAAATCCAATCTATCCATTGGTAATGGTTTCATGCATGACAAAGCAACTTAACCTTGCTGTATAGATAAAAAAAGTTAATGCACTTTGTAAATTCATAACTTAGGTTTTAATTTGAACCTTTGGTTCAAACAGGCTCAAACCCTTCTGGTTTTTTGATGCAGGGTAGAACCCTAGATGCCCGGTATTTCACGATTGGAGCGGACCCCATGAAGAACACGAGGAACACAAGGGGAAATCACGAGGGGAAACACGGGAGAAATCACTCAAACCAACAAGATTCAATTACACAAGTGCTAGATCCTCGAAACACAAAGAGATACACGATCCATGATCAACAAAGGACGATACAAGTAGCAAGTCCTTCTCCGTGAGGAGGACTTGAGGGGTCTTCCTGTGAGGGGTCTTGAATCCACTTGGGGGATCTTCTTCGTAGAGGTCGTGAACTCCGATGGAGAAGGGATCAAGTGGAGAGCAAAGCTTCTCAAATGAGCTACTACTTTGCTAACCCTAAAACGTAGGTAGGAGAAGAGTACTTATAGTCTAGTGGGCGAAAGGGTACATGTGCCTCGGCCCGAGTCACTGCACTCAGGTAGGGCCGGAAGTTTTGGGCCCAGGTCCGCGGAGGGTCCGGCCTAACCAGAGAGTTGGCACGATGGGAGTTGGGCTGGCGTTCGAGGGTCGGAAGGTCTGGGCGAGCCGGAGGTTTCGGGAGCCGGAAGGTCCGGGCTAGGTTCCACGCTGGTTCCGGGCTAACCAGAGAGTTGTTACGCCCGTGCTCGTCTGGGTCGTTGGAGGTTGGAAGTTCCGGGGCCGCCGGAGGTTCCGGGCTCTGGACGGAAGTTCCAGGCTGTACAGAGAGTTGACGCCCATTCCTTCTTCCTCAGCTCTCGGCTCCGTGGCTTGTGCGTTGTACCTGATTACACATATTGTTTCTGACTTAGGCAACAACCATGTCTCACTCGAATGTAAAGGAAGCTCAAGTAGGAGAGATGTCACCTCAGATTGAATAGCACGTGCTCGAGCTCTTGTCATGGGTCCACTTGGAGCTTGGGTAGTTGAGGTAGTGTCCATGGGGATGACCATGGGATGCTCCACATCATCTCCCCCTTGGTAAAGATCCGACCTCGGATTTAAATCCTCATGACCATGGTACGGAGAAAGATCTTTGACGTTGAAGATGTCACTTACAGAGTACTTTTCGTGTGGCAAGTTGATCTTGTATGCATTGTTGTTGTATAGCTCTAGCACCTTGAAGGGTCCATCGTCTCGAGGTAGTAGCTTTGACTTGCGTTCGTTGGGGAAACGGTCCTTGCAAAGCTGTAGCCACACAAGATCTCCAATGTTGAATATCATGGGTTGCTTGTTGATGTTGAGCTTGGTCGCGAGTCGTTGTACTTGGCGCTCGATGGTGTGCCTTGTATCTTCATGCATCTTCTTGAGATAGTTCACTCATGCACTTGCGTCCATATTGGTGCACTCTTGTAGTGGTAGAGGGAGAATGTCCAACGGGGACAATGCGTTGAAACCGTAGACAACCTCGAAAGGGAACTTGCCGGTAGTTGAATGCCTTGCGCGGTTGTAGGCGTACTCAGTGATGGGTAGGCACTCCTCCCACTCCTTGACGTTCTTATTTATCAACACACGTAGTAGAGTGGAGAGTGTTCGGCTCGTCACCTCCGTTTGGCCATCGGTTTGATGATGGTATGCCGAAGAGAACAAAAGCTTGATTCCAAGCTTGGTGCATAGAGTCTATCAAAAGTAGCTCAAGAACTTGACGTCACGGTCCGAGACGATAGTCTTTGGAACTCCATGTAGGCGCAAGATTTCCCTACAAAAAAGATTTGCAACATGTGAAGCATTGTCTATCTTGTTGCATGGGATGAAATGAGCCATTTTAGAGAATCGGTCCACAACAACAAACACGGGATCTCTGCCATTTCGAGTTCTAGGCAAACCAAGCACAAAGTCCATACTAATGTCTTGGAATTGGAAGTGGCATATAGAGACCATGGGATTGAGCCTTTGACTTAGCTTTGCGACATGTCGAGCATTGGTTGGTGAAGTGTGAGACATCGCGAAACATCTTGGGACAAAAGTAGTGCTTGGAGGGTGTGGCGAATGTGTTGTCGCGTCCAAAGTGTCCCATTAGTCCACCTCCATGAGCATCTCGCAAAAGTAGCAAAATAAGAGAAGACTCGGGGATACATAGTTTGTTAGCTCTCATAAGATAATCATCTTTGAGGTAGTATCGTTCCCTAGATGTATGCGTCAAACATTTGGTATAAGGAATAGCAAAAGTAGGATCATACGCATACAAGTCTTTTATGTGCTCAAAACCAACATTCAATTCAAGTTGGGTAACAAGCATGCATCTACAGGAAAGCGCATACACCACAACATTTTCCTTACCTTTTATATACTTGATGATATAAGGAAATGACTCGATGAATTCACTCCACTTAGCGCGACGCTTGTTTAACTTGGTTTGACCCTTAAGATACTTAAGTGTTTCGTGATCGGTGTGGAGAATGAACTCATGAGGACGGAGATAATGCTCCCAAACATGCAATACTCGAACTAAAACATATAGCTCTTTGTCATAGATAGGGTAATTGAGTTGTGCTTCGGCTGGTTTTTCACTAAAGTAAGCTATGTGGCGCTTCTCTCGTATTAACACACCTCCTATCCATAACCGCTAGCATCGCAATGTATCTCAAATGGTTTATCAAAGTTGGGTAATGCAAGCAAAGGGGCATGTGTAAGAAAATTCTTAAGCTCATTAAATGCGGTGTCTTGGGATGGCCCCCAAACAAAAGGTGCATTCTTCTTACTCAAGGCATGTAAAGGTAAAACAATGGTGCTAAAATCCTTCACAAATCTACGATAGAAACTGGCTAAACCAAGAAAACTTCACACTTGTTGCAATTTTTTTGGTTGGGGCCAAGTTTTAATAGCATTGATCTTAGATTCATCTACATGCACACCCTTAGAAGATACTACAAAACCCAATAAAACAAGCTTATTCACACCAAAAGGACATTTGTCCATATTAGCATAAAGGCGCTCTTTCCTAAGGGTTTGCAAAACGGTTCTAAGATGGGTGACATGATCTTTGAGGGATTTGCTAAAGACAAGAATATCGTCAAAAGAGACCACAACAAATACGCCAATATAGGGGAGAAGAACAAAATGCATGACTCGCATGAAAGTACCGGGTGCTTTGGATAAACCCAATGGCATAACAAGCCATTCATATAAGCCAAATTTGGTCTTAAATGAGGTTTTCCATTCATCACCTTGGATACGTATTTGATAGTAGCCACTTTTAAGGTCAATCTTAGAGAAAATGGTGGCTCCGCTAAGCTCGTCTAGCATATCGACAAGGTGTGGGATGGGGTAATGGTATCTAACGAGATAGCATTGATAGGACGGCAATCGGAACACATGTGATAAGTACCATCTTTCTTGGGAACAAGGATTACCGGGACGACACAAGGGCTTGGAGCATAGCTCTTCACTTGCCAAGTTATGGAAACTCCCTCCATCGATGATGACCTTCAAGAACCTTCCATTGATGCCCGCCTTGGTGTGGAAGATATGGCATCTTTGGTCCTCGTCTTGTTGATGTTGAAGTGTCAAGACCTTGGAGACAATGAGAGCGGGGCTCGAATCTTCGTCACAAAAGACTTGATCATCTTCATCTTCGTTCACTTGCCGGTGCCATCCCACTTTCTCAAGGGCTTCCATTTCCTTTTCACTCATGGAGTGATAGGTTCCGTCATCATTGAGGATCATGGTGCGCTTGTTGGTACACTTGAAGGACTTGTGGCCTCGTGATGTAGGGTAGAACCCTAGACGCCCAGTCTTTCACGATTGGAGCAGATCCCACGAAGAACACGAAGAAAACATGGGGAAAACACGAGGGGAAACACGAGATAATCACTCAAACCAACAAGATTCGATTACACATGTGCTAGATCCTCGAAACACAAGGAGATACATGATCCACGATCAATAAGGGACGATACAAGTAGCAAGTTCTTCTCCGTGAGGAGGTCTTGAGGGGGTCTTCCCGTGAGGGGTCTTGAATCCGCTTGGTGGATCTTCTCCGAAGAGGTCGTGGACTCCAATGGAGAAGTAACCAACTGGATGAGCAAAGCTCTATCTCTCAAATAAGCTAATCCTTTGCTAATCCTAATACAAAGCTAGGGGACAAGTATATATAGTCCAAGGGGTAAGTGGAGGATACATGGGGTGAAACCCCTTTCACTGCATGCATGCAGGGTGGTAGTACCGGTCAGGGGGGGGGGGTTGTACCGCTGGGATTTCAGGTGCTGGTTCCTAGAGGTGTTTGCGGAAGGGAGTAGCGGTTGTACCGGTGGTTAGAGCGGTTGTACTGGTCTTTTGGCTGTTACAACGATAAACCGGTGCAGTACCGGCCTTGCACCGCTCGATCACACAAGCTGGACCGGTTGTTGGGTGGTAGTCGAGCGGTTGTACCACCTGGGCGGTAGTTGGGCGGTTGTACCGGGATTTCTGGACTGGGCAGATACTCTTCATGCTCTTGATGTCCATCTTGCACCATGACTTCTCTTTGGTTGCTTCCTTGGTACCTAAGCACACAAAGCATCTCCGTTTGAGGTAGTAGCCATGTCTCAAGTCAGTCAAAGGGTAGCTAAACAAGGAGAGAGTTAACCTCATTTTTGATAGCTCTCACACGAGCTCTTGTCATTGGTCCAAGTGGTGTCGTGGGAGATGTAGGATGGTCCGTGGGGATGACCATGGGATGCTCCGCATCATCTCCCCCCTTGGGAAAGATCCGACCTCGGATCGAAAGCCTCACCACCATGGTAGGGAGAGAGATCCTTGATGTTTAAGACGTCGCTCACGTTGCACTTGTCGCGTGGGAGATCGATCTTGTATGCCTTGTTGTTGTAGCATGCTAGCATCTTGAATGGTCTGTCGGCTCAAGGTAGAAGCTTGGATTTGCGTTCGTTGGGGAAGCATTCCTTGCAAAGGTGTAGCTACACGAGATCTCCAATGTCGAATATCATGGGTTGCTTGTTGATGTTGAGCTTGGTCGCTAGTCGTTGTACTTGGCGCTCGATGGTGTGCCTTGTATCTTCATGCATCTTCTTGAGGTAGGTCACTCGTGCACTCGCGTCCATATTGATGCACTCTTGTAGCGGTAAAGGGAGAATGTCCAACGGGGACAACGGGTTGAAACCGTAGATGACCTCGAAGGGGGACTTGCCGGCAGTTGAATATCTTGCCCGGTTGTAGGCGTAGTCGGCGATGGGTAGACACTCCTCCCACTCCTTGATGTTCCTTTTGATCAACACACATAGTAGAGTGGAGAGCATACGGTTCGTCACCTCAGTTTGGCCGTCGGTTTGAGGATGGTGTGCCGAAGAAAAGAAGAGCTTGATTCCGAGCTTGGCGCATAGAGTCTTCCAAAAGTAACTCAAGAACTTGACGTCGCGGTCCGAGACAATCGTCTTTGGCACTCCATGGAGACGCAAGATTTCCCTACAAAAAAGATTTGCAATATGTGAAGCATCGTCTATCTTGTTGCATGGGATGAAATGAGCCATCTTAGAGAATCGGTCCACAACAGAAAACACAAAATCTTTGCCATTTCTAGTTCTAGGCAAACCAAGCACAAAATCCATGCTAATATCTTCCCATGGGTGATATGGAATTGGAAGGGGCATATAAAGACCATGGGATTGAGCTTTTGACTTAGCTTTGCGACATGTCGAGCATCGATTGGTGAAGCATGAGACGTCGTGGAACATCTTGGGCCAAAAGTAGTTCTTGGAGAGCGTGGCGAATGTCTTGTCGCATCCAAAGTGTCCCATTAGTCCTCCTCCACGAGCCTCTTGCAAAAGTAACAAACTAAGAGAAGACTCAGGGATACACAGTTTGTTAGCTCTCATAAGATAATCATCCTTGAGGTAATAGCATTCCCAAGATGTATGCGTCAAACATTTGGCATATGGAGTAGCAAAAGTAGGATCATGCGCATAGAAGTCTTTTATGTGCTCAAAGCCAATGAGATTCAATTCAAGTTTAGTAACAAGCATGCATTTGCGGGAAAGCGCATCCGCCACAACATTTTCTTTGCCCTTAAGGTACTTGATGACATAAGGAAAAGACTCTATGAATTCACTCCACTTAGCATGATGCTTGTTCAACTTAGTTTGACCCTTAAGATACTTTAGAGTTTCATGGTCGGTATGGATGATGAATTCATGAGGGCAAAGATAATGTTCCCACTAACGCAAAACTCGCACTAAATCATAAAGCTCTTTGTCATATATGGGATAATTGAGTTGCGCTCCAGAAAGTTTCTCACTAAAGTAAGCTATGGGGCGTTTCTCTAGCATTGCAATGTATCTCAAACGAATTATCAAAGTTGGGTAAAGCAAGCAAAGGAGCATGTGTAAGAAAATGCTTAAGCTCATTGAATGCAGTATCTTGGGATAGTCCCCAAACAAAAGGTGCATTATTATTACTCAAAGTATGTAAAGGAGAAGCAATGGTGCTAAACCCTTAACGAATCTACTATACAAACCGGCTAGGCCAAGGAAACTTCGCACTTGTTGCAAGTTGGTTGGTTGTGGCCAAGTTTTAATAGCATTGATCTTAGATTCATCTACATGTACACCCTTAGAAGATACTACAAAACCCAAGAAAACAAGCTTATCAACATCAAAAAGGCATTTGTCCATATTAGCATAAAGGCGCTCTTTCCTAAGGGTTTGCAAAATGGTTCTTAGATGGGTGACATGATCTTTGAGGGATTTGCTAAAGACAAGGATATCATCGAAATAGACCACAACAAATACACCAATGTATGGCCTAAGAACAAAATGCATGACTCGCATGAAAGTATTGGGTGCTTCGGATAAATCCATTGGCATAACAAGCCATTCATAAAAGCCAAATTAGGTCTTAAATGCGGTTTTCCATTCGTCACCTACTTGTATGCATATTTGGTAGTAGCCACTCTTAAGATCAATCTTAGAGAAAATTGTGGCTCCACTAAGCTCATCTAGCATATCATCTAAGCGTGGAATGGGGTAACGATATCTAACGGTGATAACACTAATGGGATGACAATCTAAACACATGCGATAGGTGCCATCTTTCTTAGGAACAAGGATTACCACTACGGCACAAGGGCTCAAGCTTTCTCGTACATGGCCATTGTCGATGAGCTGTTGTACTTGCCAATCCTTGGTTTCCTCGGGGTTGACGTGATAGGGTGCCTTATTAGGAAGTGGTGCTCCGGGGATGAGGTCGATTCGGTGTTCGATGCCTCGAAGAGGTGGTAGTCCCGGAGGTAGCTCATCGGGGAAAACGTCTTGGAATTCTTGCAAAAGAGAAGACAACACTAAAGGTAGATTATGTGAGGTGTTAGTTGTAGTTGCCTTGTCCTTGCACAAGAGGACATAGTGCATAACACTTGATGGGTTCTCACACACTTCTCTCATCTCACGTTTGGGAGCAAATAGGACTAAGTTTTTCTTGTCGCTCATCATGGAGGCACTCGATTTTGGCTTGTGGTGCTCACTCTCTTTTTGGTGGTTCGGTCGCTCACTATTCTCTCCACGATGGGTGGCTTGCTTGTCGGTGATCACTTGAGTTGGAGACATAGGTCGTAGCACGTACTCCTTTCCCTTCATCTTGAAGCTATAGTGATTCGTTTGCCCATTGTGGATGACGCCTCGGTAAAATTGCCATGGTCGACCAAGAAGGATGTGGCAAACGGACATCAGAATGACATCACACTCCAAAGTGTCTTCGTATGCTCCGATCTTAAAGGAAACTTGCACCATATGCTCGACTTGGATAGTGACGGAGTCGTTTAGCCATTGGACCTTGTAGGGATGCAGGTGCTTCAAGACCAATTGGAGCTTAGAGCATAGTTCTTCACTTGCCAAGTTATGGCAGCTCCCTCCATCAATGATGACCTTCACAGACCTTCCATTGATGCCGGCCTTGCCGGCCTTGGTGTGGAAGATATGGCATCTTTGGTCTTCGTCTTGTTGATGTTGAAAAGTCAAAACCTTGGAGACAACAAGAGCGGGGCTCGAATCTTCATCACAAAAGACTTGATCACATCCTCATTCACTTGCCGGTGCATGGCCACTTGCTCAAGGGCTTCCATTTCCTCTTCACTTATGGAGTCATAGGTTCCGTCGTCGTTGGGGATCATGGTGCGCTTGTTGGTGCACTCGAAGGACTTGTGGCCTCGGCCGCCACATGTGAAGCATTTGATGGAACTTGTCTTGACGATCTCATCGGTTGGAGTAGGTAATGATGATGCTCTCAGCTTGAAGCTGCTTGTCGTAGCAGGATGACTTGGCGTTGTCGAAGTCTTCTTGTAATTTGACTTGTCGCCATTGCTTGGTGAAGCTTTTGTCGAGGTAGGAGTTGTTGAAGCTTGGTTGTTGGAGAAGCCGTAGCTCTTGGAAGAGTACTTGGCGTACTTGAAGTCATCTTGCACTTGCCGTTCCGCCTTGGTAGCTTGATGCACTAGCTCGATGAGGTTTGAGTAAGGTTGGAAGTCGGAGATCTTCTTGGCAGGATGATTGAGTCCGTTTAAGAAACGTGCCATTGTTTGCTCATCATTGATGCGGAGCATCCCTCGCTCATCCCCATGGACGTACCTACATCTCCCTCGACACCACTTGGACCCATGACAAGAGCTCGAGCAAAGGCTATCGAAGATAAGGTGAACTCGCTCCTCTCCGAACTCCCTCTCCCTACTCACGAGACATGGCTACTACCTCATACGGAGACTCTATGTGTGATCAGGTGCTTGGAAGGGAGCCACGGACCAGCTACATTCAATGGCCAAGAAGGCGAGGACACCAAGCGTGAAGGACAAGAGGAAGAGCTGCTTTGGAAGCTACAGGCTCCGGACGACCGGCCCAGCCCGGACGTCCGACCCCTGGAGGTCGCTACAGCCAAGCGAAGAGAGGCCTGCCAGAGCTACAGGCTCCGGAAGACCGGCCCAGCCCGGACGTTCGGCCACTCCCAGGCTCCGGACGACCGAGCCCCTCCGGATGTCCGACACTCCGCCAACAGAACAGAAATCACGGAAATCCGAAGAAGTCCGGACGACCGTGCCAGCGATCACAGAACGGAATCCGCGGACATCCAAAGAACCATGGACGTCCGGGACCCCACGAGCCTCCGGACGACCGGCGCCTCACAGACGTCCGGACCCTGCCTGCGTCCAGTTTCGGGCTGATGCCCTTGTACCCCTTCACTTCGTCCCTCATTTGCACTATGACTATAAATAGACCTCTCCCACCTCCTAGCTAGGGTTAGTGTTGATTTAGCTCATTTGTGAGATAGAGCCTCGCTCATCCATCCGGATCTACTCCTCGTGAGGGACCGACACCTCTTCGGAGAAGATCCACCTGGATTCAAGACCTCCATCCGGAGAAGACCATCATCAAGACCTCCTCACGGAGAAGAACCGGTTACCCGTTGTATCGTCCTTTGTTGGACTTGGATCTTGTATCTCTCCTTGTGTTTGGACGATCTAGCATATGTGTGACTTTTATTCTTGTTGGTTGAGTGTTTTTCTCTCGTTCCCCTCCTCGCATTTTTCGTGTTCCTCGTAGGGATCCTCTCCAAATGTGAAAGATCGGCCTCTAGGGTTCTACCCTACATCATCTTGGTATCATGAGCTAGGTTGATCACGTTTTTGGAGCCCCTACCTCGTGTTTTCTAGCTTGATTTTGTTGTTTTCGTCCTAAATCCGAAAATCCCCACAAAAAATAGCCCCAATTTTTTTGTGATTTGTTGATGTGTTGAGATTTCGTTGGATTTGATCCATGGATTTGTGTTGCCACATGTGGATCTAGCTTTCCCCACCCCCCACCCTTTTCCATCCACAAATTTGCTCGAATTCGACATCACCACCTCCCTCCACCTCGAAATTGAGAAGTTCATCCCGTGCCAGATTTTCGCCCAGGCACCGGACGACCGGACCCCACCAGATGTCCGACGACCGGACGACCGTGACTCTCCGGACGTCCGAGCAACTCTGACTTAACTGAAATTTTCTAGTTCGGCCACCACCACTTCCCCACCTTCCACCACATCTTCCAAACCCCTCATACCACCACAGCTGCCCACATACACCACCATCATCCACCAATACCACCTATGACGATTTTTCCACGTTTTGGTCTTTTGAGATTTTGGGTTGTGGTTCCTGTGTCCTATTGTGTTTCGGCTATATAGGTACGGTTCGACATCATCATCACCACCGCTCATCTTCGCAAAGGACTCATCATCGCCAAGGATGGTAACCTCGATGACAGCTTTCGTCATACATTGCAATTGCATTGATAACCACATGGCCTTACTTTTGTGTTACTTACCCATCGAGACTAGCCATTGAGTATTGCCGGCAACGTGATTTGTGCACATTAGAGATCATACTCCATAGCATACATACCATACCATAGTGGTGCATATCGTAGCATCATCTTTTGTGTCACAAAGTTGTCATCGCATACACAATTGCTACCTTGGTTCGTGAAGTTTTGCATGAGAAAAGAGCTCAAAAGTGAAAGAGCCAAACAAGCTTCTAAGCAAAGAGGGAAAGATAAGCAAAGAGCTTATAAGCAAGAACTATAGCATCATACTACATTAAGATTGTCATATCCGATCATCTTGGATCATATTACCGAAATACCATACTTATAGCATACTTGGGATAGAGGTCGTTGCATTTTTGCCTAGTAGGTTGTGCACAAGTTACGTATCCGCCTATTGTGCAATCGTGCTAGCGTCTCTCTTGTATTGTGCAACAAGAGCATTTTCGTGGTTTCCACATTTTGGCTGATTTTTGGTTTGCACAATCCCACTTATCTATTTGCGTGTGTGTTTCCGTGTACCTCTACTTGCTTGGTCTACTTGTTGCATTTGCAAATTTTTGAATCTTTTCCAACATTATTGAAACTCACTTACAATTGCATTAAATTTTGTGCCACCATCCTAACCGAGCTCCACCATAAGCGTTTACTTGTGTAGGTGTGAGAACCGACAAGAATTGGTACCAATTGTGCTATTTCATTGTCCGCATTTGAATGATCTTGATTCATCTCCAACATCGGTCAAGGTACATTTGGTATAAGTTCTTCTCCTTCTACCACTCACATTTTTGTTTGGAATGATGGATAGGCCAAGTACTTCTACCAACCCACTCTTCATCGAGCAAGACGATGACATGTCATCATTCGTCACCAAGAGCCACCTCTTTGGTCCACAATGAGCGTTGCATCAAGAGCAACAAGCAATGACCGACCGCATCGACAATCTCGCCACCGACTTGCGACTCTCCGAGCAACGTACAAGAGACTACTTATACAACAAGCTCGACGGTCACAAGCAAGGGAATGATGCAAGAATGGACGAGATCCGTGCCTTGTTGGTGAACCGCCCTCCTTCAACTTCTTCATACTCAAGACAGAGCTGCTCAAGTCGACACTCCGACGACACCTTCTCCGGCTTAAGTACACTGACATCAAACACTCTTCGACGAGCCGCGCGTCAAGACCGTCATGCATCCCGTAATCCTCTACACGGCAATCATCCGCAAGAGCAAGTAGACGAGCAAGTCCTTCGTCATCAACCTCACCAAGACCCTTTTGTACAAGCTCAAGAACGACAATGTCAACGTCGCCAAAAGGAAGAACGAGCGTGTCTACATCAAGAGGAACAAGATGCGAGGCTCAATGTCTTTAACAACAACAACGTGAAGCACAAGCTCTTGAGGCGCAACGTGCCCTTCAAGAATCAAGTCGAGCCATTTCCAAGCGCAACCAAGAGGAAGCACTTCGAGAAGAAATCCAAGAGCATAAATACCAACCAAGAGTGCAACATCAAGTTCCTCAAGCTCCTCCTCAAGCTCGACAAGCTCCTCCACAAGCTCGACAAGCTCCTCCTCAACCTAAAGTTCAACATGAGAAAGAAGACGATGGACTTCCTCCACGCCAAGAGCAACATGAGGTTGATTATCCTCCACGTCAAGGGCGTCATCATCACCATCGCCAACAACACAATGAAGATCCACGCTATGGCAAGCTAAAATTCACAATGCCCAAGTTCAATGGAAGCAATGATCCCGAAGAGTACCTCTCATGGGCATTGAAGGTCGGCAAAATCTTTCGTTTGCACAACTATGAGGAAGAGAAGAAGATCGCTATGGCATCACTTGAGTTCCAAGATTATGTGCTCATATGGTGGGAACAAGTCCTTGAGCGCCGAGAAGCAAGAGGTGAACCACCAATCACCACTTGGGCTCAAATGAAAGATGTCATGCGAGCACGTTTTGTTCCCACCTACTACAACCGCGATCTCTTCAAGAAGCTCTAACTCCTCAAGCAAGGAACAAAGAGTGTTGAAGAATACTACAAGGAAATGGAGATAGCCATGATACGAGCCAATGTCAGGGAAGATGATAAGCAAACTATGGCACGCTTCTTGAATGGCCTCAATCATCCCATCAAGAAGATCGCCGACTTCCAACCCTACTCCAACCTAATTAGGCTCGTGCATCAAGCTACCAAAGCCGAACGTCAAGTGCAAGATGACTTCAAGTACGGCAAGTACTCATCCAAGACCTACGGCTTCTCCAACACCCAAGCTCCAACGACTCCTCCAACTTCTACCTCAACCAAGCCATCTACAAGCAACGACGACAAGTCAAGTTACAAGAAACCTTCGACAAGCTCAAGTCGTCTTCCTCCTTCTACAAGCAACTTCAAGCCGCGCGCTTCATCATCTACTCCGACCGATGAGACTGTCAAGACAAGCTCCTTCAAGTGTTTCACTTGCGGCGGCCGAGGCCACAAGTCCTTCCAATGCACCAACAAGCGCACCATGATCCTCAGCGATGATGGAACCTATGATTCAATGAGTGAAGAAGAAATGGAAGCCCTTGAGCAAGTGACCATGCATCGGCGCGTGAACAAGGATGAAGATGATCAATTCTTTTGTGATGAGGATTCGAGCCCCGCTCTCGTTGTCTCCAAAGTCTTGACTCTTCAACATCAACAAGAGGAAGACCAACGATGCCACATCTTCCACACAAAGGCCGGCATCAATGGAAGGTCCATCAAGGTCATCATCGATGGAGGTAGTTGTCACAACTTGTCAAGTGAAGAACTATGCTCCAAGCTCCAATTGGTCAAGATGAAGCACCCGCAGCCATACAGAGTCCAATGGCTAAGCGATTCCGGCACTATAAAGGTTGAGCATACGGTCCAAGTGTCCTTCAAAATTGGCACATATGAGGACACTTTGGAGTGCGATGTCGTCCCGATGTTCGTTTGCCACCTCCTTGGTCGACCATGGCAATTCGACCGCGGCGTCATCCACAACGGGCGTACCAATCACTATAGCTTCAAGATGAAAGGGAAGGAGTATGTGCTACGACCTATGTCTCCTAGTCAAGTGATAGCCGACAAGCAAGACACCCATCGTGGAGAGAAGAGTGAGAAAGTGATCACCCAAAAGAGAGTGAGAGCCACAAGCCAAAACCGAGTGCCTCCACGATGAGCGACATGAAAAACTTAGTCCTATTTGCCACCAAAAGAGAGATGAGAGAAGTGTGTGAGAACCCATCGAGTGTTATTCACTTTGTCCTTGTGTGCAAGGACGAGGCACCTAAAACTAACACCTCTCACGATCTACCTTAAGTGTTCTCTTCTCTTTTGCAGGAATTCCAAGATGTTTTTCCCGATGAGCTACCTCCGGGTCTACCTCCACTACAAGGCTTTGAGCACCGAATCGACCTCATCCCAGGAGCACCCATACCAAACAAAGCTCCATACCACGTCAACCCCAAAGAAACTAAGGAGATCCAACGACAAGTACAACAACTAATCGACAACGGACATGTACGTGAAAGCTTAAGCCCTTGTGCCACTCCCGTTATACTTGTGCCCAAGCAAGATGGTAGTTTTCGCATGTGCTCGGATTGTAGACCTATCAATGCTATGACCGTTCGTTATAGGCATCCCATTCCTCGCCTAGATGATATGTTTGATGAACTTAGCGGTGCCACCATTTTCTCAAAAATTGATCTCAAAAGTGGCTATTATCAAATCCGCATACAAGAAGGTGATGAATGGAAAACCGCTTTCAAAACCAAATTTGGCTTGTACGAGTGGTTGGTTATGCCTATGGGTTTGTCGGAAGCTCCCGGTACGTTTATGTGTCTTATGCATTTTGTGCTTCGTCCTTGTATTGGAGTGTTTGTTGTGGTTTAGTTCGATGACATTCTTGTTTTTAGCAAATCCATGAAAGAGCATCTAAATCATGTTAGGGCTGTTTTGCAAACTCTTCGCAAGGAACGTCTTTATGCCAACATGAAAAAGTGCACCTTTGGTGTTGACAAGCTTGTTTTCTTGGGTGTCATCGTTTCTTCCAAGGGTGTCCATGTGGATGAATCTAAAATTGAAGCAATTAAAACTTGGCCCCAACCCACCAATTTGCAACAAGTGCGTAGCTTTCTTGGCCTTACGGGTTTTTATCGTCGCTTTGTGAAAGATTTTAGCACTATTGCCGCTCCTTTGCATGCCTTGAGTAAGAAGAATGCTCCTTTTGTTTGGGGATCTTTGCAATCTACCGCTTATGATGAGCTCAAATCTTCGCTTACTCATGCTCCGATTCTCGCTTTGCCCAACTTTGACAAAACTTTTGAGGTTCATTGTGATGGAAGTGGTACCGTAATTGGCGGAGTTTTGATGCAAGAAAAACGAGCCATTGCATATTTTAGTGAAAATCTCTCCGGTGCTCAACTTAACTATCCCATCTATGACAAAGAATTGTATGCTTTAGTGCGTGTGCTACATGTTTGGGAACATTATCTTAGACCTCATGAGTTTGTCATACATACCGATCATGAAACGCTTAAGTACTTCAAAGGTCAAACTAAGTTGAACAAGCGTCGTGCCAAATGGAGTGAATTTATTGAATATTTTCCCTATGTCATCAAGTACATTAAGGGTAAGGAAAATGTAGTTGTGGATGCACTTTCACGCATATGCACGCTTGTCACTAAACTTGAGTTGAATGATATTGGCTTTGAGCACATAAAAAACTTGTATGCGAATGATCCTTCCTTTGCTAATCCTTATGCTAAGTGTTTGACGCATACATCTTGGGAATGATATTACATCAAGGATGATTATCTTATGAGAGCTAACAAACTTTGCATTCCCAAGTCTTCTCTTCGTTTGCTCCTTTTGCAAGAGGCTCATGGAGGCGGACTCATGGGACACTTTGGACGTGACAATGCATTCGCCACACTCTCCAAGAACTACTTTTGGCCCAAGATGTTCCGCGACGTCTCACGCTTCACCAACCGATGGTCTACATGTCGCAAAGCTAAGTCTAAAGCTCAATCCCATGGTCTTTACATGCCTCTTCCTATTCCTTACCAACCTTGGGAAGATATTAGCATGGATTTTGTACTTGGTTTGCCTAGAACTCAAAATGGCAAGGATTCCGTGTTTATTGTTGTGGACCGATTTTCTAAGATGGCACATTTCATTCCATGCAACAAGATAGACGATGCTTCACATGTTGCAAATCTCTTTTGTACGGAAATCTTGCGCCTCCATGGAGTACCAAAGACAATTGTCTCCGACCACGACGTCAAGTTCTTCAGTTACTTTTGGAAAACACTATGCGCCAAGCTCGGAATCAAGATCTTGTTCTCATCCGCATACCATCCTCAAACCGACGGCCAAACGGAGATGACGAATCTTACACTCTCCACTCTACTTCGCATGTTGATCAAGAAGAACATCAAGGAGTGGGAGGCATGTCTACCCATCGCCGAGTACGCCTCCAACCGTGCAAGACATTCGACTACCAGCAAGTCCCCCTTCGAGGTCATCTACGGCTTCAACCCGTTGTCCCCATTGGACATTCTACCTATTCCTCTACAAGAGCGCACAAACCTCGACGCGAGTGCACGAGCAAGCTATCTCAAGAAGATGCACGAAGATACAAGGCACACCATCGAGCGCCAAGTACAACGACTAGCGATAAAGCTCAACGTCAACAACAACCCATGATCTTCAACATTGGCGATCTCGTGTGGCTACACCTTTGCAAGGACCGCTTCCCCAACGAACACAAGTCCAAACTTCTACCTCAAGCCGATGGACCCTTCAAGGTGCTAGCATGCTACAACAACAATGCCTACAAGATCGACCTCCCACGAGACAAGTTCACCATGAGTGACATCTTCAATGTCAAAGACCTCTCGCCATACCATGGTGATGAAACTTTCGATCCGAGGTCGGATCTTTCCCAAGGGGGGGGGGGGAGATGATGCGGAGCATCCCTCGCTCATCCCCATGGACGTACCTACATCTCCCTCGACACCACTTGGACCCATGACAAGAGCCTGAGCAAAGGCTATCGAAGATAAGGTGAACTCGCTCCTCTTCGAACTCCCTCTCCCTACTCACGAGACATGGCTACTACCTCATACGGAGACTCTATGTGTGATCAGGTTCTTGGAAGGGAGCCACGGACCAGCTACATTCAATTGCAAAGAAGGCGAGGACACCAAGCGTGAAGGACAAGAAGAAGAGCTGCTTTGGAAGCTACAGTCTCCGGACGACCGGCCCAGCTCGGACGTCCGACCCCTGGAGGTCGCTACAGCCAAGGGAAGAGAGCCCTGCCAGAGCTACAGGCTCCGGACGATCGGCCCAGCCCGGACGTCCGGCCACTCCCAGGCTCCGGACGACCGAGCCCCTCCGGACGTCTGATGACCCACAAGTATAGGGGATCTATGTAGTCCTTTCGATAAGTAAGAGTGTCTAACCCAACAAGGAGCAGAAGGAAATGACAAGCAGTTTTCAGTAAGGTATTCTCTGCAAGCACTGAAATTTTAGGTAACTGATAGTTTTGTGATAAGATAATTTGTAATGGGTAACAAGCAATGAAAGTAAATAAAGTGCAGCAAGGTGGCCCAATCCTTTTTGTAGCAAAGGACAAGCCTGGACAATTTCTTATAATGAGAAAAGCGCCCGCGAGGACACATGGGAATTATCGTCAAGCTAGTTTTCATCACGCTCATATGATTTGCGTTCGGTACTTTGATAATTTGATATGTGGGTGGACCGGTGCTTGGGTGCTGCCCTTTCTTGGACAAGCGTCCCACTTATGATTAACCCCCTATTGAGCATCCACAACTACAAAAGAAGTATTAAGGTAAACCTAACCATAGCATGAAACTAGTGGGTCCAAATCAGCCCCTTACGAAGCAACACATAAACTAGGGTTTAAGCTTCTGTCACTCTAGCAACCCATCATCTACTTATTACTTCCCAATGCCTTCCTCTAGGCCCAAATAATGGTGAAGTGTCATGTAGTCGGCGTTCACATAACACCACTAGAGGAGAGACAACATACATCTCATCAAAATATCAAACGAATACCAAATTCACATGACTACTAATAGCAAGACTTCACCCATGTCCTCAGGAACAAACGTAACTACTCACAAAACATATTCATGTTCATGATCAGAGGAGTATTAATATGCATTAAGGATCTGAACATATGATCTTCCACCAAGTAAACCAGTTAGCATCAACTACAAGGAGTAATCAACACTACTAGCAACCCACAGGTACCAATTTGTGGTTTTGATACAAGATTGGATACAAGAGATGAACTAGGGTTTTGAGAGGAGATGGTGCTGGTGAAGATGTTGATGGAGATTGACCCCCTCCCGGTGAGAGGATCGTTGGTGATGACGATGGTGATGATTTCCCCCTACCGGAGGGAAGTTTCCCCGGCAGAACAGCTCCGCCGGAGCCCTAGATTGGTTCCACCAAGGTTCCGCCTCGTGGCGGCGGAGTTTCGTCTCGTAAGCTTGCTTATGATTTTTTCCAGGGTAAGAGGCTTCATATAGCAGACGATGGGCACCGGAGGGCCAACAGG
>NC_041389.1:229260727-229508370 GCF_002162155.2 Triticum dicoccoides | reverse complement strand
GGCCCCCTCTGGTATTTGCTTCGCTCAATAATTCTTATTAATTCCAAAAGTGACTCTCGTGGAGTTTCAGGATTTTTGGAGCTGTGCAGAATAGGTTTCCAATATTTGCTCCTTTTCCAGCCAGAATTCCAGCTGCCGGCATTCTCCCTCTTCATGACAAACCTTGTAAAATAAGAGAGAATAGCCATAAGTATTGTGACATAACGTGTAATAACAGCCCATTATGCAATAAATATCGATATAAAAGCATGACGCAAAATGGACATATCAACGTCCGACACTCCGCCAACAGAACAGAAATTACGGAAATCCGAAGAAGTACGGACGACCATGCCAGCGACCACATAACGGAATCTATGGACATATGAAGAACCACGGACGTCCGGGACCCCATGAGCCTCCGGACGACCGGCGCCTCACGGACGTCCGGACCCTGCCTGCGTCCAGTTTCAGGCTGATGCCCTTGTACCCCTTCACTTCGCCCCTCATTTTCACTATGACTATAAATAGACCTCTCCCACCTCCTAGCTAGGGTTAACGTTGATTTAGCTCATTTGTGAGATAGAGCCTTGCTCATCCATCCGGATCTACTCCTCGTGAGGGACCGACACCTCTTCGGAGAAGATCCACCGGATCAAGACCTCCATCCAGAGAAGACCATCATCAAGACCTCCTCACGGAGAAGAACCGGCTACCCTTTGTATCGTCCTTTGTTGGACTTGGATCTTGTATCTCTCCTTGTGTTTCGATGATCTAGCATATGTGTGACTTTTATTCTTGTTGGTTGAGTGTTTTTCTCTCGTTCCCCTCCTCGCGTTCTTCGTGTTCCTCGTAGGGATCCTCTCCAAACGTGAAAGATCGGCCTCTAGGGTTCTACCCTACATCAATCATCTTCTCTGACATTGGCTCGTATCATGGCAATCTCCATTTCTTTGTAGTATTCTTCAACGCTCTTTGTTCCTTGCTTGAGGAGTTGGAGTTTTTTTAAGAATTCGCCGTTGTAGTATGTTGGCACAAAGCATGCTCTCATGACATCCTTCATTTGATCCCATGTTGTGATGGGTGGTTCACCTCTTGCCTCTCGGAGCTCAAGGACTTGTTCCCACCAAATGAGTACATAGTCTTGGAATTCAAGGGATGCCATGGCAATCTTCTTCTCTTCCTCATAGTTCTGCATACGAAAGATCTTGTCGACCTTCAATGCCCATGAAAGGTACTCTTTGGGATCATTGCTTCCATAGCATTGCTCTTCATTGTGTTGTGGTAGAGGGTGATGATGACGCCCTTGACGTGGAGGGTTATCAACCTCATGTTTCTCTTGTCGTGGATGATTCCCATCGTCTTGTTTCTCTTGACGAACTTGAGGTTCTGGTCGAGCTTGTGGGACTTGTCGATGTACTCTTGCTTGATAGTTACTCTCTTGGACTTCTTCGTGAAACGCTTCTTGTTGCTCATGCATTTGACCATTGCGGTCGGCGATGGCGCGACTTGTGTCTTGGAGGGCATGTTGCACCTCAAGTGCTTGGGCTTCACGCCACTGTTGTTGTTGACGGAGTGCTTTGGCGTCTTGCTCTTATTGGTGTTGGCGCACGCGTTCTTCCTCTTGTTGGCATAGACATTGTCATTCTTGTGCTTGCGCAAAGGTAGGTTGATTTAGTCGATGTCGATGTTCTTGCGCTAGCAGTTGCTCTTGAGGATCTCTACCATGCATAGGATTGTGGTTTGCTTGACGGTCTTGTCGCGCGACTCGTCGAAGAGTGTTTGATGTCGGTGTACTTGAGCTAGAGATGGTGTCGTCGGAGTGTCAACTCGAGCGGCTCTGTCTTGAATAGGACGACGAGGTAGAAGAGCAGTTGACCAACAAGGCACGAATCTCGTCCATTCTTGCATTGCTCTCTTGTTTTTGTTCGGTGAGCTTGTTGTCAAAGTAGTCTCTTGTACGTTGCTCAGAGAGTCGCAAGTCGGTGGTGTAGGAGTCCTGGATTAGGGGGTCCTCAGGCGTCCGATCTATTGATGTGGGCCGGACTAATGGGCCGTCAAGATACAAGATGGAAGATTATCCCTCGTGTTCGGTGGGGTCTCTCATATGCATGGATGGCAAGTATAGGTGTCCGGATATGTTATTCCTTTCTGTAAAACCGGCTTTGTACAACCCTAAACCCCACCGGTGTCTATATAAGCCGGGGGGTTAGATCGGAGGCAGGATCACAACATTGCTAGGCTAGCTGTCTAGGGTTAGCCGAATCGATCTCGTGGTAGATCAACTCTTGTAACCCCTATACCCTCAAATATAATCAAGAAGGAGTAGGGTTTTGCCTTCATTAAGAGGGCCCGAACCAGGGTAAACATTGTGTCCCTTCTCCATTGCTACTATTGATCTTCAGACGCACAACTTGTCCCCCCTATCCGAGATCTGCCGGTTTTGACACCGACATTGGTGCTTTCGTTGAGAGCTCCGCTGTATCGTGACAGAAGGATTAATGGACCACCTCTTCGCCAGTGGTTACGCTGCGTCAAGGGAGGTTTTTATTCCTAGACAGGTTTTTGTGTTCGGTGGCTTCGTGCTTCGAGCCAACTCCAACAGCCGCCTCGAGCAGGTCGATCGTTGTGCCCCCAGACATCGAATCAGGTTTGGAAACCTGGATTACGTTGCTGACATCTGAGGAGATCTACTTTTTGATGGGTTTGCGTCCTCGACCGTTACTCTATATACCATCCAAGAAGAATTTTCGGATCCCCTGCCAGATCCCGTCCAGGGGTCAACCTCCACCTCGGCCTTAGATCCGGGGCAGGTCTCATCGTCAGAAGACGGGAGTGTAAATCCCGCCGGACTTCACCCCCTTATCGAACTTCCTTCCGAAGGCCCAAACTCAGGCTTAAACCCGGCTCTGGGAAACCATGTCGAACTGCCGAGGTCTGCACTTAGCGGATCCGATCAGGATGTCCAAGCCGAACATAGAGCGGCAGACCCGCGGTTTCCGGTCCCGCTCCCGCTCTTAGATGAAGCATTGGGCCTAATGCAATCTCTCGCCATCACAGAGGCCTTACCTCCGAATGGCACCCAGCTCGGATTGGAGGCTGGGAGAGGGGAATCTTACAGCCGACCCACCACCCACTTGATAGCCACTATCGAGGACTTAACTACTAGATTATCCGTCCAAAGACATCGACGGCATGGACGACGATGCCGACGCTGAACCAAGCCAAGTCCCACCCGTTACGGGGCGTTGGACGTCCACTTCAGTATATGATGTATACATGGTGCACTCCAAAGAACGACGAGGAGAACCCAAGCCCATATGAGGATAGACCCGTCGATAAACCACCAAAGCACCAATGTCAGCGGTGTCGCTCCCGACCGCGTCGAAAAAAGGACAGTACTACCCGCACCGGAGACAACGAAACTCTGGATGGCACCAAAGATAATGTACAACTCATCAAGCCCACATCCGAACAGGATGAACGGGAAGAAGGCGGATACAACCCTGGACGCGCTGATAATGAAGACGCGGAGGATAGCAACTACATGCCAAAATCTGAAGAGGAGGTCAGCCTCGGTGACGAGGACTTCATTGTCCCAGAGGAACCCCTCGACCAAGAACGCTTCAAGCGACAACTTATTGCTACAGCTCAGAGCCTGAAGAGGAAGCAGCAACAGCTCAAAGAAGAGCAAGACACACTGAATGGAAGGTGGACTATGGTCCTGGCCGCTGAGGAATACGGCCAAGAGCGACCTGAGGAAAGTTACCCTAGACGTAAGCTGTTGCCTCAATTTGACAACGAAGTCCTTGAACCAATACCGTCAAAATACAATCAGGCAGACCAACCAGACCGACCACCACGTGTACGGGATAAAGCGGCGCATCAAGCCGAATACCAACCCGCGCTCCCCCCGCCAAAGAGGCAGGGAGACTACAGCCGCGGGATATACATATAACCTGCAACATGACCTAGCCTACAAAACTAGTCAGACTAGACCAGTCTATGGATCAAGGGGGCGTGCCCCGGCGCGAGATAGTGGCTATGAAGCCCGGCGTGACGACCGCTACTATGTTCAGGATCAGTACCGAACCCAGATGCCAGCCGGACTCCGCCATGACATCGCCAGATACAGAGGAGCCGCACACCCCTTATGCTTTACTGACGAGGTTATGGAACATCAGTTTCCAGAAGGGTTTAAGCCCATAAACATCGAGCCATACGATGGAATGACGGATCCGGCCGTCTGGATTGAAAACTTCCTTCTCCACATCCATATGGCTCGAGGAGATGACCTCCATGCAATTAAATATCTCCCTCTAAAGCTGAAGGGACCAACACTGCACTGGCTAAACAACCTCCCAGAAAACTCCATTGGAACCTGGGAAGACTTGGAAGATGCCTTTAGGGCTAATTTCCAGGGCACTTATGTCCGGCCACTAGATGCCGACGACTTTAGTCACATAATCCAGCAGCCAGGCGAATCAGCCCACAAGCTTTGGAATCGGTTCTTAACTAAAAAGAACCAGATTGTAGACTGTCCGGACGCCGAAGCATTAGCGGCTTTTAAACACAGCATCCGTGATGAATGGCTCGCCCGACACCTCGGGCAGGAAAAGCCGAAGACCATGGCAGCCTTAACGGCACTCATGACCCGCTTCTACACGGGCGAAGACACCTGGTTGGCTCATAGAAGCAATAGCTTAGGTGACCCCGGCACCTTTGAGGTGCGGGACGGTAATGGTAAACCTCGCCTCAATAAAAACAAATGCCGAAAGAGCAACAACGACGACATAGACAATACGATAGTCAATGCCGAATTCAGTGGGCCGAAGTCCGATCAGCGGAAGAAACCTTTCAAAGACAAAGACGGGCCATCCAACTTAGATAAAATCCTTGAGAGGCCCTGTCAGATTCATGGCACACCCAATAAGCCTGGAAATCATTCCAACAGAAACTGTTGGGTCTTCAAACATGCCGGTAAGTTAAATACCAAACACAAGGGAAAAGGACCCCCAAGTGAAGATGATGATGAGCTCCATCAGCCGAACACCGGGGGTCAGAAACAATTTCCCCCCGAGGTGAAAACAGTGAACATGATATATGTCATCCCCAAAAGGGAGCGCAAACGCACGTTATGGGATGTCTATGCCGTAGAGCTCTTCGCCCCCAAGTTTAACCCATGGTCAGCTTGCCCAATCACCTTCGATCGCAGGGACCACCCAACTAGTATCCGTCACGGAGGTTCAGCCGCCTTGGTCCTTGACCCAATCATCGATGGATACCACCTCACTAGAGTCCTCATGGACGGAGGAAACAGACTAAATTTGATCTATCATGATACTTTCCGAAAGATGGGGATCGGCCCATCACGAATCAAGCCTAGTAACACTACCTTTAAAGGCGTGATACCTGGAGTGGAGGCCCGTTGCACGGGCTCAATCACACTGGAGGTAGTATTCGGCTCCCCAGATAACTTTGGCAGCGAAGAATAATCTTCGACATCGTCCTATTCCGTATTGGTTACCATGCACTGCTCGGACGAACTGCCTTTGCGCGCTTCAACGTAGTCCCGCACTATGCTTACTTAAATCTAAAGATGCCTGGACCTCGTGGCATTATTACAGTAAATGGTAATATGGAACGCTCACTCCGTATTGAAGAACACACCGCGGCCCTTGCAGACGAAGTGTATAACGGCCTCATTAAGCCAAGCAGTTCACAGGCCAATAAAGCGAACAACGCATCCAAACGAGTCTGGTCCGCGCATAGATCAGCGGATCTGGACATTGATTAGTAGTTCGGCCTCCGCCGACTGCCCCACCAGGTGGAGGTTCATGTACCGCGCGTACATAATTACGCACTGACAATACCCTAGGCGATGCCAGAGGCACACTGCAGGATAGGTCCATTACATGGCTTGACCATAAAAAGGACCGCATACCCCCTTCCTTTTCCTCTTTTACGCAGGTTCATCAAGAGCCCTACTTACTGGATGGTTGCCACAGGAGATCCTTTTAAGGCGAGCATGTCCCAGCCATCAAAAACTCCTCTCAAAAGGACTCACTACTAAGGAGGAAAGGCGCAGACATGCGACGGGGCATCATTGAAGTTTCTTTTCCGAACTATGGTTCTTAGGCCCTGTGTTAGACTTTCCCCTATGTAAAATTTTCTCTTCTTTAGGCATGTAATATGACCTTAGCGTTGTATGGCTTTGTCCATCGTCGAAATATCAATAAAGATATACAAGGGCACAGATGATTACCACCTTCTCATTTATGCATTGAATTTTTTCCCTTGTCATCTGCACTATTCCTGATATTCGACTTACACACGTGGGTAGACACGTACTAGGGGCTGTACTCGGCCCCGCTAAATTGATTAAATCCGAACACCCATAGGGAACCCTTCGGCGTCCTGGATATTGCGTTATATGCATCTGCTCCGAATCATGTCTTTGGTTTATAGTGGGTTGCTCGGCTCCTGTGTTTGCCACCTTATGTTTCGCAAGTTCAGCTAAGATGGTAAAGGGAGAACTACTGCGATTGTGTTTCCGGTTCGTCTGGTCAAATACCTCAATAGAGAAAGCCAAAAGCTGACTGTCATGGTAAGCGAGAGCGGGTCATCAATCCAGCGACTTAGTGTTACACTACGAATCGCTCGCGATTTATGTTGTGTTATACGAGGGGCTGGGTTTTCGACCAGCCACATTGCAAAGGCGCCATACTCCGGCTCGCGGATCATGCAACAATGGGCTAGCACCTAGCGCCACCAATGGACTCTTATGGCTAAGTGAAAGTACTAAAGCCACATAGTCTGATTGCCTAGTTCACCTTGCAAGATGCCTGCTAGATTGGACCAAGACGTTGTTCAAGTGCGGTCATGCGATAACGAACACCCCTGTAATAATTACATGGGGACTGAAGCTAACGATTGGTAAACTTTCAAACATATAAACAGCAAAATAGGAGGATAAACTAAGTCATAGATATCATACACAATGAGTTCATTACATGACTCTTACAGATCGGACTCAACTACTCAAAGATGACATCCTTCGAACACTGCCCCTCCACAAGGCAGGCTCCCTCAAGTACCGAGGGAGTCCTGGATTAAGGGATCCTCGGCCGTCCGGCCTATGTGACGTGGGCTGGACTGATGGGCTATGAAGATACAAGACAGAAGACTTCTACCCGTGTTCGGATGGGACTCTCCTTTGCGTGGATGGCAAGCTTGGCGTTCGGATATGTAGATTCCTTTCTCTGCAACCGACTTTGTACAACCCTAGCCCCCTCTGGTGTCTATATAAACCGGAGGGCTTAGTCCGTAGAGGCAATCATAATCATACATGCTAGACTTCTAGGGTTTTAGCCATTATGATCTCGTGGTAGATCAAGTCTTGTAATACTCATATCCATCAAGATCAATCAAGCAGGAAGTAGGGTATTACCTCCATAGAGAGGGCCCAAACCTGGGTAAACATCGTGTCCCCCGCCTCCTGTTACCATCAACCTCAGACGCACAGTTCGGGACCCCCTATCCGAGATCCGCCCGTTTTGACACCGACATTGGTGCTTTCATTGAGAGTTCTGCTGCATCGTCACCAAAAGGTTTGATGGCTCCGTCAATCATCTACAACAATGCAGTCCAGGGGGAGGTTTTCCTCCCCAGACTGATCTTCATATTCGGCAGCTTCGCACTGCGGGTCAACTCGCTTGGCCATCTAGAGCAGATCGATAGCTATGCCCCTGGCCATCAGGTCAGATTTGGAAGCTTGAATTACGTTGCTGATATCCGCGGAGACTTGATCTTCGACGGATTTGAGCCCATGGCAGCCGCTACCTGCCACCAGGATGAACATGACCTAAATCTGTCATTAGACCATGCCCGGGAGATAGCGCCTGTGACTGCTCTGGCCCTGGATCCAGAGCAGATTGTGCCATCCAAGGACGGGAAGCTCAACCCCGCCACGAAAGCCGCAGACTTAGTGGCGTTAGAGCCGCACACAGATCCAACCTCGAGCGGGGCCTGTGTCACCGAAAGCTCGAATTCGTCTCCGGCCATAGGTTCCGAACCGCGTGCATCCGCGCCCATCGAACCTGATCAGGCGCCGATTGCTGAATTCAGTTCCACGGACATCTCTGGCACTCACCTTTAGGTGATGTGCTAAACTCATTAAAAGCCCTTCCTTATCAGGGGACTCTTAGCCGAACTATATCCGGTTTGGATTGGAAGCTGACGACAGAGAATTCCACTTCCCACCCACCACCCACTTCATAGCCACTATCGAAGACTTAACCGACATGCTCGATTACGGCTCTGAAGACATTGATGCTATGGACGACGATGCCGGAGAGGAGCAGGCACAAAAACCACCGCTTACAGGGCGCTGGACAGCTACCTCCTCGCATGACGTATACATGGTGGATACACCCAAAGAGAACAACGGCGACAATGAAAAGGATCCAGTCGAGGATAAGCCTCCTAAGATACAGCCAAAGCGCCAACGTCAGCGGCGCCGCTCTAAACCATGCCGTGGAAAAAACAGCAATACCGGCACAGGAGAAAATAATACTCTGGACAATGCCGAATACAACAAAGACCCCGTTGAACCAACTTCCGAACAGGATGAACGGGAGGATGGGCGAGTCAGCCATAATGAACAGGCCGTTAACGAAGACTCGCATGACAGTAATTATCTTCCACCCTTCGAGGATGAGGCGAGCCTCGGCAACGAAGACTTTATCGTGCCTGAGGAGCCCGTCGATCAGGAGCGCTTTAAGCGCCGGCTATAGCCACTGCAAGGAGCCTGAAAAAGAAGCAGCAACAGCTTCAAGCTGATCAAGATCTACTCAATGACAGATGGACTAATGTCGTGGCAGCCGAGGAAAACGACCTCGAGCGCCCAACCAAAAGTTACCCGAAACGCAAATTGTTACTCCAATTCGATGACGAGGCATTGGAGCCCGTTCTACCAGTGCATAATGCGGCTGACCGACCACCTCGTGGCCGGGACAAAGCGGCAACTCAAGCTGAACACCAGCCCGCACTACCTCGCCGTAAAAACAGAGACACAACAGCTCGGGGATACACATATGACCTGTGGCATGACCTGGAAAACAGAGCAGGTCAGACCAGATCGATCTATGGTTCATGGGGGCGTGCCCCGATGCGTGACGATGGCCAACCGACCAGACGTGACAAACATAACCATGCCCGGGCCGAAAACCGCAGACGAACTCCATCCGAGCTACGCCGCGACTTGGCCCGATATAGAGGCGCATCACACCCCCTCTGCTTCACTAATGAATTAATGGAACATGAATTCCCAGAAGGGTTTAAACCCGTGAACATCGAATCATATGATGGGACAACAGACCCTGCGGTATGGATTGAAGATTTTCTCCTCCATATTCATATGGCCCGCGGTGATGATCTTCATGCCATCAAATACCTCCCGCTAAAACTCAAGGGACCTGCTCGGCACCGGTTGAACAGTTTGCCCGAAAACTCAATTGGCAGCTGGGAAGACTTGGAAGACGCCTTCCTCGCCAACTTCTAGGGTACATATGTCCGACCTCCAGATGCCGACGACTTAAGTCGCATAGTTCAACAGCCCGAAGAGTCGGCCAGGAAATTCTGGACTAGGTTCTTCATGACGCTTATGACCCGCTAAAATGAACCAGATCGTCGACTGTCTGGATGCCGAAGCCCTAGCGGCCTTTAAACATAGCATTCGTGACGAATGGCTCACTCGCACCTCGGCCAAGAAAAGCCGAAGTCTATGGTAGCCCTCATGACGCTTATGACCCGCTTTTGCGCAGGCAAGGATAGCTGGCTAGCTCGTAGCAATAACAATACAAGCGAACCTGGCACTTCTGAAGCCAGAAATAGCAACGGCAAGCCCCAACACAACAGACACAAGCGTCGAAGCAACGGTGATAACACCGAGGACACGGCTAGTGGAAGAAGCCATATAAAAGAAACAATCCGGGCTCATCCAGCCTGGACCGCATAATCGATTGTCCATGTCAAATCCACGGCACTCCTGATAAACCAGCCAATCATACCAACAGAGATTGTTGGGTTTTTAAATAGGCCGGCAAGTTAAATGTCGAGAACAAGGAGAAGGGGTCACAAAGCGAGGACGATGACGAGGAGCCCCGGCTACCGAACACAGGGGGACAGAAGAAGTTTCCCCCCAAGTTAAAACGGTGAACATGATATACGCTACCCATATCCCCAAGAGGGAGCACAAGCGCGCGCTTAGGGACGTCTACGCGATGGAGCCAGTCTTCCCAAAGTTCAACCCATGGTCGTCCTGCCCGATCACCTTCGATTGCAGGGACCATCCGACCAGTATCCGTCATGGCGGTTCAGCCGCACTAGTTCTCGACCCAATCATTGATGGATTCCATCTTACGCGAGTCCTCATGGATGGTGGCAGCAGTGATGAGGACATCAATACCATTGTTACACCCACAGCCCCTGCTGCTATACATACTGGACCAATTACGAGAGCTCGCGCACGCCAACTAAATTACCAGGTACTTTCGTTTCTTGGTAATGATTCTAATGTTCATGAGAATATGATGCTGCCTAAATTGGATACATTTATTTTGCTTACAAATGAAGGGCCTAGCTTGGAGAAGGATGACCATTGGAGCAGGAGCAAGCATGGAGATGATGGCATGCGCAAGGGGAACAAGAACGGAGTTACCAGTGATGATTTCAGGACTTTGAAGCCACCATAATGGGTGCATGAAGCCTTGGACGAAATATACAAGATGCCACTTCATAAATTTCGTCTAGAGGCTATTCTAGGTGCTGTGTCACCTTATTATTGGGCCAGGCCCATGTAATTTTGAAATACATAAGTATAGGCTATTTTTAGAATCCGTATGTGTGGGGAAACAAGAGATAGGGTTGATTTCGGACCCCTCCACCAAGGGTCACGAAATTCCCCCCCCTCTTCCTCCATATATACAGCCCTTAGGGCACCGTTTAGACTTTGGGATTTGTTTAGTTAAAAGTTAGCCATTGCAACTTCGTGTACTTCGTTTGTGTCCAACGACCAGACCAAGACCGCTTACGGATCCCCACCTTTATTAATACTTCATATATACCCGCAATATTCAGATTGCTTTTATCATATTCTTGCTTGTTCTTCGATTGCTTGCAGGAATAGACCTTCGTGGTCAGGTTGATCGTGCACCGGCGTGGTCAATAACCTCAGGAGATTGGTTTAGCGATTGCTAAGGCGCAACGTCGTGCACGGTTGTAGTTGGATCGTCAAAGTCGTCTCCACCAAATCGATAGTTATCATCTCATTGAAAGATCAGGACACCCCGCCTCTATCAAGTGGTATCAGATTTCCAGGTTGCTCGGTGAGATTTTACAGTTTTTCGTAGTTTAGATCGAGTCTGTTCTTTATACCTATAGTCCATGAAAAAGCCAAAAAAAATTAGGGTTAGTTCATCCCATCCGAACCAATCTGAGCCTTTGCATAATCTTTTCTGTATTTGCTTTGTTGAATTTACGGTTGCATCGTCGTGTCAAGTTGCTGGTCTTAGCGTCTAGTCTTTTAGAGTTTCGAGTTCTGTTCACAGGTTATCATCGTCGCTGCTGCCATATACCACCACCACATAGTCACCGCCAATCCGAATCCATATACGCCACCACATATCTGCCGCCATCACGCCAGTCTGAGTTCCACCAGATTCATCTCCGCCACCAGTCCAAGTTCCACCAGTTTCATCTCCGCCACCAGTCCTAGTCCGAGTCCAGTAATTGTTGCATTGTTCACGATTTCCAGATCACACGATACTCCGATTCGTGACAGAGAAGGACTCCCCAACTTCCGAGCCATCCGCAGAAGAAAAATAGTTCCAGTTTAAAAAAAAAACTAAGTCTGGAAAATTCTGGCTAGGCAGTTTTAGACCATTTGTAGACTTTTTCGAAAAAAATTTGTTGCGGAGCAAAAAAAAAGAGAGAGAAAAAAGTGCAAAAAAAAAGAAAAAAAAAGAGAAAAAAAATTCAGAGTGTGCTCCTCCCTTGTTTACGTGCCGCGCCGTGATTTTGTTGGTGTTCTAGGCTCGCGTCTCTAGCACAGTCTAGCCTAGGACCAGCACAGTACCGTCGTTGAGCGTTTATTCAACTTTTATCTCTGAATTGATTATTGCTGATTTTTTTGCTACCATATTATAAGCCTTCCCAGCTCCACATACATCTACGTCGTGCGTTTGACTCTCCCTGGTAATCGCTATATCCAAGCTTTGAGAGTTTTGACTACAACGGTTGCCGATCACCACCTGCTGCTGGGTAAGAACTGGTAAGAATTTGAGATTTGCTTGACGGGTTTGTGATACACCACCACCACTTCTTAGTAGTCTGTAGGATCATATTCTTCTGTGTTTCTATTTGCTGCTAACCATGGTAGGATCACAAGCCGATGAGACTGATTGGGAGAACCTGACGAACAAACAGCTACATGATAAATTTCAGCAAATGATGAGTGGACAGGTGCAAGATGTTCTCAACAGATTTGACGAGGCCATGTAGAAGATAGATGGCATTGAGAAGACGTTCGAAACAAAGCTTGATAGCAAGTTTAATGAATTGCTCGCGCGTTTTCCACAACCACCGCCGGCTGCACCTATCGCACCTCTGCAACAACAACAACGCATCCTTTCGAATCAGTATGGACGAGCGAAGCGTGTTCCTATTGAGGATGGCCAAACTTCTGGTGCTGCTGTTCATGTTGTTGATGCTTCTTTGGCTCCTGCTACTGCTGCTGCTGGTACCCAGGAGGATGATGAGTATGCGGGCGATTATGAGGATGAGGTTGATCAAAATCAGAACTACGTGCAGCCACCAGCACCACCACCAGCAGGTCGACCTCAGGTATATATTCGTAATGGTAGGCCCGCACCACCACCTCAGGTACGAGATGATGTCCATATTCCTAAACTGAAATTGAATATTCCACCATTTGAGGGTAGATATGTTCCTGATATATATCTTACTTGGGAGTTAGAAACTGAACAACATTTTACATGTTTACAATATCCCGAGGAGAGACGGGTTGCTGCTGCTGTTTGTGCTTTTAGTAGTTTTCCATGTGTATGGTGGTCTGAACATTGTAGATTATATCCTATTCCCGCTACTTGGGCTGCTTTGAAAACTGCTATGCGTACTCGTTGGGTTCCACCATATTATCAACGTGAATTGCTTCAAAAATTGCAGCGTTTAAGACAAGGAAAAAATTCTGTAGAAGAATATTATCAGGAATTACAAACTGGCATCATTAGATGTGGTATTGTTGAGGAGAATGAAGCTATGCTTGCACGTTTTATAGGTGGATTAAATAGAGAGATTCAGACCATTCTAGAGTATAAGGAGTATACTAATATCACTCGTTTATTCCATCTTGCTTGTAAAGCTGAACGTGAAGTGCAGGATCGCCAAGCATTGGCGCGAACTAACTTTTCTACAGGTCGACTTTCATCATGGACACCGCGTGCATCCTCTACTTCCACTACACCAGCACCTCCATCAGCTGCTACCTCCAGCCGTGATACAAGAAAGCAGGCACAACCACCACTATCTACCAAGAGCGCACCTGCCGGGCCTACACAGAGCTCTTCTTCTTCCATGGCATCAACTGGGCACACAAGTGATATTATTTGTCGTCATTGTAAGGGAAGAGGTCATTATGCGAGAGAATGCAAATCTCAGCGTGTGATGATTGCTACTGAGGATGGTGGGTATGATTCCGCTAGTGACTATGATGAGGAGACGTTGGCTCTTATTACACGTGAAGAACACGGTGGAGATGATTCTGATCATGAGACGCAATACATGGCTCCTGAAGACGCTGACAGGTATGAATGTTTAGTTGCTCAACGTGTTTTGAGTGTGCAGGTCACACAAGCTGAGCAAAATCAGAGGCACAATTTGTTCCATACCAAGGGAGTTGTGAAGGAACATTCTGTGCGCGTCATCATAGACGGAGGGAGCTGCAACAACTTGGCTAGCATGGAGATGGTGGAGAAGCTTTCTCTCACCACAAAACCACATCCACATCCTTACTACATCCAATGGTTCAACAACAGCGGCAAGGTTAAGGTAACACGTACTGTTCGTGTGCATTTTAGTATCTCTACATATGCTGATTATGTTGATTGTGATGTGGTACCTATGCAAGCATGTTCCTTATTACTTGGTAGACCATGTCAATTTGATAAAAATTTTGTACACCATGGTAGAAACAATCAGTATACTCTTGTTCATAAGGATAAAAATATTACTTTGCTTCCTATGACTCCTGATTCTATTTTGAAAGATGATATTAATAGAGCTAATAAAGCAAAACAGGAGAAAAATAAGAGCGAAAATCAGATTGTGGCAAAAGAATTTGAGCAACAAAGAAGCCTAAAAATAAACCATCTAGTGTTGCTTCTGAAATAAAATTGAAAAGTGCATGTTTATTTGCCACCAAATCTGATATTGATGAGCTAGATTTCAGCAAATCTGTTTGTTATGCTTTTGTGTGCAAAGAGGCATTATTTTCATTCGAGGACGTGCCTTCCTCTTTGCCTCCTGCTGTCACTAACATTTTGCAGGAGTTCACTGACGTCTTTCCACAATACGTGCCACCGGGATTACCGCCTATTCGAGGGATTGAGCATCAGATTGACTTAATTCCCGGTGCTTCACTGCCAAACCGTGCGCCATACCGTACCAATCCAGAGGAGACGAAGGAGATTATGCGTCAAGTACAAGAGCTGCTCGACAAAGGTTATATACGCGAATCCCTTAGTCCTTGTGCTGTTCCTATTATTCTAGTGCCGAAAAAGGATGGTACATCACGTATGTGTGTTGATTGTAGAGGCATTAATAATATTACTATTCGTTATCGTCATCCTATTCCTAGGCTAGATGATATGCTTGATGAATTGAGTGGCTCTATAATATTCTCCAAGGTTGATTTGCGTAGTGGATACCATCAAATTCGTATGAAATTGGGGGATGAATGGAAAACAGCATTTAAAACTAAGTTTGGATTATATGAGTGGTTAGTCATGCCTTTTGGGTTAACTAATGCACCTAGTACTTTCATGAGATTAATGAACGAAGTTTTACGTGCTTTCATTGGACGATTTGTGGTAGTTTACTTTGATGACATATTGATTTATAGAAGATCTTTGGAGGAACATTTGGAACATTTACGTGCCGTTTTTATTGCTCTACGTGATGCATGTTTGTTTGGTAACCTTGGGAAGTGCACCTTTTGCACCGACCGAGTGCCTTTTCTTGGTTATGTTGTTACTCCACAGGGAATTGAAGTTGATAAAGCCAAGATTGAAGCTATTGAGAGTTGGCCGCAGCCCAAAACGGTCACACAAGTGAGGAGTTTTCTTGGCCTCGCTGGATTCTATAGGCGTTTTGTGAGAGATTTCAGCACCATTGCTGCACCTCTCAATGAGCTTACAAAGAAGGATGTGCCTTTTGTTTGGGGTACCGCACAGGATGAAGCCTTCACGGTATTGAAAGATAAGTTGACACATGCTCCTTTACTCCAACTTCCTGATTTTAATAAGACTTTTGAGCTTGAATGTGATGCTAGTGGAATTGGACTAGGAGGTGTGTTATTACAAGATGGCAAACCTGTTGCATATTTTTCTGAAAAATTGAGTGGGCCTAGTCTGAATTATTCTACTTACGATAAAGAATTATATGCTCTTGTTCGGACTTCAGAAACATGGCAACATTATTTATGGCCCAAAGAATTTGTTATACATTCTGATCATGAATCTTTGAAACATATTAAAAGTTAAGCTAAACTGAATCGTAGACATGCTAAATGGGTTGAATTCATTGAGACTTTCCCTTATGTCATTAAACACAAGAAGGGTAAAGAAAATGTTATTGCTGATGCATTGTCTCGTCGCTATACTATGCTTTCACAACTTGACTTCAAAATATTTGGTTTGGAGACCATCAAAGATCAATATGTGCAGGATGCTGATTTTAAAGATGTATTGCAGAATTGTAAAGAAGGAAGAACATGGAACAAGTTTGTCGTTAATGATGGATTTGTGTTCCGTGCTAACAAGCTATGCATTCCAGCTAGCTCCGTTCGTCTTTTGTTGTTGCAGGAGGCGCATGGAGGAGGACTAATGGGACACTTTGGCGTGAAGAGGACGGAGGACGTACTTGCTACACATTTCTTTTGGCCAAAGATGAGACGGGATGTTGAGCGTTTTATTGCTCGCTGCACTACATGTCAAAAAGCTAAGTCACGACTCAATCCTCATGGTTTATATATGCCTTTGCCTATACCTAGTGTTCCTTGGGAGGATATATCTATGGACTTTGTTTTAGGTTTACCTAGAACAAATAAGGGGAGGGATAGCATATTTGTTGTCGTGGATAGATTCTCGAAAATGGCACACTTTATACCATGTCATAAAATCGATGATGCTGTTAATGTTGCTGATTTGTTCTTTCGTGAAATTATTCGCTTGCATGGTGTGCCAAATACTATTGTTTCAGATCATGATACTAAATTTCTTAGCCACTTTTGGAGATGTTTATGGGCTAAGTTGGGGACTAAACTGCTTTTTAGTACTACTTGTCACCCCCAAACTGATGGACAAACTGAAGTAGTCAATAGAACATTGTCTACGATGCTTAGGGCTGTTTTGAAGAATAATAAGAAAATGTGGGAGGAATGCTTGCCTCATATTGAATTTGCTTATAATCGTTCATTGCATTCCACTACTAAGATGTGCCCTTTTGAAGTTGTGTATGGTTTCCTACCTCGTGCACCTATTGATTTGTTGCCTCTTCCATCTTCGGAGAAGATTAATTTTGATGCTAAACAACGTGCTGAATTGATTTTAAAAATGCATGAGTTAACTAAGGAAAACATTGAGCGTATGAATGCTAAATATAAACTTGCTGGAGATAAGGGTAGAAAACATGTTGTGTTTGCACCTGGAGATCTTGTTTGGTTACATTTGCGTAAGGATAGATTTCCTGATTTGCGCAAATCAAAGCTAATGCCACGTGCTGCTGGTCCCTTTAAGGTGTTGGAGAAAGTAAATGATAATGCATATAAACTTGAGTTGCCTGCGGATTTTGGGGTTAGTCCCACTTTTAACATTGCAGATTTGAAGCCTTATTTGGGTGAGGAAGATGAACTTCCGTCGAGGACGACTTCATTTCAAGAAGGGGAGGATGATGAGGACATCAATACCATTGTTACACCCACAGCCCCTGCTGCTATACATACTGGACCAATTACGAGAGCTTGCGCACGCCAACTAAATTACTAGGTACTTTCGTTTCTTGGTAATGATTCTAATGTTCATGAGAATATGATGCTGCCTAAATTGGATACATTTATTTTGCTTACAAATGAAGGGCCTAGCTTGGAGAAGGATGAACATTGGAACAAGAGCAAGCATGGAGATGATGGCATGCGCAAGGGGAACAAGAACGGAGTTACCAGTGATGATTTCAGGACTTTGAAGCCACCATAATGGGTGCATGAAGCCTTGGACGAAATATACAAGATGCCACTTCATAAATTTCGTCTAGAGGCTATTCTAGGTGCTGCGTCACCTTATTATTGGGCCAGGCCCATGTAATTTCGAAATACATAAGTATAGGCTATTTTTAGAATCCGTATGTGTGGGAAAACAAGAGTAGGGTTGATTTCGGACCCCTCCACCAAGGGTCACGAAATTCCCCCCCCCTCTTCCTCCATATATACAGCCCTTAGGGCACCGTTTAGACTTTGGGATTTGTTTAGTTAAAAGTTAGCCATTGCAACTTCGTGTACTTCATTTGTGTCCAACGACCAGACCAAGACCGCTTACGGATCCCCACCTTTATTAATACTTCATATATACCCGCAATATTCAGATTGCTTTTATCATATTCTTGCTTGTTCTTCGATTGCTTGCAGGAATAGACCTTCGTGGTCAGGTTGATCATGCACCGGCGTGGTCAATAACCTCAGGAGATTGGTTTAGCGATTGCTAAGGCGCAACGTCGTGCACGGTTGTAGTCGGATCATCAAAGTCGTCTCCACCAAATCGATAGTTATCATCTCATTGAAAGATCGGGACACCCCGCCTCTATCAAGCAGCCTGAACCTGCTCTATCAGGATACGGTGTGCAAAATGGGTATTGATCCCTCAAGGATCAAACCCACAAAAACCACCTTTAAAGGAGTCATACCAGGTGTAGAGGCCCGCTGTACATGCTCAATCACACTGGAGGTGGTCTTCGGATCCCCGGACAACTTCCGAAGCGAAGAGTTGATCTTCGATATCGTCCCCTTCCGTAGTGGCTATCACACACTGCTTGGACGAACCGCATTCGCTCGATTCAATGCAGTGCCACACTACGCTTATCTCAAGCTCAAGATGCCCGGACCACGCGGTGTCATAACATTCAATGGAAACACGGAGCGCTCCCTCCGTACCAAGGAGCACACCGCTGCCCTCGCAGCAGAAGCACAGAGCGGCCTTTTCAGGCAGAACCTTAATTCGGCAGCCAAGTCCCCGGACACTGTCAAACGAGTCCGAACTACTCTGCAGCAGGACAGTCCAGCTCGTCAAGAGCTTGACTAGCAATTCAGCCTCCGTCCCAGTCCCGACCAAACGGTGGCATTCGTACCGTGCGTACATAACTACGCACTCAAAATACCATGGGCATAGACGGAGGCACAGCTAGATCGTGGTCCGCAATACGGCTCAACCTCCCCTGGACCCAGATACTTTCACTTTTCCTTTTTCTTTTCAGGTTTCTTTTTTCCCCAGGCCTTTCCCAGTGGCTTGATTGTCGGACCTATCAAGGGACGGATACACCAAGACGACAAGAAGCATTGACGTATAAGGGAATTTCTAGGTGGTCTCTCTAAACGATCGTTATGCCTGTTTTAAGGACCAACACGCAGCTCTCCCTTGGTCGTGACATGTTAAATAGCCTTGTTGCTTATCGCACTACTCGTACAAATACACTTTGACCTATTTATCAAACTATAATGGAAAATAGTTTGCGGCCCAATTTCTGTGGCATTAGCCTATTACTTCATTTTTCTTTTTCTTGATATTCTTATCATTTGCACCCATACACTCTGGTACGCCTTAATTCGCCAGGGGCTTCATCACGCCCCATAATACGGAAACAAAGTCCGAACACTTTTTTACAGTATTCGGCACCCCAAACTTTAGCATTACTAGCAAAAGTGCCTATGCGTTGCAACGGGGAAATAAATTATCACCCCTAGCACCCCCATCCCTGCTATTACTTCTTTTCTTTATCATCATTGTCGGTAACGATGTCCACTACACGGCAAACATTCCACCTAAGCATGGAACCAATAAAGAATTGCATCACCTGCATGGACAGACCAGCGAACGGTCGCGTTTGAGATCCCGGCCACATGACCCACATCTACAAAATCAAATACTTGTGCCTTGTGTTTATGTCATCTGGATTTTACATCATAATAGTTTAGTACCAATCTGTGAAGAACACAAACAAAAACTAAATTCAATTTTATTTTTAAATGATCAACACATTTTTTGCAGGGTAACATGATCAACACCAAAAACTGTGGAGGTTGTGAGTTTGATTCCAGTAACGGTCAACTATTTTTTTTGCCTCATCTCCTAAACGGGGTTGTGGGTTTGATTTTTTGGGGCAGGTTGCACGGACATGTTGGGAGGGCTTCGTGTTTCTTTACTGGTGGAACGTTACGCGGGCTAACGTGGCAGAGGCCAAGTGGGCCAAGACAGACGATTGGTAGAATAGTCTAGCTCAGTATGAGGAAGCACCATGGACATATGAAATGGGAGGACCAAGAATATTATATCGCCATTTACATATTAAAAATAGTATATATGCCCGTGGGTTAGAATGGTAGAAATAATTGACATAAATTTAGTGAGGATTGTATGTGCAAACATAATGTTCAATGTACTACAAATTTGGCGCAAATTTACTAAAGATTATAAGAGCAAGGAAAACATAATGGAAGAAAAAATGACATGAATTTAGTGAGGATTAAAAAATGCCACATCATTTTTACTAATAAGATGGCATGGCAACCTGCCATTGATTCCCGCACGTCTTGTTAATTACCTTTTCTTTCTCTTTCTTTCCTTATATCATGATGCCCACATAATTACCGTCCATTTCCTTCCTCGCTCTTTCTCCTTCCTTCTTTATTTCTCATGCAATTTTTTCCCTTTTTCTAGGCCTGCTAGTTACTCCTGCGATTAATATGTCGCCCACATAATTACCAACAATTTCCTACCTTCTTTATTTCCGATTCAATAGATACTACCTTCCTTGTCGGCTCCACATAATTACCATCTTCCTTCTTTATTTCTCATGTAAAGAATGTCTATTTCCTTTCTTTATTTCTTCGCTTAATTTCCAAAGCAGCTTCTTGATGCCTGACAACCTAAGAAACGTATATAAACTGCTAAAAATTAATGTAAAATAGCAAGGTGGGACTATTTGGTAAGTAAACAAATATGAAAACAACTTCCAGCCTGGTCCCTTGTCCATCCAGTGGGCAAAACAATTTCCAGCCTGGTCCCTTGTCCGTCCAGTGGGCCGCAACACTCATACATGCCCATCACGACCGTGCCCATTGATCTCGGCCTGAGTACGCCTGTCCTTTATTCTTAAGGTTCCAGCCGCCCAAATTAGCAAGCTCAGGAGCCTAGCCTGAGTGGTCCGCTGCCCGATGCCCTGATATCAACATGGCAGACCAGGGATCAAATCCCAGCGGCATCCACCATATTTTTCTCTCTAATTTATTTTAATTCAAACACACGCACATACAGCCGGATATGGAAAACGACGGTGAACCAGCCTACGACGAACACAATTGAGCATGGATGCAGGCCCAGCCGAGGCCTAGTTTAGCGAATCAGCCACGTACGGGAGAACAAAAATCGGACGCAGAGAAACAGTTAGAGCGAAAATTTAGTACCACCTAGAAGGGAAAGATTTTGTCCATACAAAATGTAAAAGCGTATTATCACATGAGAAGAAAGCGTATTTTGACGGTTAACCCGACAAAGTCAATCCGTGCTTTATTATTAGGGAGAGACTAGCAAAAGTGCTCGTGCGTTGCAACGGGGAAATAAATTATCACCCCTAGCGTCCCCATCCCTTTTATCACTTCTTTTCTTTGTCATCATTGTTGGTAATGATGTCCACTACACGGGGAACATTCCACCTAAGCATGGAACCGATAAAGAATTGCATCACCTGCATGGACAGACCAGCAAACAGTCGCGTTTGAGATCCCGGCCACATGACCCACATCTACGCAATCAAATACTTGTGCCTTGTGTTTATGTTATCTGGATTTTACATCATAGTAGAATCCGTGAAGAACATAAACAAAACTAAATTCAATTTTATTTTTAAATGATCAACACTTATTTTGTAGGGTAACACGATCAACGCCAAAAATAGTGGAGATTGTGAGTTTGATTCCAGTAACGGTCAACTATTTTTTTGCCTCATCTCCTAAGCGGGGTGGCGGGTTTGATTTGTTGGGCCAGGTTGCACGGACATGTTGGGAGGGCTTCATTTTTCTTTACTGGTGAAACATTACGCGGGCGAACGTGGCAGAGGCCAAGTGGCCCAAGACAGACGATTGGTAGAATAGCCTAGCTCAGCATGAGGAAACACCATGGACATATGAAATGGGAGGACCAATAATATTATACCGCCATTTATATGTTAAAAATAGTATATAGGCCCGTGTGTTAGAATGGTAGAAATAATTGACATAAATTTAGTGAGGATTGTATGTGCAAACATAATGTTCAATGTACTACAAATTTGGAGCAAATTTAGTAAAGATTATAAGAGCAAGGAAAACATAATGGAAGAAAAAAATGACATGAATTTAGTGAGGATTAAAAAATGCCACATCATTTTTACTCATAAGGTGGCATGGCAACCTGCCATTGATTCCCGCACCTCCTGTTAATTATTTTCTCTCTCTTTCGTTCCTTATATCATGATGCCCACATAATTACCGTCCATTTCCTTCCTCTCTCTTTCTCCTTCCTTCTCTATTTCTCAATTTTTTTCCTTTTTTCTAGGCCTGCTAATTACTCCTGCGATTAATATGGCGCCCACATAATTACCATCAATTTCCTTCCTTCTTTATTTCTGATTCAATAGATATTACCTTTCTTGCCGGCTCCACATAATTACAATCTTCCTTCTTTATTTCTCATGTAAAGAATGTCTATTTCCTTTCTTTATTTCTTTGCTTAATTTCCAAAGCAGCTTCTTGATGCCTGACAACCTAAGAAACGTATATAAACTGCTAAAAATTAAGTAAAATAGCAAGGTGCGACTATTTGATAAGTAAACAAATATGAAAAAAACTTCCAGCCTGGTCCCTTGTCCATCCAGTGGGCAAAACAATTTCCAGCTTGGTCCCTTGTCCGTCCAGTGGGCCGCAACACTCGTACATGCCCATCACGACCGTGCCCATTGATCTTGGCCCGAGTACGCCTGTCCTTTATTCTTAAGGTTCCAGACACCCAAATTAGCAAGCTTAGGAGCTTAGCCTAAGTGGTCTGCTGCGCTGCAATCAACATGGCAGACCAGGGATCAAATCCCAGCGGCGTCCACCATATTTTTCTCTCTAATTTATTTTAATTCAAACACACGCAGCGGACCGACCGCTTGATGGCATCAAGCCGAGGGCAGGCATTGACCAGCCGCTTCACGAGCCTGAAGTAGCTGCTGGGTATGGCCTCGGCAGGCCATAACCGGATTATTAAATCCTTCATGGCTAGTTCGGCTACCCTATGCAGTTCGACTAGCTATTTTAGCTGATTGCTAAAGGGCACCAGATGTTCTGGCGCAAGGTATTGCGACCAAAACAGCTTCTCCGTGGAGCTCCCCTCTTCGGCTCGGAAGAACTCTGCAGCATCTGAAACGCTGCATGGCAGATCCGCAAATGCCCCTGGAGAACTCCAAATCCGGGTCAGTAAGAGGAACCTTTTTCTTCACATATTTGCTTTGCATAATAAAGGCCTTATCCATCGCGATTTTTCTGGCCTTATGGACTTCCTGGAGGGCGCCCTGGGCTTGAACCCGGACATCGTGTGCGCTTTGGCGGGCCTTGGCAAGTTTGGACTCTTGATCCGCAATGTTGCGCTCCAAGGACTCACATTTATTTACGGCGTCCTGGAGCTCCTGCTGGACCTCACCGACCCTGGCCTCATGCTTCTCACGAGCGGCTTGTTCCTTGGCCGCTCTTTCCTCGGCCTCGGCCAGTTCCTTTTTGAGAGCCTCCACCTCGGTCGCCGCTTCTGCAAATAAAATGGCACTACGGTCATTACAAATCATCTATCATTTCTGGTATACAGAAGGTCATTGCATACCTTGTTTATCCCCTAGCTATTTTCGCACGCGGCCGAGCTCTTCCTCGACCCGCTCTAGACTCTGCTTCAGTCCGGAAACCTTAGCAGTATGAGAGGTCGCAGCAAGTAACGACGCCTGCTTGTTCACATTGACTCATCTGGTTAGTCTCCTGCGGAACTTGTTTGATCCTCTGTCCAACTTTTCTTTTCGAACACCGGACAGTGTCTCAGGGGCTACTGTCTATACTGTGACATTCTTTTTACATAATTGCGTTGCTTACCTCAAAGACTGTTAGAAGGCTTGTGCAGGCTTCGGTCAGTCCGCTCTTCACGGACTGAATCCTCTCAACCACCGTACCCATAAGGGTACTGTGTTCCTCAACAATGGAAGCACTTCGCAGGCTTCCATTAGAGTGTCCGGCGCCTCTGGCTGGACAGAGGTCACCGACGGAATTGGCGCACCTCCTCCTTTCGAAGGAGGTTGCTTGTCGGGTTCCAGAGCCGCATAGGTCTCCGGGACCGTATTCGGCTGGGGGCCAAACTAAATATGGACCCCATCGCCAGTCTCCATGGGGATTTGCTCTTCCATGTGTCCGACGGCTGAGGTTTCACCCTCCGGCGCCGCCCTGATGGCCTCTTGAGTCTCTCCCTGGCCTGGGATCCTTCGGGACAACACCTCGGTGTCATCCATGGCCTTGGGAGAGGAGGCCCCCGGAAGGGGCCCGCTGTCCATCGCCTTCGGGTCCAGCGAATCCCCCGAAGATGAGGATCGCTCGAGGTCGGACCGAGCCGGACTGCAAATGCATGATTCAACATGTTAAGACTATGAAGTAGAGAGGCCGGAGATATGAATGCGTCCGGGTTTTTGAGTACTCACGATTCGGCCAGGGGCTTGTCTCGAGGGCGCCGCTCTGGGCTGCTGTCGACATCCCACGTGGAGTTATCCACAAGGGAACCCTTCCCCCTCTTGGACGCCTCTGCCTCCAGATTTGTGGAGGCCTCCCTCTTCTTCCTTCCCCCCTCAGGGGGAGAGTTGCTTTCCTCCTCCTCTTCGTCCCCGGCGGCAGAGGAGTGAGTCTCGGTGTCTTCGGACGTCACGTCCAAAGCACACTTGCGACGGAGGCCACCTCTGGTCCCCTTGGCCTTCTTCTTGGCCTTCTTCTCTGGCGCTTGATAGGGCGCCGGAACCAGCATCTTAGTCAGAAGTGGAATTGCTGGGTCTTCGGGCAGTGGAGCCGGACAGTGAATCCGCTCCACCTTCTTTGTCCAGCCCTGGGAGAGTCAGTAGGGAGGCTTAGGCGTCTTCCTCGAGTATGCAAGTAAAGGATACACCTTGAAAACATGAAAAAACTTACCGGACTAGCGGGATGGGCCAAGTCGTGCCCACGGTCCTCGATCATATGCCATGTCTCATTGGACTTGAAAAGCACCTTCCAGATGTCTTCGTGCGTAGTGCCGAAGAACTGCAGCAAGGTCTGGTGCTTGGCCGTATCATACTCCCACAAATGGCAAGTACGGCTTTGGCACGGAAGGATCTGGCGAACAAGCATCACCTGGATCACATTGACAAGCTTGATATTCTTGTCTATCATGCTCCTGATGCGCGTCTGAAGCGCTGTCAGCTTGTCCGACGAAGACCAGTACAAGCCCTTCTCTGGCCAGGAGGTGAGCCGCATCGGGCTCCAGACCGGACTTCGAGAGCCGCGGCCCAGGTGGTGCCGTGCGGCTCCGTGACGTAGAACCACTAATGTTGCCACCCTTTGACGGTCTCCACGAAGGTACCTATTGGCCATGTGGCATTGGGCATCTTGTTCATCATGGCGCCTCCGCACTCTGCATGTTGGCCACTCACCACCTTCGGCTTCACATTGAAGATCTTTAACCACAATCCGAAGTGGGGCGGGATGCGGAGGAAGGCCTCACACACGACAATGAATGCCGAGATGTTGAGGGAGGAATTTGGGGCTAAATCATGGAAGTCCAGCCCATAGTAGAACATGAGTCCGCGGACAAACGGGTGGAGAGGAAATCCCAGCCCGCGGACGAAGTGGGGGATGAACACCACCCTCTCATGGGGTCCGGGGTGGGGACGATCTGTCCCTTGGCCGGAAGCCGGTGGGGGATTTTCTTGGCCAAATACCCAGCCTCCCTGAGCTTCGTAATGTTCTTCTCCTTGACGGAGGAGACCATCCACTTGCCCCGGGCTCCGGATTCGGACATGGTTGGAGTGCTTTCTTGGGGCGGAAAAGATGAGAACTTGGGCGCTGGAGCTCGAGAATGGGGGGAGGCAAAGAGAGAAGGCATGAGTGAAAGGGGTAAATCCTTATCTCTTTATAAAGGTAGTGAATATCAAGCGCCTCCCCACTCGCCTTAAAACTCGCCTATTCCCCAAGGTCCGTGCAGATGGCACGGTTGGGTTACCCACACCCGTATTGATGAGAATCCCGCAATAAGGGCACACGATCTCAGCTTTGACAAGACGTGCCAATGAAACCGCATCTCGAAATATGGAGCGGTAGGCTAAAAACGGTTCGAAATAATGGCCGGGCAGCGATGTAATGTCACACTACAAAAAGTTGTCAGTGGATTGGACTCGTGAAATACTATACTCTCTGCGGTTGTGTGTGGTATTTTTTTCCAGAGCCGGACACGTTTTCTCTATTCGAAGGATGCTTTGGAGTATTCGGAGGAGGAACCCGTCTTGCAATGCCGAAGACAATCTGCGCGCCGGACACCTCATCAGTGTAGCCTGATTTAGGGGCTACTGAGGGAGTCCTGGATTAAGGGGTCCTCGGCCGTCTGGCCAGTGTGATGTGGGCAGGACTGATGGGCTATGAAGATACAAGACATAAGACTTCTTCCCGTGTTCGGATGGGACTCTCCTTTGCATGGATGGCAAGCTTGGCGTTCGGATATGCAGATTCCTTTCTCTGTAACCGACTTTGTACAACCCTAGTCCCCTCGAGTGTCTATATAAACCGGAGGGCTTAGTTCGTAGAGGCAATCATAATCATACAGGCTAGACTTCTCGGGTTTTAGCCATTCCGATCTCGTGGTAGATCAACTCTTGTAATACTCATATCATCAAGATCAATCAAGCAGGAAGTAGGGTATTACCTCCATAGAGAGGGCCCAAACCTGGGTAAACATCATGTCCCCCGCCTCCTGTTACCATCAACCTCAGACGCACAGTTCGGGACCCCCTACCCGAGATCCGCCGGTTTTGACACCGATAAGGACCTCGTCAAAATAATTCTCTGTCCGCCAGTGCTCTTTCCCTTCAGGCGGCCCTGCAGTTGCAATGTCGGTGACCTTCATATTTGCCCACCGCACCTTGACACAGGCAAAGGCCATCCGAGCACCCTCAATACAGGACGACCGCTTCATGGCATCGATCAGAGGAAGCACCTCCACTAGCCGCTGCACGAGTCCGAAGTGACTATTTGCGATGGACTCGGTTGGCCACAGGCGGATTATAACATCCTTCATGGTCAATCCAGCCACCCTGTGCAGCTCGGATAGCTGCTTCAGCTGGTCGCTCAGGGCCACGGGAAGTTCTGGCACAAGGTACTACGACCAGAACAACTTCTCCGTCGAGCTTCCCTCTTCGGCTCGAAAGAATGCGGCGGCATACGAAATGCTCCTTGGCAGATCAGCAAAGGTGCCTGGAGAACTCCAAACCCTGGTCAGTAAAAATATACCTCTTACTACTATATCTACTCTGTATTATAAAGACCTTACCAGCCGCAATCTGCTTCGCCTCTTCTATCTCCTGGCGAGTTCCCTGGGCTTCAACCCGTGTCTCCTTCAAACTCTCGAGAGCTTTGGTGAGCTCGGAGGCCTGCTCCAAACTCTTCTGCTCCAAGGACTCACACCTTGCGATGGCGTCCTTGAGCTCCTGCTCTATTTCTTCCACCCGCGCTTCGTGTCCTCGACGGGTGGTTTGCTCTTGCTCCAAAGCCTTGGCCGCCTTGTCCGCGGCCACCCTGTTTGCCTTTGCCTCCTTCTTGGCCCTGTCAAGGGCGCCCTTGAGGGACTCGACCTCGGCCGTGCCAACTGCAAGTATATCCATAACATCCTTAGTCTGTTTCAAACTGATTACACATAAACATAATTTCTGGATATACTGATACACGACATACCTTGGGTTTCTTCGAACCGTTTGTTGGTCCGGTCGAGTTCCTCATCAGATAGCTGGAGCTTCCGACTGAGCTCGGCAATTTCAGCGGCCTGGGCAGTAGCCGCTAGCTTTGAAGCCTATCAAACATAAAAAACAGTGCGTGACATACTTATTAATAATCCTTTGTTCGGATTGTCTTAATCCGGACAGAGTCTCAGGGGCTATTTTCTACATATGGGCTTGCCTCACACGCACATACCTAGAATACTTATGAAAACATAACGCTGCCTACCTCAAAGCCTGCTAGCAGACTGTGGAAGGCTTCAGTCAACCCGCTCTTTGCAGACTGAACCTTTTCCATAGCCGCACCCATAAGGGTGCGGTGTTCTTCTACAACGGAGGCACGTTCCAGTGCCTCCCTCATACTGTCAGTGGCCTCCGGGTTGGCTGAGGCCGCCGACGGAGGTCTTGCTCCCCCGCTCTCCTTCGAAGGGGGATGCTGATCCAAAACCGGTACTGTATTGGTCTCCGGGACGGTGTTTGGCGAGGGTCCAGACTGCTGAAGTCCTTCGCCCTCGATGGTTGTGGGGATCGCCGTGTCCCGCTCTGCAACGCTCGAGGTGTTGTCCCGGGGCAACTTCTGGACTGTTTCGTCCACCCCTCCCCAGTGAGGAGATGGTCTTTGGGACGACACCTCGGTGTCCTCCATGGTAGGGGTGGAGAGGGCACGGGATAGGCCGTCACTCTCCGCCTCCCCGGTGGCCAAAGAGTTCCCGTTTGAAGAATAGGGGACTGGGATCTCGCGCGGAGGGCTGAAAAGTATAAAGGAGGATGAGCACGACGAAGTCAGATTAAAATAATTGAACGAGTGAATTTCTAAAATTTACGTCTCGGCCAGGGCTTCTCCCTTTGGGCCCACCCCGGACTGTGTCCAGATGCTGTGTCCGAACTGTCCGAGAGGAACACTCGCCCGTGTCGCCCCCTCTATGTTCTCGGGGGCCGTCCTTTTCCCCCTCCTCGTCTTGAGGGGGAGTCGCTCTCCACCTCCTCATCCTCCTCCTCCTCCTCTTCTTCGTCCTCGTCGTCCTCGTGAGAGGAGACGGGCTCTACCTCTCCGGACACTGTAGCCGGAGGGCCATTGCAGCGGCGCCCGTTCTTGACCCTTTGCTCTCCTTCTTGGCTTTATTCTCCGGCGATTGATAAGGCGCCGGAACCACATCTTCTCCAGCTGAGGAGTCACTGGGTTTTCGGGCAACAGGGCCAGACACTTGATCCGCTCCGACTTCTTGGTCCAACCCTGCAACAAGAGATGGGTTGATGAGTTCAGCATAGACCGAATATGTGTGTAAACATATGACTAGATATGTCTTCGGGGGAACCGAACACTTACTGGAGAGGCCGGATACGCGATGCTGATACCCATGTCTTCGGTCTCCATGGGCCAGCTGCTCTTCTACGCCTTAAAAAGCATCTTCCACAGCCCTCCGTGCGTGGCGCTGAAGAAGTGCTCCAGCGTCCGCGGATCCTCCGGCTTGAATTCCCACATGGGGGAAGCTTGGCACTGGCAGGGGAGAATACGTGACAAAGCATGATCTGTATCACGTTGGTTAAACCAACATTATTTCCCAGCAAATTGGTGATGCGCGTTTGCAGTGCCAGCACCTCCGTCTGGGACCCCCGGTCGATGCCCTTCTCGTTCCAGGAAGTGAGCCTCATGGGGGTTCCGGATCTGAACTCCGGGATAGCCGCCCAGTTGGGGTGGCGGTTCTGTAATGTAGAACCACTCTTGTATCTCCACGGTGTCCACAAAGGCCCCCTTGGGCCAAGTGGTGTTCGGCAGCTTGCTAATCATAGCCTCGCCGCAGTCCGCATGCTGCCCGTCGACCACCTTCGGCTTCACGTTGAAGACCTTGAGCCATAAGCCTAAGTGTGGCCTGACGCGGAGGAGGGTCTCACACACAACTATGAACATATATATGTGGAGAAAGGAGTTTGGGGCTAGATCGTGGAAGTCTAGCCCGTAGTAGTACATAAGTCTGCGGACGAACCGATGGAGTGGGAAACCTAACCCTCTAAGGAAATGAGGAAGAAATACAACCCGTTCGCCGGGCCCCGGAGTGGGAAGGACTTGACCTTCAAAGGGGAGCCGGTGCTTGATTTCGGCGGTGAGGTACCCTGCACTCCGAAGGTCTGCTATGTTCTCCTCCGTCACGGAGGAGGCCTCCCACTTGCCTTTGGAGCCAACTCCGGCCATGGTCGGAGTAGGTGGTGGTGGTGAGAAAGACAAATACTTTGCGAGCGCAGAGAGCTGGGGAGATTGGAAGGCTTAGGAGATGTGAAGGCGTGGGAAGGAAAGTGGGGGCCCTTGCCCTCTTATAGGCAGTAAAAATACCAGCCACCCCCCACTCGTGCCTTGAATCTCGCCTGTTCTCGATGGATGCGTGCGCCGTGAACGATTGGATTACCCAAACGTCATTGATATGCAATCCCGTGTTAAGTGGGCACGATCTCTTTTTCGACGGGACGTGTCAATGAGGCGTGACCTCGAAGCGCGGAATGCGGGGCATGAAAACGGTTCAAAATGACGAAGTTTCGAGTCTGACACTTCGTGGAAAGAGTTGTCAGTAAAAGACACCGTTCTCCCTTTTTATTTTTTATGTATGTATCCTGCCTTTGCGGCTAATGGTTGTGTTTGTTGTGAGGCCGGATACAATCCTTTTTTACAGAAGAAATCCAGTATGTATTCTTTATGGAACCTGCCTTGCAATGACGAAGACAATCTGAGCACCGAATATATCATCATTGAAGACTCGTTCAGGGGCTACTGTGGGAGTCCTGGATTAGGGGGTCCTCGGGCGTCCGGTCTACTAATGTGGGCCGGACTGATGGGCCGTCAAGATACAAGATAGAAGATTATCCCTTGTGTCCGGTGGGGACTCTCATATGCGTGGATGACAAGTATAGGTGCCCGGATATGTTATTCCTTTTTGTAAAACCAGCTTTGTACAACCCTAAGCCCCTCCGGTGTCTATATAAGCCAGGGGGTTAGATCGGAGGTAGGATCACAGCATTGCTAGGCTAGCTGTCTAGGGTAGCCGAATCGATATCATGGTAGATCAACTCTTGTAACCCCTATACCCTCGAATATAATCAAGCAGAAGTAGGGTTTTACCTCCATTAAGAGGTCCCAAACCTGGGTAAATATTGTGTCCCTTCTCCATTGTTACTGTTGATCTTCAGACGCACAGCTTGGGCCCCCCTACCCGAGATCTGTCGGTTTTGACACCGACAGGTGGTGAGATTGTCGATGCGGTCGCTCATTGCTTGTTGTTCTTGATGTATAGCTCGTTGGGCACCGAAGAGGTGGCTCTTGGTGATGTAGGAGGACATGTCGTCATCTTGCGCAATGAAGAGTGGGTTGGTAGAAGAACTTGGCCTATCCATCATTCCAAGCAAATATGTGAGTGGGAGAAAGAGAAGAACTTATACCAAATGTACCTTGGCCGATGTTGAAGATGGATCAATGATCACTCAAATGTGTAACAAGGAAATAGCTCAATTGGTACCAATTCTTGTCGGTTCTCACACCTACACAAATAAAGCTTATAGTGGAGCTCGGTTAGGATGGTGGCAAAAAATTTATGCAATTGTTAGTGAGACTCAATGATGTTGAAAAAGATTTGCAAATTAGCAAATGCAACTAGTAGACCAAGCAAGTATTGGTACACGGAAACACACACGCGAATAGATAAGTGGGGTTGTGCAAACCAAAGATGAGCTCAAAATGTGGAATCCACGGAAAATGCTCTTGTTGCACAACTCTTGAGAGACCCTAGCAAGCACCGGATTAGCCAACCATTCAGGGTGAAACACTTCGACGATAAACCCAGCGGCCAACAACCGGGCTACCTCTTCACCAATTGCCTTGCGTCTTTCTTCATTAAAGCGATGAAGAAATTGCTTGAACGGTTTAAACTTGGGATCAATATTAAGAGTGTGCTCAGCGAGTTCCCTCGGTACACCTGGCATGTTAGAGGGCTTCCATGCAAAAATGTCCCGGTTCTCACGGATGAACTCGATGAGCGTGATTTCCTATTTCGGATCCAGATTCGTGCTGATGCTGAACTGCTTGGACGAATCGCCAGGCACGAAGTCAACAAGCTTAGTCTCGTCAGCTGGTTTGAAATGTAGGGTTGGGCCATGCTTAGTGGTGGGCTTCTTCAGAGGGGTCATATCTGCCGGATCAACATTTTCCTTATAAAACTTTAGCTCTATAGCACAAACCGACTCAGCATAAGCCGCATCACCTTCCTCGCAATCCAAAGCGATTTTTCGACTTCCATGAACCGTGATAGTCCCTTTATGACCCGGCATATTGAGCTGTAAGTAAATATAACAAGGCCTCGCCATGAATTTTGCATAAGCCGGTCGCCCAAACAGTGCGTGATACGGGCTCTGGATTCTCACCACCTCAAAGGTCAATGTCTCAGACCGGGAGTCATGTTCATCACCGAACACAACTTCCAAAGCGATCTTACCTACTGGATATGCCGATTTACCTGGTGCCACACCATGAAAAACAGTGTTGGACGGTTTAAGACTCTTGTCTGTCAACCCCATGCGACGGAAGGTCTCATAATACAGAATGTTGATGCTGTTTCCTCCATCCATGAGTACCTTGGTGAACTTATAGCCTCCCACCTGAGGCGCCACCACCAAAGCCAGCTGACCCGGATTGTCAACCCGGGGCGGATGATCCTCCCTACTCCACACAATAGGCTGTTCGGACCACCGCAGATAACGTGGAACTGTCGGTTCAACAGTATTGACTGCCCTCTTGTGAAGCTTTTGATCACGCTTGCACAAACTAGTGGTGAATACATGATACTGCCCCACCATTCAACTGCTTTGGGTGACTCTGGTAACCCGACTGCTGCTGATTCCCTTGATTATTCTCCTGGTTATCACCACCTTGGTTGTTCTGGTTGCCATGATTATTCTGAAACCCAGAGTTTGAACCGCCACCACCATGGAAACCTGGACCTGAACCGCCCGACGGACCCTGATCATACTGGAAAAGATTAGAGTTTTTGAACTCCTTCGTAATGTTACAATCCTTCCAGAGATGCGTTGCAGGAGCCTCCTTGGTCCCATGCTTTGGACAGGGCTGATTCAACAAACGCTCCAGATTCATCGCCCCACCGCGCTGGGGCGGTTTACCTTTTCAGCGCTGCACATTAGCGTTAGCCACAAAATCTGAATCTGCTTTACGCTTACCATTATTCCCATGGCCTCCTTGGTTGTGCTGCTGTCCCTTTGCACCGCCATTCTTCTTTCCCTTCTCCGGTTTCTCATTATCAGAATTGGGATCCTTGGTATTATCAGAATCGGCATACTTTACCAAGGCTGCCATGAGGGTTCCCATGTCATTGCAGTGGCGCTTGAGCCGTCCCAACTTCATTTTCAGTGACTTAAACCGGCAATTGCGCTCCAGTGTTATAATTGCTTGACCAACGTTAATCCGGTCGGACGAGTGCAAAACTTCTGAAACCCGGCATGCGCAATGAGTTGTGGACTCGTTTTCCCCTTGAACACAAGCATCTAGATCCACAATGGACATGGGCTGTTTGCACGTGTCTTTGAAATTGGCTATAAACCGGGCCTTCAACTGATCCCATGACTCGATGGAATTAGCTGGTAGATTTTTCAACCAAGTACGGGCTGTTCCTTCCAACATCATCGTGAAGTACTTTGCACAGGCCGCTTCATCTACATCCAGCATCTCCATTGCCATCTCATAACTCTCAACCCACACCTCAGGTGGCTGATCCGCCGTGTAGTTAGGTACTTTGCATGGACCCTTGAAATCTTTGGGCAGACGCACATTACGGAGAGCCGGAATGAGACACGGCACTCCCCAAGAACTGAAGGCAAGCCCGGTGCTTCGGTCAACTGATGCTGCTGGCTGAACCGGGGCGGGTTGATAACGACCCAAAGCGGCATCCCTTTGTGGCCTGCCATGATCCACCACATCTTGAGCATTGCGATGCCGCACGCTGCTAGACACCTCCGGTTCATCCATACGCCTGCTATAACTTGGGCTCGGGCGAGGGGTTGAATGAATTCTATCCCGGCTATATGAATAAGCCTGCTGCTGCACCATGGCGGTTTGAAGAAGGTCTCTCGCCCGCCGCGTCTCAACTGCTGCTATTGAATCACCCTCCATCGGAATGGCTGCCAGGCGTGAGGCTATGGCAATCATGTTATCCAGAGGGCTGGAGAAGTGACCCGGTGGTGTAGACACGTATTGCGGTGGGTTATCTGTTCGTTGGGGTGGCTCCGTTATCCGTAGTTGATCCAGAGCTGTCCTAGGCGCCTCAGTCCGGTTTGCGGCTGCCGGATTGCTCGGCCCAGCGCCCGGCGTCTGAAAGAGATTTAACCCTTCATAAACCGGCGGCAGACGTGACCGGTACTTCCTTCGCATTACATCCTCTGATGCGTTCTGATCCAGCATGAGCTGGTAATTCTGTGCCTGTATCCGCTGTGATTGGGCATCCAGAGTGGCCCGTTCTTCAGCCATCCTAGTATCCTCAGCTGCCAGGTCCTCCTTAGCCTGTGCTATTTGGTCCTTCAGTTTCGCAACGTCCGCATTGTGCTGATCCCGTGTCTCCGGGGTGACTGTTGTGGTTAACAAGGTCGCCCAGGCGTCCATCAAACCGGAGAGGACTTGCACCGGTCGGCGCGCCGGGACTCCTATCACGGCTGTTGATCCGGTATTCATCGCTGCGGTAGATGAAGACTGCAACGTGGGTTGTGTTCCGACCATGTAAACAGCAACCCGACTTGGCGGTTCAAGGAGGTCCGGAATACTGTTGCCATCGGAATATCCTTCTAACACACCGCTATGAATCTGGTACAAGGACTCAGTTTCGCCAGTGGATGACTCGCCGTCGGAATATACGGCCGTCTCGCCTTCAGACACCGGTTCAGATCCGATCCCATGGACATATCCTACGAACGCACGCTTCACGGCGGGCTTAACCCGGGCTGGACTCGCACGCTGAGCCGTCTCGATGAGGTCGGTGCAGATGTCCGGCTCAGGGCCCGGTTTGCCGATCTTGCCGATGAAGACATGGATTCCGCCGAAGGGGACCCGGTACCCATACTCGATCGAGCCGGCCTCGGGGCCCCATCCTTCATCGTCGATGTAGAGCTTGACGTGACGACTTTTGGTCATCCGGCCGATCACGTACCCCTTAAGTCCTTCAGAGCAGCCCTTCAAGAACTCGACACCATCGTGCGACAGCCCCACGGTGGGCGCCAACTGTCGTGGAATTAACACGTCAGATGTCCTCATGAAAGGACTTAGTCGTGGAGCCATCACAACGGGTTAGCTTGAAGGGGTTAAACCGGACAAGGGACATGGGAGTTTATACTAGTTCGGCCCCTTCGATGAAGGTAAAAGCCTACGTCTAGTTGTGATGGGATTGATTGGGTTTCGATGACCAGGGAGCAAAATACGCTTGCCTGAGTCTCGAGTTGTTGTCTGTTGTCCCTGAACCGCCGCCGGGTCGTCCCTTTATATACACAGGTTGACGCCCGGCCGGTCTACAGAGCCCCGAGGCCGACTCATACAAAGTGTCCGGCTCGGTCTCTCCTTTCCTAACTTATATGACAAGTTTACATAGTCATGGCGGTTTACCACTATGGGCCCTAATCCGCCTTTGGGCTTCAGGCTTCTAAGCTTCATTAGTAAAACGCCATCTTCTAGATCTTCATGGGCTTCAGCATAGTCGAGGGTGAACCGGGCCCTCCTGGCCGGTTTACACTCAGTAGCTATATCCCCAGCAGACGCCTTCTTCGGGGTTCCGGACAGATATCCGGTCCTGGCGATGCACCATAGTTCGGCTCCACCCACTTGATATATCGACCCCTCTCGAGAACGGGGCACAAGACAGAACAACTTCTTCCACAACGCAAAATGAGGCTCGATTCCCAAAAACAGCTCGCAAAGGGCCACGAAGCCCGTGATATGCAAAATGGAGGCAGGTGTAAGGTTGTGCAACTGGAGGCCATAGAACTCCAGGAGCCCCCGGAGAAACGGATGAATTGGAAATCCGAGCCCTCTTATTAAATAAGAGACAAGGCATACCCGCTCTCCTTTGGAGGGGCTGGGGACGCTCTCCGTTTGCTTTCCACCCTTATAGGTGGCGAGTCCGGCTCAAACAGGGACCACGAAGGCTGGGGGAAGAAATCCCTTGGTTTGGAGCGCCACTAGCTCACTGTGCGGGACGGAGCATCTCTCCCAATCTCCAGGCTGAGGGCTGGGAGGGCGAGAGGAGGAGCCGCGTCGACTGTCCATGATGGAATGGATTTTTGTCAGATGCGCTCTGATGAATGCTCGTGAAGGGAGGATGGTGTGATTCGGATCTAGATCCTCGTCTCTTTTATAGGCAGCTCATTTGCGTAGATAAGGGGGTAAATGTAAAAATACCCTAACTTTTCACATTCGTTCAACACGTGGAAGACGACCATTATTGGGCATGGAAGCCGAGGAGCGCAATATTCAGAGGAAGCTGCACGCTATTGAACAGGTACACATGATTTGGAGAAGAACCCGCCTTGCAATGCCGAAGATAATCTACGCGCCGGACTCATCGCCATTGAAGCCTGGTTCGGGGGCTACTGAGGGAGCCCCGGATTAGGGGGTGTCCGGATAGCCGAACTATCACCTTTGGCCGGACTCCTGGACTATGAAGATACAAGATTGAAGACTTCGTCCCGTGTCCGGATGGGACTTTCCTTCGCGTGGAAGGCAAGCTTGGCGACACGGATACATAGATCTCCTACCATTGTAACCGACTTTGTGTAACCCTAACCCTCTTTGGTGCCTATATAAACCGGAGGGTTTTAGTCCGTAGGACGAACAACAATCATACCATAGGCTAGCTTCTAGGGTTTAGCCTCTCTGATCTCGTGGTAGATCTACTCTTGTACTACCCATATCATCAATATCAATCAAGCAGGAGCAGGGTTTTACCTCCATCGAGAGGGCCCGAACCTGGGTAAAAACATCGTGTCCCTTGTCTCCTGTTACCATCCGCCTAGACGCATAGTTCGGGACCCCCTACCCGAGATCCGCCGGTTTTGACACCGACACTTATGATGAAACTACTTCTATGCTTGATACTACTGTGCCATTAGGTGAATTTTTTGATGAACAACTTGCTAGGGCTAGAGAGAATGAAATAATTGAAACTGATAATATTGATGAAAGTGATGATGAATATTCTCCCCCTAAATTTGAATTGCTTGTTGTGCCTGAGGGTTATGTTATGGATGAAGAAACTGCTAGAGATTTTCTTGCTTGTAATGATAGATCTGATCTTAAGAAGTTATTAGCTAAGCTGAAACAAAAGTCTCTAAATGCTAGAATGAAATATGACCCTCCTTTTATTACTTCACCTATCTGTGTCACTGATAAGGATTATGATTTCTCTGTCGATCCTGAGATAATTACTTTGGTTGAATCTGATCCTTTTTATGGCTATGAATCTGAAACTGTTGTGGCACATCTTACTAAGTTGAATGATATAGCCACCCTATTCACTAATGATGATAAAACTCGCTACTACTATATCCTGAAAATATTTACGTTCTCATTAAAGGGTGATGTTAAAACATGGTTTAATTCTCTTGATGCTGGTTGTGTGCGTAGTCCCCAGGATATGATTTATTACTTCTCTGCTAAATATTTCCCTTCTCATAAGAAACAAGCCGCCTTAAGGGAAATATATAATTTTGTGCAAATAGAAGAAGAGAGTCTCCCACAAGCTTGAGCGAGGCTTCTCCAATTACTTAATGCTTTGCCTGATCATCCTCTTAAGAAAAATGAAATACTTGATATCTTTTATAATGGACTAACCGATGCTTCCAAAGACCACCTGGATAGTTGTGCTAGTTGTGTCTTCAGGGAAACGACAGTCGATCAAGCTGAATTGCTATTGAATTATATGTTGATTAATGAAAATAATTGGACACTTCCTGAACCAACTCCTAAGCCAACTCCAAAGAAAAGAGGTGTTCTATTTCTCAGTCCTGAAGATATGCAAGAGGCAAAGAAATCTATGAAAGAAAAAGGTATTAAAGCTAAAGATGTTAAGAATTTACCTCCTGTTGAAGAAATACATGGCCTTAATATACCACCTACTGAAGAAATACATGGTCTTGATAACCCGACACAGGTAGTAAAGGTAAATTCTCTCTATAGATATGATAAATTTGAAATCCCGTCTACTAAGTTTGCTAGCCAATGCCTGGATGAGTTTGATGACTTTATGGCTAAACAACAAAACTTCAATGCTTATGTTGGTAGACAATTGAAAAGTGATGCTTATATGATTGGACACTTGAGTGATTACATGTCTAGAGTTAAAGGTGAACTTAAACTCATTAGTAAACATGCTTCTGTGGTTACCACTCAAGTAGAACAAGTGCTTAAAGCTCAGAATGATTTTCTCAATGAACTAAATAATAATAAACATGACTTTGCTATTAGAGTAGCAACTAGAATGAGTAAAATGACACAGGAACCTTTGTATCCTGAGGGCCACCCTAAGAGAATTGAGCAAGATTCTCAGAGAACTAATGTAGATGCACCTAGTCCTTCTAAGAAGAAGAAGAAAAAAGATAGGACTTTGCATGCTTCCAGTGGACCTGTTGTAGACACACCTGAGAATCCCAACGATATTTCTATTTATGATGCTGAAACACAATCTGGTGATGAACATGAACCTAGTGATAATGTTAATGATAATGTTCATGTTGATGCTCAACCTGGCAATAATAATGATGTAGAGATTGAACCTGCTGTTGATCTTGATAACCCACAATCAAAGAATCAACGTTATGAAAAGAGAGACTTTGTTGCTAGGAAGCATGGTAAAGAAAGAGAACCATGGGTTCAGAAACCCATGCCTTTTCCTCCTAAACCATCCAAGAAAAAGGATGACGAGGATTTTGAGCGCTTTGCTGAAATGATTAGACCTATCTTTTTGCGTATGCGTTTGACTGATATGCTTAAAGTGAATCCTTATGCTAAGTACATGAAAGATATTTTTACAAATAAAAGAAAGATATCGGAAGCTGAAATTCCACCATGCTTGCTAATTACACTTTTAAGGGTGGAATACCTAAGAAACTTGGAGATCCACGAGTACCAACTATGTTAAAACTGCTTTATGTGATCTTGGAGCCGGTGTTAGTGTTATGCCTCTCTCTCTATATCGTATACTTGAATTGAATAAGTTGACACCTACTGAAATATCTTTGCAAATGGCCGATAAGTCAACCGCTATACCTGCCGGTATTTGTGAGGATGTGCCTATTGTGGTTGCAAACGTTACTATCTTAACGGACTTTGTTATTCTTGATATTCCCGAGGACGATAGTATGTCGATTATCCTTGGTAGACCCTTTTTGAATACTGCAGGGGCTGTTATTGACTGCAACAAAGGCAATGTCACTTTTCATGTTAATGGTAATGAGCATATGGTACACTTTCCGAGGAAACAACCTCAAGTTCACAGTATTAATTCTATTGGAAAAATTCCATCGATTATTATTGGAGGTTTTGAATTTTCTCTTCCAACTATCAAGAAGAAATATGATATTCTTATTATTGGGGATGTGCATATCCCCGTTGAGGTAACCTAGTGTTATTCGAAATTTCTCCGGTTTCATGCGATTCAGAATGAGTTTGTTAACAAGACTTGATCAACCTTGTTTGTGGATTCCTTTTGATGAGCATGAGATGGAAAGTTAGAAGGCACAACCTTCTGTACCCTCTTTTTACTTTCTATTATTTATATTAAATAAAGCAAAAATAGTATTTTCTGTCTGTTTTCTAAATTATCCATGCAATAAAAAAATACCCCAAAAATAAAAGTTCTCCAAATGCCCTGAAAATGAAATATGATTTTTTTTCTAGAATATTTGAGAAGGCACTGAGAACACAGCAGAGGGGGCAAGCACCTAGCCATGAGGGTCCAGGGCGCGCCCACCCCCCTGGGCGTGCCCCCTTCGCGTGGGCCCATGGTGGCCCCCCTCCACTTATTCTTGCACCCACACACTTCTTTCTCCTTCCCAAAAAAATCACTATCCAACTCAAGCACAAGTTCTAGCTCATCTTGCTGCCATTTTCGATCTCCTTGTTCAAAGCTCCATTCACAAAACTGCTTTGGGGGATTGTTCTTTGGTATGTGACTCCTCCAATGGTCAAATTAGTTTTTTTCTAGTACTTTATTCATTGCAAATTTTTGCTTCCTAGGTGACCCTGTTCTCGAGCTTGCATGTCAAATTTATATGGTCCCAAGTAGTTTTAATGCATCATATAGTCTCTAGGCACTTGTGAGAGTAGTTGCTATCAATTTTGTTGAGTTTGGTTTACTTTTATTTTGAGTTACTAAAAATTTCAGATATTTTCAAAAAATAATGAAGAGATTTTTGAGGGGCTCCTCTAGCCAAAGCTCAAAGGATAAACAAAGTAAGGAGAATAAAAAGCCCAAGTGTAATCTCCCTCGCGTCGCGGAAGTTCGGCCGTGTGAATGGCCTTGTGATGAGTTCTTGAGAGCAGCCAAGATTCATGATGATTTTTATTCTTTGCCTGATAATGCGGGCGTCACCGACTTTCTCCATGAGCAGCTCGAACAGTATCTCTTACTCACTAATACTTTCATGCAAAATATTTACTTCCACTAAGAAATCACCACCTTCAGTGGAGTTTCATATATATGATGAGGTTAGGGAGATGTCACTATGTGATTTTTGTGCGGTTTGCAAGATACCCTTTGAGGGCAGCATAGAGGAACCACATCGTAGAGATGTGGACGTATTTATTGATATGATTACTGTAGGGGAAGCGAGGAAGGTTTCCGATGCAAGAATTACTAGCATACACTTTCCTGATCTACGTTACTTTGCAATATTTGCTAGTAGATGCTTAATTGGTCGTGGGAACTGTGGAAACCTTTGTGTTCCTGATATTGTTATTTTGTGCCATGCTTTATTTCGTGATAACACTGTTAGTTTAGGCCCTATTGTTGCTAAACGATTGAGTCCGAACCGTACAAAAGGCCCCATCTTTGGAGGCATCTATGCTTCACGCCTTGCTAAACACTTTAGGATACCTATTAGGCATTATGAGAAAGAGGAAAAGCTGCTACCCCCAACTTTTCTAGATTATAAGAGTATGGTAGCACATGAGTTTATTGTTAAAAATGATGAGAAGATGCTTAAGCATAATTTGAGATTTCATAAAACTCATAGTGAGACTATTATCTTGCCTGCACCCTCTTTGTTTGATTTACCTTCAGGCACGTACCTCATCTTGCCAGAGCCCGTTTACGCATACCGGAGCCAGACACCAGCTCCAGAGCCTAGGCCGGAACCACCACTTGACCCTTATCGACCGTCCTTTTATCAGTGGGATCCGGAGGAGATTGCCAGCCAGTGGTACTCAGACGATGCTCCTTAGTAAACCGGAGGGAGTAGCTCTGACCCATGGGCATAGACCAACTTAGGCCAAAAGCCTAAGCTTGGGGGAGTACGCATCTCTCACCGACATTACATTCATGTTCACACACTCATTCCAGTTGTCAGTGCTCATACTTTTTCATTGCACTATCCATGCTAGTTTATTTTCTTTTTCTCGCTTTCTTCTTGTGTGTTTGTTGAACCTTAAGAAAAACCAAAATAATTAGTTGTAGCTTTTAGCTAGTTTACTTTCCATGCTTGTAGTAGTATAACTAAAAGAAAACCCAAAAGGATTTCTCGTTCTTCTTTTGCTTGTTGGGAGCTTTCCCGTGTAAATAGTTTTATTTCTTTTCTTTCCTTTGGGGGTCGAGAGGAGAAGACCATGATGAAAATGTTGAGTGGCTCTCATATGCATTATTGTTGATTTAACCAAGAGCACATATTACCTTGTCTTCTCCCTTAAACTGAATGCTTGCAGATTCCAGCTTAGTCCAATGCACATGCACTATTATTATTATCCACACCGTTCGGTCGTGCAAGTGAAAGGCAATAATGACGATATATGATGAAATGATTGAGATGAGAGAAGCTGGTATGAACTCAACCTATCATGTTTTTGGAAATATGATTAGTTCATCGTTCCTGATTCAGCCTATTATGAATAAACATGTTTGCCATGACAATTAGAGATTATAGTTGCTTATGCCATGCTTAATTAGCTAGAAGTTTATAATGGTTTAACTTGCGTGCCAACATGCTATTAAAAATGGTTGTGATGTGGTATGATAGGGTGGTATCCTCCTTTGAATGATTCGAGTGACTTGACTTGGCACATGTTCACGCATGTAGTTGAAACTAAATCAACATAGCCTTCACGATATTTATGTTCATGGTGGATTATATCCTACTCATGCTTGCACTCAGTGTTGATTAATTTTAATGCATGTTCATGACTGTTGTCGCTCTCTAGTTGGTCGCTTCCCAATCTCTTTCTAGCCTTCACTTGTACTAAGGGAGAATACTGCTTGTGCATCCAAAATCCATAAACCCCAAAGTTATTCCATATGAGTCCACCATACCTTCCTATATGCGCTATCTACCTACCGTTCCAAGTAAATTTGTATGTGCCAAACTCCAAACCTTCAAATGAAATTCTGTTTTGTATGCTCGAAGAGCTCATGTATCAACTAGGGATGTCTGTATCTTCCATGCTAGGTGGGTTATTCTCAAGAGGAGTGGACTCCACTCATTCACGAGAAAATGGCCGGTAACCGGGATGCCCAGTCCCGTGCTCAAATCGAAATAATTACAAACAAAACTCCCCCGAATTGCTATTAGTTGGAGGCACCCATTGTTTCAGGCAAGCCATGGATTGAAGATTGTTGGTGGTGGGGGAGTATAAAACTTTACCATTCTGTTTGGGAACCACCTATAATGTGTGTGTAGCATGGAAGATATCGAGATCTCTTGCTTGTTATGTTGAAAATGAAAGTATACCACTCAAAATATTATTTATCTCTGTTTCAAAATCGAGCTCTGGCACCTCTACAAATCCCCGCTTCCCTCTGTGAAGGGCCTATCTATTTATTTTTATGTTGAGTCATCATCCTCTTATTAAAAAGCACCCGCTGGAGAGGACCACTGTCATTTGCATGCATTACTATTAATTTATATTGACTATGACTGGATCTCTTTTACCATGAATTACAATGTTTAGTCAGTCCTTGATCTTCAGAGGTGCTCTGCATTTATGTTTTGCGGTCTCAGAAAGGGCTAGTGAGATACCATCTTGTTATATCATATTATGATTGTTTTGAGAAAGTGTTGTCATCCGAGATTTATTATTATTGCTCGCTAGTTGATTATGCCATTAATATGAGTAAACATGAGACCTAAGTGTTATTGTGAATATGGTTAGTTCATGAAAACTTGAATGCTGGCTTTACATATTTACAACAAGAGCAAATAGAGTTTGTAAAAGTTTTTCTTTATCACTTTCAGTTTGTCAACTGAATTGCTTGAGGACAAGCAAAGGTTTAAGCTTTGGGGAGTTGATACGTCTCCGTCGTATCTACTTTTCCAAGCACTTTTGCCCTTGTTTTGGACTCTAACTTGCATGATTTGAATGGAACTAACCTGGACTGACGTTGTTTTCAGTAGAACTGCCATGGTGTTATTTTTGTGCAGAAATAAAAGTTATTGGAATGACCTGAAAATCCACGGAGCAACTTTTTGGATTTAATAAAAAATATTGGTGAAAGAATCAATGTCAGGGGGCCCACACCCTATCCACAAGAGTGGGGGCGCCCCCCTAGGGCGCGCCCCCTGCCTCGTGGGCCCCCTGATGCTCCACCGACATCAACCCCAACTCCATATATTCACGTTCGGGGAGAAAAAAAATCAAAGAGAAGGATTCATCGCGTTTTACGACACGGAGCCGCCGCCAAGCCCTAATCTCTCTCAGGAGGGCTGATCTGGAGTCCGTTCGGGGCTCCAGAGAGGGGGGGTCTGTCACTGTCGTCATCATCAACCATCCTCCATCACCAATTTCATGATGCTCACCACCGCGCATGAGTAATTCCATCATAGGCTTGATGGACGATGATGGGTTGGATGAGATTTACCATGTAATTGAGTTAGTTTTGTTAGGGTTTGATCCCTAGTATCCACTATGTTCTGAGATTGATGTTGCTATGACTTTGCTATGCTTAATGCTTGTCACTAGGGCCCGAGTGCCATGATTTCAGATCTGAACCTATTATGTTTTCATGAATATATGTGAGTTCTTGATCCTATCTTGCAAGTCTATAGTCACCTATTATGTGTTATGATCCGTTAACCACGAAGTGACAATAATCGGGATACTTACCGGTGATGACCGTAGTTTGAGGAGTTCATGTATTCACTAAGTGTTAATGCTTTGGTCCGATACTCTATTAAAAGGAGGCCTTAGTATCCCTTAGTTTCCAATAGGACCCCTGTAACACCCCGAGACCGACGCTCCAGATGCCTTCCTTGTATTCCGAGATTCGTCATGTGATTTGTTTTGTTCGTTGCATTCATCCTTGTATCATGTGCATTGCATCATGTCATCATGCAACCCCTTTTTAAAACTCACCTAAATAAATTGCATAGATCATTGATCTATTTAAATCGAGGGATATTCACATGGTGATTTCTATTTAAAACATATTCAAAGTCTCCTACTATTTTTAGGGAGCTATAATAAATATTTCATTATTTGGAATTGATCATAACACACTTGCAAATAAATCCCAATGCCTTTGTTATCTCAATTCTTGGTCTCCAACTCTGCCCATAAATTCTTTCGTCATTTTCCCGAGCTCCACCAAATTTCTCAACATTTTGGACACTTCTAAAACCTTGTCCTAGTTCAAACCATTTGAATTAAATTCAAATGAGTTTGAATTTAAACTTCCATTCATGCCCACTTCTATTTTACCTGGATCAAGCTCATTTTTAGGAGTCCGGGAAAATTAACCCCATGCTCAAATTCTTCCCCTAACCCTCTCTTCCGTTTTCTTCTCTCTAATGCTTTTCTGCTATAGAAAATAAGAGAGAGAGAGAGAGAGGTAAGCCCAACAGCCACACCACCTGGGCCGACCCAACCAACCTCCAAGGCCCAGCTACACCCCTCTAACCCTAGCCGTAGGAGAGAGCTCTGCCCGATCCCTAGCTCGCATCTCTCTCCCTCGTCTCCTCCCTCGCGCCGCCACCCCTAGTTCGATCCCCTCCTCTCGTCGATCCCAATCTTCCTCCTCGCAGCGTCGCCATCTCTGCCTCCTGCTGTTTCGACCCGACCCCTCTCAGCCTCCTGCGCGCCTCACTCTGCAGCACTAGGCCACGACCGTGCCTCCTCCTCCCTCCGTTCGGCCTCAACCACAGGAGCCACACCGTTAGGGCGCCCGCCTTCTCCTATCGTGCCCGTCGCCCGCCGCGGCTCCCTGCGTTGCCGGAGCCCCGCGCCAAGACCTCCCCTGCCTCGTCATGTCTAGGGCGAGGAGGACGACCCACATCACCTCCTCCCGTGCCTCTCCTCCTTCTTCTCCTTGTCGCGACCAAACTGCCTTGACCTCGCCGCCGGCAGCAGCAGCAGCTGCTGCACCCTCTCACCGACGCCGCGCCCGGACCTTCCCCGCGCTTCGCCTTCGACCTTGGCTTCCGCGTTCCATGGCCACGAGCGCCACCCGCAACAGTTTCAGGCTGTCCCCGTCGCCGAGTCCCTCGCCGCCCTTTCGCACCTCGTCTCTGGCCCTGTCTGTCGGAGCCACGCCTCCCGGTGCCCGCAGCTGCGTCGCCGGTCTTCCTCCTTGACGCTGCCGCCTCGAGCCTCCCCATGCCGCGCGAGACCGCCGTGCCAAGTTCCCGTCGCTGCCGCTGCAAGTCCCACTCGAAACCAGCCCCCTGCATCGCGCCAAGTCTCTGCATCGCGCCCCTGTTGCTGTTGACGCAAGTCCAACGGTCACCGAGTGTGGATTTGCCAAGTACCACCACCAATACCTCTTGATTCGCCAAGTACCCCACCGGCAAGACCACAAGGATGCTCGGACGACTATAGACCGAAACGCCAAGTTCCTCTCCGAACGTGAACGACTACCATCACCGAGACCGCAAGTACCACGACAACCCCGAAGGGATTCGAACTCATCAAGTGCCATTTGCGTCCAATTAGACCAAGACCGCCAGAATGGTAGGATGGATGTCATCGCCGAGCCCACCACGACATCATGCTCAGAGGCTTTGCAGGGGAATACCACCTTTCGTTAGGATTAGATGTACTTCTTGTTCCCCTTTGAATTTGGCCGTTGTGGGATCCCTTCCCGCCTAAGTTTTGGAGGAAGAGGACCAAGGCCACTACAAATAGGGCCTAGCCACCATCGTACAAGGGAGATCGATCGATCAGCTCACCCGACGATCAGCTCATGGAACCACCAAGAGCTCACCGTAGGAACACGCCTCCTGAGGATGTTCTTCCGCCTGTACTAGTTCATCCTCAGCCCATCGCAAGGCCAATCCACCACAAAGCAGGAGTAGGATATTACACCGCAAGGTGACCCGAACCTGGGTAAACTGCTGAGTCTTTCTCTATCGTGTTCGTCGAGCTAGGTCATGAGAGCTGCGGATCGGGAGCCTAGAGAGGTTGAGTTCTTGGCACACGCCCTAGAGTTCGAACCTTTCTTGGGTCCGCGGAGCCCGGAATCCGACAGTTTGAGTTGTATGTTTTATTTTGGTGTTGTCCTATGGTGCCTTCCGTGTCGCGCACACGTGAAGGATTCCCGATGTAGGGTGTTGCGATACGTTCATGATTCACTTATAGTGGGTTGCATATGGGATAAAGGGGGCTGGATACTTTAATGCTATGGTTGGGTTTTACCTTAATGATCTTTAGTAGTTGCGGATGCTTGCTAGAGTACCAATCATAAGTGCATATAATCCAAGAAGAAGAAGTATGTTAGCTTATGCCACTCCCTCATATGAAATTGCAATGACGACTACCGATCTTGTAAACAATTGCCTAGGATAATTCCGCACACCGACCCATTATTATTCCATACTCGCTATTTATAATATATAGTAATATATTCTAACTTTATAATAACAACACCTATTTTTATATTTTAGTTCTCCGATATCATGCAAATCTATCCTCTTCATACCCACAATGTAGTTTAATTTCTCATTTTGTAGATGGAAGCAAACGTTCGATGTATATAGAGTCATATCAGTGGCAGATAGGACTTCAGAGAATATTGATCTTACCTTTAGTTCATTTTGGGTTCGACACTCCATACTTATCACTTCCACCTTTGGGAATTGCTAAGATGATTCCTTGCACTTGGGGATTATCAAGCTCTTTTCTGGCGCCGTTGCCGGGGAGCAATAGCGTGGGTTGATATTCTCGTGTGTGCTTGTTTGCTTTCTTCACTAAGTAGATTTTTGTCCCTTTTGTTTTTGTTTTTTTAGTTGCGGGTGAAACAAACAAAAAAAATTAAAGAATGAAAATACAAAAAATTAGTTACTAGCCTCTTATGCCCAAAAACTTTTTCAAAAAGAGAAGTGATTGGAAGGTTATGCATTGCAGAAGTGAGGGTCGACCTTGAACATTTGTGTTCATGCTCATGGAAACAATGTAGAATTTTTAGTGGAAATTTATCAAAAATAATTATCCCCTTGTATATATCCATTGTATTATGAAAATAATGTGCCAATTTTTGGTTTTAGGATGATTAGATTGCTTGTTTGCTATGTGTAGTGCAAAAACAGAAACTTTGGCTGTAGTGCATGAATTTTCATTTTTTACTAGAATGTCAAACTTCATGAAATTTTTACACAGTACTACTATAATAATTTTTAGGTTGTCCTAATTTTTTAGATTCTTGGAGTTACAAAACTATACAAAGTTTCCAGATTACTACAGATTGTCTTGTTTTTGGCAGATTCTTTTTTCTATATGTTGTTCACTTTTTTTGATGAGTCCATGGGTAGTATGGGGGGTATGAACCATGGTGAAGTTGGAATACAATAGATATAACGCTAATATTAAATTGGAATTAGTTTAAAATAGTACCTAAAGGTAGTGATTTGCTTTATTATACTAACGGATCTCACAAGGTTTTTTGTTAAGTTTTGTGTTGATGAAGTGTTCGTAGATCAAAGAGTTATCACTATGAGAAGAATGAAGAGAGGCAAGAGTTCAAGCTTGGTGATGCCCAAGGCACCCCAAGTAAATATTTCAAGGATACTCAAGCATCTAAGCTTGGGGATGCCCTGGTTGGCTTCCCATCTTTATTCCTCAACAATTATCGGTATACCTCGGTTTTTGTTTTGTCCACATGATATGTGTCTTTTGAGTTTATTTTTCCTTTATTTTCCTTGATGCACCATGCTAGTGTGAGACAGTCCTTCATTGATTTATTGAATGCTTCATGCGCTTCACTTAAATCTTTTGAGTATTGCTTTATAGAATGCTTCATGCGCTTCACTTAAATCTTTTGAGTATTGCTTTATAGAATGCTCGTTGTGCTTCAATTAAATCTTTTGAGTATGGCTTTACAAAATGCTTCGTGTGCTTCACTTATATATTTTGAGCTTCAATATTGTTAATTCATATTAACTGTAGAATGCTCCATGAACTTCACTTATATCTTTTCGAGTATGAATAATACTATCATCAAAATTGGGCTTGGAAGAGTATCATTAAAATGACATGCCTGGCTAAAAAGGCATTAAAGAAAAGCCTTGTCGGGAGACAACCCAATATTTACCCCTACTGTGTTTGTGTGTTCTCATGATTATGCCACTGTAGTAATTATGTTTTGTAGCTTTTGTGTCAATAAAGTTCCAAGTAAGACCTTTGGGATGATCTATGGTGATAGTTGATTTGATCTTGCTAAAAATCAGAAACTTTTATGCTCATTGCCAGAATTTAAAAAAAAATCATAGAAGCGTGCTTTTGATCTAAATTTTTTGCACAAGGTTGATAGACAAATGATATGGTACAGTAGGCATTGTGTGAGAACAATTATGAATCTTATCTTGACAGTACCAAAGTTAATGATTTACTCTTTATCATACTAACCCATCTCACGAAGTTTCGTTAAGTTTTGTGTGCTTGAAGTTTTCATGTTTTGGGTGAGATATCGATACGAGGAGAATAAGGAGTGGAAAGACCCTAATCTTGGGGAAGCCCAAGGCACCCCAAGGTAATATTCAAGGAAGACTCAAGCGCCTAAGCTTGGGGATGCCCCGGAAGGCATACTCTCTTTCGTCTTCAAAACCATCGGTATACCTTACTCGGAGCTTTATTTTTATTTGTCACATGATATGTGTTTTGCTTGGAGCATATTTTCATTTTACTTGCTGTTTGAATAAAATTATTAAATCTGAAATCTTGAATGAGAGAAAGTCCTCCCATGGCTATTTAACTATTTGACTACTCATTGATCTTCACTTATATCTTTCTGGAGTAGTTTTATCATTTACTCTCGTGCTTCACTTATATCCTATGAGTAAAGGGTTGAATGAATTAAATATCATAAATCTAAAATTATATATGATTCATATGCTTATCCCATGGGCAGTAATGAATTCACATATAAGAAGTATAGGTGGTAAAATTTATTGAAAGTTAGCAAACTCAACATTGGTCACTTGAACAATTCATGAAAGAATATTGAAGGAAGAGAGATTTCACATATAAATATACTACTTGGACATCTTGTATGATTGTGAGTGTCAGGACCCCGACTCAATGTCACATCGATCTAGCCTGTAACACCTCATATCACTTTGCGGCCTCACGCACGGTATCCCCACGGGTGTCGCCTTACCTTTGCCGGGACTGTTTGCGCCTTTTGGCTCACGTATATGATAGTGTCGCTAGCATCCATATGATAAGGAGCCCGGGCTGACATGACTAGTCGTAAACCCAAAGTGGCACAGACTTACAGGGACATGCATCCATGACCCAGCATCGAACATGTCGGTCATCAGCAAGTGGGTCCGGGCTGTAGCACTGGGCTAGCAGGACTCCGGTAAACCGGGCTGTAGCGGGCTAACAGGACTCCGGTACTCAATGCGTGACATTTCCCCGAAGGGACAGACACAGGAACGAAGAAGGACACATGTCGGCCAGCCTAAGTGTTCCAGAGCAGTAGCAAGCTACCATGGCTCAGTGGAAACACTAGGAGACATTTCCCGGTAAGAGAGGCTACTAAAGATAAACAACTAGATAGTCAGATCCCACACATACCAAGCATTTCAATCATACACACAATATGCTCGATATGCGCAAATACAACAAGGCATCACAACATGACTCTACGACACACGTACTTTATTTAAAGGCTCAGAGAGCCATACATAACATACACACAAGTACGGGTCACACGACCCACATTCAACTCATACAAGGATACAAGTCGACAACGGAAGTAACTTGTCTGGGTACAGACAACTAGTAAAATAAAAGAGGCTTGGGTAAGCCTAGCTATACTACATGGTCTTTCACGTGCTCAGGATCACCACCTGGGCCTTAGCCTACTCATCGATGTCAACGTCTACGAAGAACCCGTCGGAAGGGGTTGTAGCATCTTCTGAAAATATAAATTAAAGCAACATGAGTACAAAGGTACTCGGCAAGACTTACATTAGATCCTACATACATGCTCATTATCAAGAAGGGTTGGTGGAGTTATTGCAGCAAGCCAGCTTTGACTCTTGGCTAAGCTACCCTACGAGACTCCAACTTGAAATGGTTTTGCGCACACGAGTCCACTACTCACCACTTCAATACACTACCGAGGAACCACCTCCGTCTTCCTACGGAAGAGCCATCCTCGGCACTCACTCTTATCTTGAGGCTTTTAGTAGTTTCCATTTACTTGTCTATGAACTGTATAGGCAACCAAGTAGTCCTTTACCGCGGACGCGGCTATTCGAATAGATTAGGTTAACCCTGCAGGGGTGTACTCCTTCATACACGCTCTCACCACTTACCGCCGTTTACACGACATGTACTCGGCAACCTTCAAGCGGAAGCCCAACGTGGGTGTCGGCCACGACCTACCTAATCACCTAAGTCTCTAGTCCAGGTTTATCGCCTATTCGGGTTCCATCCATGAGGAGATCCGGCTGGGGTTTCGCTCACAGCCCCAAACGATGTGAACAGGGTTCCCGAGATGCCTAACGGGCAACCGGTACACCGTGCCACGTACCTACCGCATCACAGCCCACCCCTACGGTCAGCGCTGTCCACGGCCTCCAGTAGGCTACAAACACCAGAAACTACTTGCAACTCCTGGATAGAGGACTAGGGTGAATAAGAAGTCGAGAGGGTCCATTGGTTTCGGGCCCAATGCATGGTAGTAGCTGATTCTTAAATCACACATACAGATCTCAGTGCTTAAGGACGGCTTCAATGAAACAACCCACCATGTACTCCTACATGGCCTCTCATCGATACCTTTACCAAATCGTGTTCAACACATTACTCTCATTCTGACACGAGTATTTCACTCTAGCCCATCACCCAGATGAACCAGACCTGACACAACTCTAAGCATAGCAGGCATAGCAAGGTAGGAACAACACACATACATGGCTCAATCAACCCCTACACATGCTAGTGGGTTTCATCTAGTTACTGTGGCAAGGACAGGTCATGCAAAGGAAATGGGTTCAACTACCGCAGCACACAGCAGTTTGAATCGCGTTGTCTTAATGCAGTAAAAGAGAGCAGAAGCGAGAACATGGGATTGTATCGATATGATCAAATGGTTGGTTGCTTGCCTGATGGATCGGTGCACTGGTATTGCTCTTCGTTGGTGTAATCACGGTACTCCTCGGGGGCAGAACCTTCCGCAGAGAACACCGATACACAAACATCACCAAACAATATGCAACAATATGATGCATGCATGAGACATGGCAAATATGGGTGTGTTGGGCTAATGCAACTAAGACCAGATGGGTTTGAACCATTTTGAACCAAAGATTCAATTTCCAAACTCATAAATGATCATTTAAGGTGCTTTAACTTGTTCTGGAATAAACAGTAGGTTAGCTTGTTTAAACATGCATGAAACCAGTACAGATGGATAGGTTGGATTTTTTTGATCATATTTCATATATAATTTGTTTGATGTGGAGCTACGGTTGAATTTATATGAATTTTTGAAGTTTGAACTAAATTCTGGAATTTCCTATAATAGAATAAATCCAGTAATTAATTTACTGCGTCAACAATGCGTCAGGATGACGTCATAGTCAACGGAGACGTCCAGGTCAAACCTGACTGTGGGTCCAGGGTGTCAGTGCAATTAGTTTAGCTAAAAATTAATTAAAACTAAACCAGATTAATTAACAGGGCTGGGCCCCACCTGTCATTGACTCAACAGAGTCAACCAGGGCCCACCCGTGGTTAAAGTCAAAGTCAGCCGCACCGGCATTTAGCCGCCGGCGAGCCCGACGCGGCGGCGGAAGTGGTTTTGGCCGTTCCGGCCACCAAATGGGTCGCGGAAGGCATCGGAGTGGAGCTGGGGACAACCCGCAGCTCTTGGTGGAGTTGGTTGGGGTCGGGGTGGCCGGAGTCGGCGCCGGCAATGACCTAGGCGGCTATCGGAGTTCGGGTGGATGCGAACTCGAGCTAGGGTGTGCGGTGAGGTGCGGGAAGTGCATGTTTGGACCCTATGCGACATGGTGAGTGCGATGGACACCGAGAGGTGGCCGGGAGCACGTCGGCGACGAGATCCGCGGTGGTGCGTGCGGGTGATCTTCGTGTGGTTGCTACGCAGCTCGGGGGCGAGAGAGGAAGGGTAGGAGGGGTAGCTAGGCTCACAGAGCACTCGTAGAGGCCACCGGCGGGGTCGGGGACGAGCTGATGCGGTGACGGCGTTAAAGGGGATCTCCGGCGACGGCGGACTCGGGCGAGGTCGGTGCGGTGGACTCGGGCCACACGAGCACGTGGGGCTCGGTTAGCTCGACGAAGAGGACGGCGGCGGAGCTCCTGGACACGACGAGACGGAGCACGGGCGGCGGGGAGCGCGGCTAGATGATGGAGCGGCGGCGGTAGCGTCGGCCATGGCTGGGGAGCGCGAGGGGGAGGAGCTGGAGAGGAGAGGAGGTGTCTGGGGGGTTCGGGGGAGAGAGGGGGATCGATCCCCATCGTGGCGTGATGAGGGAAGCGGCGAGGCGGCGACCAGGTGCGTGGCACCCATGCGGTGCTCGCCGTCGAGCACCTTGCCTGCCTGCCTGGCCGAGCCAAGCAGCTCGCTGGCGCGGCAGCTGGGCTGGGCCGGTAGGTGGGCCGGTTAGTAGGCGCCATGTAAGTTTCTTTTTCTTTTTCTTTTTCTATTCTTCTGCAACTTTGTTGAATTTAAAAAAATACTTAAACAGTTCCAAAATTCACCAAACTGCTCCTGGTCCATAGTTGGAATATTTCCAACATGAAACATTTTAGGTTGGGAATATTTTGGCATTTGAAATATTTTATATAATTTTAAATGCCCAAATTCAAATACTTATGATTTAATTCAAAGACCTTAGGATGACCTAGGAAATTGTGCATCATTTTTGGCAGAGGTTCTAAACCAAGACAAAAATGATGGACATTTTAGAAGGGCATTTCAGGTTCATTGAAAAAGTTTTTAGTAAACCCTAGTTGGTTTCAGAGGGGGCTGGGGGTTCTGTCATCCCCATTTCAGGTTTCCGTTGAAAGAATTAACATGATGCAACACTCTAATGCATGAACTAGCTAGGGTGTGACAACTCACCCCCACTCAAAAGAATCTCGTCCCGAGATTTAGGTTCCTCCGGAAAGAAGGCGAGATACTCGAGTCGAAGACGATCCTCCCTTTCCCAAGTTGCTTCCTTCTCAGAATGGTGCGACCATTGAACCTAGAGAAACTTGATATTATGACGTCGACTGGTACGCTCGGCTTGATCGAGGATACAAACAGGGTACTCCCGATATGTGAGATTATCTTGGAGATCAAGCGTTTCGTGGTCCACTCCACGGATAGGATCCGAGAAACAACGCCTGAGTTGAGAAACGTGGAAGACATCGTGGACTCTGGAGAGATGCGGAGGTAGTTCCAGTTGGTAGGCAACTTCTCCTCGTTTAGCGAGAATGCGAAAAGGTCCAATGTAACGAGGAGCCAATTTACCTTTGATACCGAAACGATGGGTTCCCTTCAGAGGAGTAACCCGAAGGTAAGCCTTCTCGTCAACCTCAAACGTCATAGCCTTATGTTTTCGGTCATATTGACTCTTTTGATGAGATTGGGCTGTTTCAACTTTTCACGAATGATGCGAACTTGCTCTTCTGCTTCTTGGATCATATCCGGGCCAAAGAATTGTCTTTCCCCGGTTTCTGACCAGTTAAGGGGTGTTCGACACCGTCGTCCATAGAGAACTTCAAAAGGGGCTTTACCCAAGCTAGACTGATAGCTGTTGTTATAAGCGAATTCGGCAAATGGAAGGCATTTCTCCCAATCCATTCCGAATGAGATAACAGAAGCTCGAAGCATGTCTTCTAGAATCTGGTTGACGCGTTCTACTTGACCACTTAATTGAGGGTGAAAGGCGGTGCTAAAGGAAAGGCGGGTTCCCATAGCATTTTGGAAACTTTCCCAAAATCGAGAGGTGAAAAGACTTCCTCGATCCGAGTTAATTTCCAAAGGGACACCATGGAGAGACACTATTCGGGAGATGTACAAGTCTGCTAACTGACTAGCAGTTATATTCTCACGAACATGTAAAAAATGGGCCACTTTGGAAAGACGATCGATAACGATGAAGATAGCATTATTCCCTCTCTTGGTCCTGGGGAAACCGGTAATGAAATCCATACCAATTTTATCCCATTTCCATTCAGGAATAGCTAGGGTTTGAAGGGTGCCAGCAGGCCGTTGATGCTCTGCTTTTACACGACGGCAGACGTCGCAACTAGCAATATATTGAGCAATTTCTCTCTTCATCCTAGTCCACCAGAACCTCTGGCGTAGGTCCTGATACATCTTAGTGCTACCGGGATGAATGGTGAGAGGAGATTCATGAGCTTCCTTAAGGATCAATCGCCTCAGGTTTCGTACCTTGGGAACCACTAGACGATTCCCGAAGTATACAACTCCTTGATCATCAATGGAGAAACAATTCGCAACTCCTTTCTTGATGTTTCTCTTGATGCGGGAAATTCCCGGATCTACCTTCTGTGCTTTGATGATCTGATCCGTAAGGGTAGGTTTCGCCACCAAGGTGGAAAGGAATCCTTGAGGAACAATGTGGAGATTAAGCTTCCGAAATTCCTCATGGAGAAGTGCTTGACTTTGTTGCAACATCAGGTTGTTGCAATAAGATTTACGGCTTAGCGCATCAGCCATAACGTTGGCTTTTCCTGGGGTGTAAGTTATCCCTAAGTCGAAATCTGTGATCAACTCGACCCAACGTCTTTGCTTGAGATTCAAGTCCGGTTGGGTGAATATGTACTTCAGACTTTTGTGATCAGTGTAAATTTCGCAACGATTACCGAGGAGGTAATGTCGCCATGTTTTGAGTGCATGGACTACAGCTGCAAGCTCTAGATCATGAGTGGGGTAGTTTTCCTCATGTGGGTGTAATTGCCGTGAAGCGTAAGCGATTACGTGTCGATATTGCATGAGAATACACCCTAGTCCTTGTCGCGAGGTGTCGCAGTAGATAACAAAGTCCTTGGAAAAATCTGGTGGTACCAGTACGGGAGCAGAAGTTAGACGTCTTTTCAGTTCCCGAAAACTGTGCTCACATTGTGGAGTCCACTCGAACTTTTTATCTTTCTTAAGGAGTTCAGTTAGAGGTTTAGCAACCTTGGAGAAATTCTCGACAAAGCGACGGCAATAGCTCGCTAGGCCAAGGAAACTCCGAACTTGCTTAACCGATTCAGGTGGAGTCCAATTAAGGACGGCTTGAACTCGCTTGGGGTTAACAGCAATACCTTTACCAGAAATTACATGTCCTAGATAGGTCACTTCCGACAACCAAAATTCACATTTAGAAAATTTGGCATAAAGGCGATGCTCTCGAAGTTTCTTCAACACTAGCCTTAGATGTTCGGCATGTTCTTCCTCGTTCTTGGAGTAGATGAGTATATCATCGAGGTAAACCACGACGAATTTATCCAAATACTCCATGAAGATTGAGTTCATTAACCGAGAGAAGGTGGCTGGAGCGTTGGTTAAACCGAAGGACATGACAGTGTACTCGTATTGGCCATAACGAGTAACAAAGGCCGTTTTAGGAATGTCCCCATTCCTGATTTTGATTTGATGGTAGCCCAACCTCAAATCCATTTTGGAGAAGACTGAGGATCCAGCGAGCTGATCATACAGGTCGTTGATCCTGGGGAGCGGATACTTGTTCTTAATTGTGACCAAGTTGACAGGTCGATAATCTACAACCATCCGGTCCGTACCATCCTTCTTCTTGACGAAGAGGATGGGGCAAGCCCAAGGAGATGAACTAGGTCGGATGAAACCCTTTTTCAAGGACTCATCAAGTTGTTTCTTAAGTTCGGCTAGTTCAAAAGGTGCCATCTTGTAGGGTCTTCTGGAAATTGGGACAGTTCCTGGAATGAGATCTATCACAAATTCGACATCTCTGTCAGGTGGGACACCTGGCAGTTCTTCTGGAAAGACATCCGGGAAGTCACGGACTACCGGAACGTCTTCGAGGTCTGGCAAGGGACTGGCGTTAAGAGAATATAGTTGTCATTTAGCTATTCGGGTCAAGACATTGACTATCTTTCCCGAAGGGTGTGTTAGTTGAACAGTCCTAGAGAAGCAATCGATCTTGGCATGATGGGCTGACATCCAATCCATACCCAAGATGATATTAATATCTGAAGATTTAAGAGCTATCAAAGATGCAAGAAAAACAAGTCTGTCGACTTGGATTTCATTTCCATGGCTTACGCTAGAGGTTTGCCATTTGGATCCCGGGGTTTGAATTACCATGGGGTTAGGCATCTCACAGAAAGTGGTGTTATGCAGTCGAGCATAACTCTCGGATATAAATGAATGAGATGCTCCAGTATCAAAAAGAACAGATGCCGGGTGGCAGTTAACAAGGAGCGTACCGAGAACGACGTTGGGGTCTTCTTGAGCCTCTTCCGCAGAGACACAATTCACATGGCCACGTGCAGTGGTGGCCGGCTTGGCGTAGAACACTTTCCATGTCGGCTTGCCACGGCCAACAGTTTTTGCAGACTAGTTGGGGTTGGTTTGGGGACACTCGCGCATATAGTGGCCTGACTCCCCACACTTGAAGCACGTCACGGCACTGGTGCGTGGAGGAGCATTGTTGATTGGACCACCATAGGGCTTGGCTGGTGCATACTGTTGAGCTGGGCGAGGCGCCTGAAAGGATGGCCTTAGTGTATACCTGGGTGGCAGGGCAGTGTTAGGCACCCACACCCGGCGCTTTTGTGGTCCAGCACCGGATGAGGAACCCAAGTCACGGCCATGCTTGCGTGTTGCGTCGAAATCAGTCTGTCCCGTGTCAGCACTGATGGCTTTATTCACAAGCTTCTGAAAGGAGGTGCACTCATGCAAACAGAGGTCACGACGAAGCTCAGGGCTAAGTCCCTTACGGAACCTTGCCTGCTTCTTGGCATCGGTAGAAACTTCCTCAGTTGCATAACGTGCAAGGTTGCCGAACTCCCTACTGTAAGCGTCAACAGAGAGTCGACCTTGAGTGAAACTGCAGAACTCCTCACGTTTACAGTCCATGAGACCCTCCGGAATGTGATGTTCACGGAAAGCCTCGCTGAATTCAGCCCAAGTAGTGACGTGGCCCGTTGGGCGCATAGCTTCATAGTTCTCCCACCAGAGACTGGCGGGGCCTTCGAGATGATATGCAGCAAAAGTGACCCTATCAGCCTCAGCTACGAGTGCAGAACGCAGTTTGTGAGTAATACTGCGAAGCCAGTCGTCGGTGTCGAGAGGCTCGACGGAGTGGTGGAAGGTAGGTGGATGTAACTTGATGAAATCACTGAGTGACACCAAGTTATTCCTCTAATGGTGTGTTGTGTTCTGTTCGATGCGCTCCAACAAACGGTTGGTCTCCCGCTTGTTTCGCTCGGCTTCCAGCATAACTTCGGCCAAAGAAGGAGGGTGAGGCAGGTTTGTTTCCCCAATTCTGCTGCCTTCGGCCTGCTCTGGGGGAGCAGGGTTGTTGCGGGTGTTGACCATCCTAGGAAAACAAGACAATGGTTTAGTCCAAAATGATAAGATTCCGACATAGAATGTAGAATGTAATGGACAACTCAGAATGCAAGATGATCATCCGTATGACATGGTAGATACAGAAACTACTTCTTTTATTCCATCATCATACACACCATGCAAGGTTTAGTACAACACCAAACAAAGTACTACTATGGTGAAAAGAGGATTACATCTCATCGGAGGCATCCCAAGCTCCTAAACATTATTTTTCCTACACCCCCAGAATTACTACACACTAAGTCATATTCCACAAGTCACGCAGGACGGTGGAAATACAACTATTACAATACTAGTGGATCTACTACTATCTCAGTCATCTCCGTAGTAGTTCTCATAGAAGTCTCCTCCATAGCCTGGAAGTTCAACGTGAGCATCCGGAAACAGACGGTCCTGAGGAGCCTGTGGACCAAAAGGGCTAGGGTGAGGTCTTGGACCAACAAACGGTGGCCTGCGGGGACCACGAGGTGGGGTGATGCCTCCCACATCACGCCAATCCATCATGTCCGGCAGAGCAGACCTAACAGGATACAAATCTCTCATATCCATGTATCCAGCTTGCACAGCCGGTGCAAACCGAGTCAAGGTGGCCCAATGATCAGCGCGGGTGTTGAAAAGCTCCATTCTCAAGGCCCGATTCTCTCGGTCCTTATCCTCGAGCAACTCGGCAGTGGTGCGAGTTAGTGAGTCCTCCTGGCTGGAGTCAGCATAGATAGCCCGGAGATAACCGTGCGCTCCAGGAAGTGAAGCTGGCATATACCGGAAGTCGGTGTTGCGAAGCAGGCCAGTCCTGACTCGCATGATGGTCATCATAGAATAAGCCGCATCTTGCACGGCCATCTCAATAGTAACACCGAGCCCATAGGAAAAGTGGAGGGCCTCGGCAGAACCAGGATAAGAGGGAAATATCCGGACGGTGCAAAGATACTGGCTTTGATTAAAGTCTCGATACTGCTCTTCAACCGTGTATTCGGGATACCAATGGTAACCCGTCTCGATCATCACCCGGACTAACATAGCCGTATGACCGGTCACACCGATGCATCGGGTCAAGCGAACCACTTGATTTTGGTCACGAGTGGCCATCTGAAAGCACAACCATGATGCAAAGGCATTAGAATTTCTAGCAGAGTTTTGACAGCATAACGGCTGTAAATGCTCAAGAAGAGTTTTGAGACATTTATCAAAGAATTGCATAGACACTCAACAACATCATATCAAGATTCTGGGTCCAACTTAACAACATAACAGGGTAGTAGAACTGAGCTAGGCTTGTAATCATCAAACCTATAAGATACTACTGATTAGTAACACGTGAACCTGATAGAGAGAAGAGATTCTAATCCTTAACCCCCGGTAGAAGAATGGACTGACTCAGATCTGAATGCCATGAGGTAAAGAAGTAAAAAGAGCCTTACGTACCATCCCACAATCAATTCCCCTACATATAACTAAAGCATTTCTAGACTCAACATCAACCAGTTTGGCTTGGAGAACCTACATGCAGTCCGGCTCTGATGCCAACGCTGTCAGGACCCCGACTCAATGTCACATCGATCTAGCCTGTAACACCTCATATCACTTTGCGGCCTCACACACGGTATCCCCACGGGTGTCGCCTTGCCTTTGCCGGGACCGTTTGCGCCTTTTGGCTCACGTATATGATAGTGTCGCTAGCATCCATATGATAAGGAGCCCGGGCTAACATGACTAGTCGTAAACCCAAAGTGGCACAGACTTACAGGGACAGGCATCCATGACCCAGCATCGAACATGTCGGTCATCAGCAAGTGGGTCCGGGCTGTAGCACTGGGCTAGCAGGACTCCGGTAAACCGGGCTGTAGCGGGCTAACAGGACTCCGGTACTCAATGCGTGACATTTCCCCGAAGGGACAGACACATGAACCAAGAAGGACACATGCCGGCCAGCCTAAGTGTTCCGGAGCAGTAGCAAGCTACCATGGCTCAGTGGAAACACTAGGAGACATTTCCCGGTAAGAGAGGCTACTAAAGATAAACAACTAGATAGTCAGATCCCACACATACCAAGCATTTCAATCATACACACAATATGCTCGATATGCGCAAATACAACAAGGCATCACAACATGACTCTACGACACACGTACTTTATTTAAAGGCTCAGAGAGCCATACATAACATACACACAAGTACGGGTCACACGACCCACATTCAAGTCATACAAGCATAGTCGACAGCGGAAGTAACTTGTCTGGGTACAGACAACTAGTAAAATAAAAGAGGCTTGGGTAAGCCTAGCTATACTACATGGTCCTTCACGTGCTCAGGATCACCACCTCGGCCTTAGCCTACTCGTCGATGTCAACGTCTACGAAGAACCTGTCGGAAGGGGTTGTAGCATCTTCTGAAAATATAAATTAAAGCAACATGAGTACAAAGGTACTCGGCAAGACTTACATCAGATCCTACATACATGCTCATTATCAAGAAGGGTTGGTGGAGTTATTGCAGCAAGCCAGCTTTGACTCTTGGCTAAGCTACCCTACGAGACTCCAACTTGAAATGGTTTTGCGCACACGAGTCCACTACTCACCACTTCAATACACTACCGAGGAACCACCTCCGTCTTCCTACGGAAGAGCCATCCTCGGCACTCATGCTTATCTTGAGGCTTTTAGTAGTTTCCATTTACTTGTCTATGAACTGTATAGGCAACCAAGTAGTCCTTTACCGCAGAAGCGGCTATTCGAATAGATTAGGTTAACCCTGCAGGGGTGTACTCCTTCATACACGCTCTCACCACTTACCGCCGTTTACATGACATGTACTTGGCAACCTTCAAGCGGAAGCCCAACGTGGGTGTCGGTCACGACCTACCTAATCACCTAAGTCTCTAGTCCAGGTTTATCGCCTATTCGGGTTCCATCCATGAGGAGATCCGGCCGGGGTTTCGCTCACAGCCCCAAACAATGTGAACAGGGTTCCCGAGATGCCTAACGGTCAACCGGTACACCGTGCCACGTACCTACCGCATCACAGCCCACCCCTACGGTCAGCGCTGTCCACGGCCTCCAGTAGGCTACAAACACCAGAAACTACTTGCAACTCCTGGATAGAGGACTAGGGTGAATAAGAAGTCGAGAGGGTCCATTGGTTTCGGGCCCAATGCATGGTAGTAGCTGATTCTTAAATCACACATACAGATCTCAGTGCTTAAGGACGGCTTCAATGAAACAACCCACCAAGTACTCCTACATGGCCTCTCATCGATACCTTTACCAAATCTTGTTCAACACATTACTCTCATACTGACACGAGTATTTCACTCTAGCCCATCACCCAGATGAACCAGACCTGACACAACTCTAAGCATAGCAGGCATAGCTAGGTAGGAACAACACACATACATGGCTCAATCAACCCCTACACATGCTAGTGGGTTTCATCTAGTTACTGTGGCAAGGACAGGTCATGCAAAGGAAATGGGTTCAACTACCGCAGCACACAGCCGTTTGAATCGCGTTGTCTTAATGCAGTAAAAGAGAGCAGAAGCGAGAACATGGGATTGTATCGATATGATCAAATGGTTGGTTGCTTGCCTGATGGGTCGGTGCACTGGTATTGCTCTTCGTTGGGGTAATCACGGTACTCCTCGGGGGCAGAACCTGCCGCAGAGAACACCGATACACAAACATCACCAAACAATATGCAACAATATGATGCATGCATGAGACATGACAAATATGGGTGTGTTGGGCTAATGCAACTAAGACCAGATGGGTTTGAACCATTTTGAACCAAAGATTCAATTTCCAAACTCATAAATGATCATTTAAGATGCTTTAACTTGTTCTGCAATAAACAGTAGGTTAGCTTGCTTAACATGCATGAAACCAGTACAGATGGATAGGTTGGATTTTTCTGATCATTTTTCATATATAATTTGTTTGATTTGGAGCTACGGTTGAATTTATATGAATTTTTGAAGTTTGAACTAAATTTTGGAATTTCCTATAATAGAATAAATCCAGTAATTAATTTACTGCATCAGCAATGCGTCAGGATGACGTCATAGTCAACAGAGACGTCCAGGTCAAACCTGACTGGGGTCCAAGGTGTCAGTGCAATTAGTTTAGCTAAAAATTAATTAAAACTAAACCAGATTAATTAACAGGGCTGGGCCCCACCTATCATTGACTCAACAGAGTCAACCAGGGCCCACCCGTGGTCAAAGTCAAAGTCAGCCGCACCGGCGTGTAGCCGCCGGCGAGCCCGACGCGGCGGCGGAAGTGGTTTTGGCCGTTCCGGCCACCAAATGGGTCGCGGAAGGCATCGGAGTGGAGCTGGGGACAACCCGCAGCTCTTGGTGGAGTTGGTTGGGGTCGGGGTGGCCGGAGTCGGCGCCGGCGACGACCTAGGCGGCTACCGGAGTTCGGGTGGATACGAACTCGAGCTAGGGTGTGCGGTGAGGTGCGGGAAGTGCATGTTTGGACCCTACGCGACATGGTGAGTGCGATGGACACCGAGAGGTGGCCGGAGGATGGCCGGGAGCACGTCGGCGACGAGATCCGCGGCGGTGCGTGCGGGTGATCTTCGTGTGGTTGCTACGCAGCTCGGGGGCGAGAGAGGAAGGGTAGGAGGGGTAGCTAGGCTCAACAGAGCACTCGTAGAGGCCACCGGCGGGGTCGGGGACGAGATGATGCGGCGACGGCGTTGAAGGGGATCTCCGGCGACGGCGAACTCGGGCGAGGTCGGTGCGGTGGACTCGGGCCACACGAGCACGCGGGGCTCTGTTAGCTCGACGAAGGGGACGGCGGCGGAGCTCTTGGACACGACGAGACGGAGCACGGGCGGCGGGGAGCGCGGCTACGATGATGGAGCGGCGGCGGTGGCGTCGGCCATGGCTAGGGAGCGCGAGGGGGAGGAGCTGGAGAGGAGAGGAGGTGTCTGGGGGGTTCGGGGGAGAGAGGGGGATCGATCCCCGTCGTGGCGTGATGAGGGAAGCGGCGAGGCGGCGACCAGGTGCGTGGCACCCATGCGGTGCTCGCCGCCGAGCACCTTGCCTGCCTGCCTGGCCGAGCCAAGCAGCTCGCTGGCGCGGCAGCTGGGCTGGGCCGGCAGGTGGGCCGGTTAGTAGGCGCCAGGTAAGTTTCTTTCTGTTTTTCTTTTTCTATTCTTCTGCAACTTTGTTGAATTTTAAAAAATATTGAAACAGTTCCAAAATTCACCAAACTGCTCCTGGTCCATAGTTGGAATATTTCCAACATGAAACATTTTAGGTTGGGAATATTTGGGCCTTTGAAATATTTTATATAATTTTAAATGCCCAAATTCAAATACTTATGATTTAATTCAAAGACCTTAGGATGACCTAGGAAATTGTGCATCACTTTTGGCAGAGGTTCTAAACCAAGACAAAAATGATGGACATTTTAGAAGGGCATTTCAGGTTCATTGAAAAAGTTTTTAGTAAACCCTAGTTGGTTTCAGAGGGGGCTGGGGGTTCTGTCATCCCCATTTCAGGTTTCTGTTGAAAGAATTAACATGATGCAACACTCTAATGCATGAACTAGCTAGGGTGTGACAGTGAGCCCCATTAATTATTTTCAAACTTGAGCAAATTAGTTGAAGTTGGACAAGGAAGACAACGTAATGAGTTATGTTTGGGTATATTTGTATAGAAGTTATATTGCTATGGATCCTCCAACATGTGGTGCTTGCTTAGGATCTTTTGCTAGCCAACTTTTTGTACTATGTAGAGATACTACTTGTGCATCCAAAACCCTTAAACCCCGTTTCTTGCCATGAGTGACCACCATATCTACCTATGGATTGAATAAGATCCTTCTAGTAAGTTGTCATCGTTGCAAAAAGCAATAAAAATTTCTCCTAAATATGTATGATCTTTTATTGTAAGGGAAAATAAGCCTTATACAAACTTGTGATGGTAAAGAAATAAAAGCGACAGACTGCATAATAAAGGTTACTCTCACAAAGGGAAATACAATGTGACGTTCCTTTGCATTAAGGGTTTGCACATCCAAAATTTAAAAGTGCATGACAACCTCTTCCCTCTGCGAAGGGCCTATCCTTTACTTCCATGTATTTACTTTATGCAAGAGTCAATAGAATTCCTTCTAATTTAAACCTCATTTATTCTTTAATTGGCAAGCATCATGTGGTGGGGAATGATCCAAGCATATATAGCCATTCAAATATATTTGATCATGAATTATTATTGTTGACAAATATCTTTATGGTAAATAATTTGGGAGGCGAAACATTAAGCCCCTATCTTTCTCTGTGTTTGACGGATGCTATTTGTTCAAAAAATATGCTTTGATGTTAGCAATCATGGAAGACTATATGATAGTTGAGTATGTGGAATTTGCTAAATCAAAGCTCTTACATAGAGCCTTCCTGAAAATAAGATGAATTGCAATTGTTTGATGACTAAGAACATGGTTTGTTAGTTTTCAAAAAAGTTTATGGTCTATACTTTAACATGTGAATATCTTGCTATTTAATCATGAGAAGTTTTATGAGATAAGCTATTGTTTATGATGTATAATGATGCTAGAAAAAGTGATTGGAATTATCATTGATCAAATTTATGCACTATGCTAGCATTCACACTTCATAAATTATTTCTTCTATCATTTACCTTCTCGAGGATGAGCAGGAATTAAGCTTGGGGATGCTGATACGTCTCCGACGTATCTATAATTTATGAAGTATTCATGCCATGTTTACAACAATTTTATATGGTTTTGGTATGATTTGATTAGAACTAACCCAGACTGACGCTGTTTTCAGCAGAACTACCGTGGTGTCGTTTTTTGTGCAGAAATATAAGTTCTCGGAATGGGCTGAAAATTTATGGTGATTTTTTATGGACCAAAAGAGAACCCCGAAGCACAACAGTTGGACCAAAAGAGTCCCGAGGTGACGACAAGGTAGGGGGCGCGCCCTACCCCCCGGGAGGGTGCTCCTACCTTGTCGCTGCCTCGTGGACCCCCTTGACGTGAGACCGACGCCAAAAATTCCTATAAATACCAAAACCCCAGAAATAAACCTTGATCGGGAGTTCCGCCGTCACAAGCCTCTGTAGACACTAAAAATCAATCTAGGCCATCTCCAGCACCCTGCCGGAGGGGGCCATCTCTGGCACCCTGCCGGAGGGGGCCATCATCACCAGAATCCATGGAGGAGGATCCCGGAGGGGGCCATCATCACCAAGGAGGCCAAGGACTAGAGGGAGAACCTATCCCCATCTAGGGGGGAGGCCATGGAGGAGGAAGCACAAGGTGGAGACTCTCTCCCCCTCTCTCTCGGTGGCGCCGGAGTGTCACCGGGGGAATCATCGCCGCATTGATCGTCTTCATCAACATCATCATCTTCATCACCATCATCATCTCTTTTACGCGGTCCACTCTCCCGCACCCCGCTATAATCCCCTACTTGAACATGGTGCTCTATGCCACATATTATGATCCAATGATGTGTTGCCATCCTCTGATGTTTTGAGTATATTTCCTTTGTCTTTTGGGTTGATTGATGATCTAGATTGGTTTGAGTTGTATGTTTTATTTGGTGCTGTCCTATGGTGCCTTCCGTGGCACGCACACGTGAAGGATTCCCGCTGTAGGGTGTTGCAATACATTCATGATTCGCTTATAGGGGGTTGCTTGAGTGACAGAAGCATAAACCCGAATAAGGGGGTTGTTGCGTATGGGATAAAGGGGACTTGATACTTTAATGCTATGGTTGGGTTTTACCTTAATGATCTTTAGTAGTTGTGGATGCTTGCTAGAGTTCCAATTGCAAGTGCATATGATCCAAGAAGAGAAAGTATGTTAGCTTATGCCTCTCCCTCATATGAAATTACAATGACGACTACTAATCTTGTTAACAATTGCATAGGATAATTCCGCACACCGACCCATCATTATTCCACACTCGCTATTTATAATATATAGTAATATATTCTAACTTTATAATAGCAGCACCTATTTTTATATTTTAGTTCTCCGGTATCATGCAAAGTTGTCCTCTTCATACCCACAACGTAGTTTTTTTTTCTCGTTTCTAGATGGAAGGAAACGTTCGGCGTACGTAGAGTCGTATCAGTGGTAGATAGGACTTGAGAGAATATTGATCTTACCTTTAGTTCCTTGTGGGTTAAACACTCCATACTTATCACCTCCACTTTTGGAAATTGCTATGATGATTCCTTGCACTTAGGGATTATGTCAATCTTTCATTGTTGTTTCCTTCTTTTTGTCTACATGATACATCTATTGGATGGAGGACCAACATTGGAGATGGACCCTATGGACCTTCAAGTTGAGGAGAGCCACGACATCGAGCTATGGTACAACACCACGCATAACATATTTGCATCTTATGCATGGATTGACCCACATTATGATTGCCTTGTTGCATCTTGTATTTCTATGTCATCCATGATATATGAGCTTGTGCACTTTCTTAGCAAATTTGTTGTGTTCTTCCTTGATGGCATATTCATACATAATGATAACATTGCCTAACATCAATTGCATGATAACATAATCATATTGAGAATCCATTGCCATGTTCATGCTCTTGATATACCATCTCTCTATGACATCATTTTGCACAATGGTTGCATTAACCACATTCACAATACCTTTGTGTGCAGAACAAATGAATCTGGTCCCAAGAATGTTTTGCGTCTCATTCTATATCATTTCGTTAAGCATCATATTCTTTTTCATAAATAGTCTTGTCGCACGGACTCATGCTTACTTAATGGACACCTTGTGTGCACTAACAAATGTATTTCCATGTGTCGTAGTGTTTGCTTTGCATGTATACCCCCTCTGAGACACCTTGGAGTACTTGGATTGTGCCATGACTTCCACTCTGTCCAACTACAAGTCCATCCACGAAAACCGTTTCCATGGTGATGAGGATTACGATGAGGTCAAATCTTTCCCAAGGGGGGCGAGATGATGTGGAGCATCCTACGGTCATCCCCATGTACACTAGGACTACTCCCCAAGCCCCAAGTGGACATATGATGAGACCTCAAGCACACACCATTGGACACATGGTTAACTCGCTCCTCTCCAAACAGTCACTTTCGACATGTGAGACATAGCTACTACCTCATGCATCAACCTTGTGTATCTCAGGCACAACCGAGATGACCATGGGGAATCAAAGGGCCAAGGCCAAGCATGGAAGAGAAGAAGGAAGAAGAATGGAGCAAGACATGACTTGTCCGGATTATCCGGACCCCTAGCCGAACGATCCGGATAGAGCCCGGATGATCTGGACGACCACCCGAATGATCTGGACAACTGCCTGAAGACAGCGAAACCATCTCGCTAAAGCCCAATCATCCGGACCCCAACCAGGATCATCCGGACGGACCTGGACATCCGGACCAGGACCGGACAACCAGACCTCCCGCGGCCTCTACGAAACGTCCGGACCATCCGGACGCCGACCTGGATCATCCGGACCCTAGACGCCCGAATCATCCGGACCCCCATCCGGATCATCTGGATCTTGCATGCGTGCATGACTTGGGCCGAGGCCCGTTGTCGGTGTCAAAACCGGCGGATCTCGGGTAGGGGGTCCCGAACTGTGCGTCTAGGCGGATGGTAACAGGAGACAAGGGACACGATGTTTTACCCAGGTTCGGGCCCTCTTGATGGAGGTAAAACCCTACGTCCTGCTTGATTGATATTGTTATTGTGGATGTTTACAAGAGTGGATCTACCACGAGATCAAGGAGGCTAAACCCTAAAAGCTAGCCTATGGTATGATTGTAAGGGTTGATGTTGTTGTCCTACGGACTAGAGCCATCCGGTTTATATAGACACCGGAGAGGGCTAGGGTTACATAGAGTCGGTTACAATGGTAGGAGATCTACATATCCGTATCGCCAAGCTTGCCTTCCACGCCAAGGAAAGTCCCATCCGGACACGGGACGAAGTCTTCAATCTTGTATCTTCATAGTCTTGGAGTCCGGTCGATGATGATAGTCCGGCCGATGATAGTTCGGCCGATGGTGGTAATCCGGCTATCCGGACACCCCCTAGTCCAGGACTCCCTCACCCGTGTACCCGTTTCGCCCCCTCAGTTACCCCTTCGTGGCTTAGACTATAAATAACCGCCGCCCCCTCCACGATTTTAGTGTTATCAAAGTGATAGCTCATTTGTATGTGAGCTTTTCTCCTTTACCCCTCCTCTTGAGAGAGAGAGAGAGAGAGAGAGAGAGAGAGAGAGAGAGAGACCACTCCACTGGAGTTCAAGACCTCCTTTGGAGAACATCCCATAGGGGAATCAAGAAACCTTCTTGGGAAGATCCTTCTAGGATTCAAGACATCAACTCCTCCAAGGATTGGGATGAACTAGTTATCTCTTATATCTTCCTGTGTTGGATTTGGACCTTTGTATCTCTCTTTGTGTGTTTGTATCTAGCACAAGTGTGATTGGATCAAGTCAATTTGAGTGTTTTCCACTTGTGTGTTCTTGTGTGTTCTTCGTGTTCTTCAGGTATCCCCCTCCAAATCATGAAAGATCGGCCCCTAGGGTTCCACCCTACATCACCATGGTTATTGGCATTTGTTTTTCTTGTGATGATATTGATATGCTCCCTTTGCATCATGTCCATCATATGCCATGCCATAACTACCTAGCTTCGGATATGCATTATTTTGGACATTGTTCATATTCTCCATATGATATTTCCGATATTTATCATGAGGAGAGCCCCATAGTTTCCTCATCCATATTCAGAGATTTTGATCCATCCCATCCATTGCATGATCCCAATAATTATGTGCACCATATGCTCCCCATGAATAACAATGCTAGTATTGTGCCATATCATTGCATGCTCAATTTGTGTCCCCGTCATGTTATACATAACAACTATTCTTTCATGATGGATGACATGTTCTTATACCATGCTTTAAATTTCTTCGAGCGATGCTTATATTGTCTTAACCCCCATGTGCACATACACATCATGATGGATGATGTGTACATTTACCACGCACACACTTTCTTTGGTTTGTGTCTCTTTTGTGTAGATCATCACGCATATTCGTCAACCTCGCAATCCCATGAGTTGATGAAATGAGCTCTAGAGAGCAACGATGACTTGGGATCCCATGGATTGTTTTCAACACCATTTCCATTGCGCAAGGACTTCGCACATTTCTTCTACATGGCCCTCACATGGTTATGGGTTATTGTCCATTACATATTCTATGCACATTTTGCCATGTTCACTTTGCATGATATTCTCATTCCTATGCCTTTACCATGCATTTGTGACCCATGCTTTGCATTACACATGATGATTGATTATACTACTTGTATGTGTATTTGCAAGCTTGGTGGAGATATTGCTTGTTATTGCCATGTTTCCTTTGTGACCGATACCTATAATGATACTTTGACCATGACATGCTTTCGTTCTTGCAATATATAATGTGCATTGTCTATGCATACTATTTTCTCACATGACATGATTGCCATGATTTCCTTTAATGTGTTGCATCTTCGCTCCACTAGTTTGCATGATTTGATTTGTTTGCTTGCCTATGTTGCATCACCGATGATTTCTACTTGCTCGTTTCATGCGGTTGGTGAGAACCATTGCCATGCTTTGCACATGATTGCTACTGAATGTTGTCATATGTCTCCATATATCGCCTCGCGCATGCTAGATGATTTGCCAAGTATTAAGTGCTACAATGATTTTAGTCTTGCTAATGAGATTTCCCCCATGGCATTCTCGCATATATTTGGAGCTTGTGACATATTTCTTGAGAAGCATGCTTGTCTTACTTCTTTGCACCATATACCTAGTGCCATGAGTATCGCCATTGTTGCATCATATTATTCATGCACTTGTGATTCTAATGATTATGTGCAAGAGAAGAGAACCATCATGATGGATGATGTGTTTATCTACCATGCGCGTACATTCTTTTGCCTTGTTGTGTGCATGTGCAGGACGCTTCGACTACATGTCAACTTCTACTTCTCGTGAGTTAACCATTTGAGCTCTTGAGAGCGAGCCTCATACATTCCACCATGATTCGCTTCTACATAACATTTCCTACCACTTAGGCATTGTGAAGGATGCACAAGGACACGCCTCCAAGGTGACATCTTTCTTGAGCATGGATATTGTGGATCATACTACTTGTGTTGCTTCCACCACGAGACTTATTGGTCTTGGACCATTTGATTGTGCACATGTTAGAGATCTCACTACGACCTGTCATTCTCACCTTTCCATGCCTCATGAAATATAAACCTTGTGTGTTGCATCCAATTCCTGGATTACTTGCTCCTATCATATACTTGGTTGCAACAATGTCATTTCTTCGAATATGGCATGTCACATTGATTCTTACAAGCTTGACTTGATTGCCTCACACATGATGAACAATTTATCTTTCTACTGTGTTGAGTGCCACGTTATACTTGGATTGTCTTGCACTTGACCCATGTGTTTAGACACTTCATTTTATTTGGTGTTGTGAATGATTCGTATGCCTACAATAGAGCATTCAATAAACACTTTGTGCATGCTTTCTATGGCTTCGAGGTAGATTCTTATTCTCTTGTCACACATATTTGCATGACTGTTGTTTGCACACGAACACGTCACCGTGTACCCTCGACGCCGGGGGTGATGCACCGTAGCTCATGTCAAAGGAGACCCGTCCGGAAGCATGGTACACAAGCAATCCGGCGGGCGCTTTTGAGGACCCGAAACCCCACATGCCCGGGAGGGACCCCGTCAGGGCGCGAGGTGGCTATGGGCTGCCCTAGGTCGACGTGATCGCTCCTAGGGCCTCGAGGTTTGCCGCCCTGCAACAAGAAGAACGAACGAAGAACGAGGAGGAAGAAGAACCAGGGTTAACGAGAAAAGATAAAATGATAAAAAGTGGTAGATTGATTGTTCGATTGTGTGTTGTTGTTCAATCGGCCATCACCCCTTAGGTATATAAGAGGCGTCTAGACTTCCTGTGCAAGGAAAAGGCTTGGATTCACGTCCAAAACCCTAGTCAAATTCAGATTGGTTTTGTCTGAACTTTCCAAAACTGTTCGGTTTAAACTAGCTGTACCTTGCGGGTCTTTTTTGTGGTGGTAAACGACCTCGGATGGAAACGAGTCCAAAAGCAATCTTGACCATTTTGACGAGGCGAACAACTTTCATGTTGAACATTTTTTGATCATATGTCATCTTGAGGGTCAAATAGCTCGCACGAAACATCTATTTGCTCGCGCTACCCATCAGACATGGCGTCTGGTGGGGCGCGCCATATTTCGCCTCCTGACAGGGTTGCATTCCGATAGCTCTAACTTTTGCATACAAACTCAGATTGGGATTAGTTTTATATCAAAATCGATCATTTTGACGACACGAAGACAATTCGTGTATATAATTTTTCCATAAGAGGCAGTCTTGAGTGTGTAATCATCCGAATAGTGTTCTGGATACAAAATCTTAGTACTTCGAACATAACTTCGGCCTTAGAGATGAGACCGGATGGCTATGGCCCAAATATCAAAAATTCTCATTTTGAGGATACGGAACCTTTTCCATTGAGCACTTTTCCATTTCAGGTCTTCTTAATTATGCTTTTAACCATGCCAAAATCTGGTGTCAACACATGCCCCCCTGTTTTTCGGCAAAGCTTGTGTGCCAAAAAATAACTTGCACATAGCTTGTTCTAAGGACGATGTCAACACTCCATCGTCCATTTTGCATGTTCTTAGGACGATAAGTATATATCGGCCATTGCTTGTTTGAACCTCTTGATGCAAACTTGGGTGAAAACTTCTCAGCTTCTATAACAATCCGGTGATAAGGTTCCATAGATCAAAACCATCCTCCGAACCATATTGTTCTCCCTTTCGCTAGGATTTTGCAGATAATCAAGAATGAACTTCCTCCAATCCTTACTTCATCTGCATAAAAGTTTCATTAGTGGTCGAAGCTGTGGACTTCGGTTCGGCCTTACCTATCTTGACGAGACGAAGCATCGGCTATTGAGAGAAATGCAGTACACCATGATTAACATAGTAGCCGGATGTTTGCTGTGCCAACTCATTCGACTTGCCATGTCTAAATATATGAACAATATTAAAGCAATCCAAGGTAAATTCTATATCTAGGCATACCTCAAGGTAAACTATAAGTGATTCATCAAAATATTGATAACCCTTGGATATTTGTTGCACTACTCTTAATGAATCACTGAAAGCCTCAATGTGATTAGCACCTATGGCACCAAAAAGCTCAAAACCGAATAACATTGCATATTCGGCTTTGATCATTTGTGCATAAATATTTCAAGCGGTATGAGGCTTCATAGAATAGCACCATAAGGAGATATATAAACAACACTAAGACCTTGGCCATTGCTAAAAATTTAATCATCAATATATAATCACCATGGTACTAGAGAGATAAAGCTAACATTAGTATTATGCATGATGTCAATATGATGCTCAATAATAAAATCAACCACGATTTGGCTTTACATAAATTCTGAAAACTAATAAGCCAAAGCACACCCAATCAAAACATAAGTCCACTCTGCAGTTTTGGTGAATTGGTCTACGCATAATATCTTCAATGGCATCAATTTGACAGATTTCTATGCAAGCACTTATCTCAATCTCTACTCAAACTAAGGATGATGTTAGAATACCACACCGGCCATTCTTAGATATGTTCTTAGGGCGATAGATAAATATCGGCCATTACCACAAGGTCCATGCAGAATTCACCCACCAAAGTATGTATATCCAAAATAAACAAATGAAATAGCAATAAAATATTTCGGCCCCTTTCTATTAGCAACAATAATGTAACTAACCAAATGTATAGTGATTTGGTAATACCCTGTCATGATATAGAAAATTATGTTGCATCCATGGACCAAAATAAGTCCATGGAGGGTAATTGATCATACATGTGGATGAATTCCATGGCAAAGGCATCAATGGCATTGTTGAAGAAAATGGATGATGTGCTAACCAAAGATTTTGATGTTGTGATGCACACCTTCAGCTTAATTGTTTGTTGCTTCCATTCTTCTCTTTCTTCACTGTTATTGCACTTGTCGCAATAGAAGCATGCACATCATTTTTGTTATGAATGATCCTCTTGGGAACCCATGCCATGTTCTTCTGCCTCAACTCTTGTGCACTAAGATTTTGTAATTCCTTCTTTTTCCAATACGATAAGCCGAGTGGGCATCTCGGCTGTGATTCTGTTTTGACCAATGGCAATTCCTGTTCGACCTTGTGCACTCTCCACTTCTCTTCTTCACATTTGGCACTTTGATTCTCAATAATTGGTTGGTTCGTCTCATTGCCTTTAGTAGCCAATGTCCACACTGTAATTGGCCCTTTTTCATTTAAGACCAAATCTGAAGTTGCACTCTTACGACCATCTTTTTTAACACGGTAAACTTGCCTGACCACTTCTTTCTTCTTCCTTGAGTTCTGGACCGATTCCTTTTGATTGAAACGGTCTTTAACATGTGATTGTTTAAATGTTGATCTTCTCGGAGTTGCATAATATTGGTGAGATGGTCTAAAATAAGATGGAGAATGTGCCCTTGTATCATACCTGTGTCGGTGTACTAGAGTAGGGGTACCCTAGTATCCGGAACTTGTGCACGGGCAGTTGCAGCACCCCGCGGCGGGGCCCGCCAGGTCACCGCCAAGACCCTCTGTGGCTCTTCAGAAAACAAGACCCCGACAAGAGGAGCTTGCCGGGAAGCCATTCAAAAACAAAGTATTCAAGATGAGAAGACAAGGCCCCGGCAAGAGGAGCTTGCCGGGAAGAGACAAGACCCCGGCAAGAGGAGCTTGCCGGGAAGGCCAACCATGGCGCCTCAAGAAACTTGCCGCGACGCACCGCGCGTCCCGGCAAGGTCTGGCGAGCGACAAGCTCCCGGGCCTGACAAGGTAGCGCCCGTGGCAAGATACTTGCCGCGGTAAGCGGTCGCTGCGCGCCCAGGCTCCAGCACACCCACCAACGTGTCGCTCTGGGACCCTTCCAGGCACGCGTGGCGGGAGGCTGTGCAGCCAGCGGAACATGGTGGCAAGCGGCACTGACACGGAGAAGCCATCGTGGCGAACGGTGGCACTCCTAACGGTCTCTTTTTGCACTGTTTAGGCGACTCAGACGGGCATTGAATGCCCTTGTCCCCTGCCGTCAGGGTTAGGTAGGATACGCTGTGGCTACAGTAGAGGTAGCTGCACCTACCTATCTCTTTTTCCATTTTTACCCCCCCTCTAGCCTACGTTGCCACTTGTTGGTGACCCCTTGAGCATATAAAAGGAGGCCCATGCGCAACGTAGAAAGGGTTCGATTCATTCGAAGCTAGCACACTCCCATGCTCGGTCTTGTAGCTCATCTCGCTCCCGAGCAAAAAAACCCAATACAACCAAGCAGCAGTAGGAGTTTTATCTCTCCGGAGAGCTCCGAAGCTGGGTAAACTGCTCGTGTGTACTGCCTCGATCCGTTCTTCGTGCGATCTCCGCCCTCTGCCGAACCGAAAGGGGCTCGGTCCCCATAGGTGTCTACGGATCAGTTTCCCCGACATATTTGGCGCGCCAGGTAGGGGGCGTCGAGTTCGTGTGAACCCGATCCGGCGTGCGCACAAGCCAGACCTGCATCGTCTTCATCATCTTCGTCAACATGCCACCGAAGAAGAAGGCTTCGGGGGCAACAGCCCCGTCTGCGTCGCTTCCCCCGCCTCCGGAGCAAACGGACGGTGGAGTGGACGCCGGCGGAAGAACGGACATCGACGAGGGTGCTCACAGCGCTGCCAAGTCCAAGGACAAGGCCGCGCAGACCTCAGCGTCCATACGCGCACCGCGCCCATCTCAGGAAGTGTAGGACCAGCAACGTCATGGCGTTCGCAGCGCCATACGTCCGCTGGCCCAAGATCAAGCTGGTGGTTCGCGTGGCGTTCAAGACCAGCATGCACGCCGGCATGCTGGCCCCAGCGAGGTGCGGTCGCCTGGACGGGACGCTGCTCCTTCTAACTTGGTTAGGAGTCCGAGCATATCCCGCTCCTCGCTCCGTTCACCTCTGCCGCCCACAACGCCAGCGGAAGCCTTGGCGCGGGCCCAGCTACTCCTAGATTACCCTCCGACGGCGGACAAGACCGATGAATGGAGGGCCACTATCCAGAGTCTCATCGGCTTCGCCAACGGCGACACTGCGCGGCAACCAAGCAATTCGCTGCCGCGGCAAGATTGCCGGACACGGACCAGTGGCGACAAGAATGATGGGGGTGCAACTTCCACGCACTCTCCGCTAAGAAGGCCAAGATCGCCGACTCGCCGGATCTACCCCGACAGCGGCTCCACCGCGTTGTCGGATCCACGAGCTCGTCGCGACCAGCGCCAAGTTCTCCGTGAACGACAACAAGAAGATGCTCGTACCCGCATCGAGCGCCGAAGAGAAGCGCGGCGTCAATCTGACCAGCGTGCTGGGCCCTCTGTCGATATGCGCGCACTTGGGGAACCAGGCGACTTGCCGTACGCGGTAGGTTGCCCTGCGTTCACCCATGAGCTGCGGCAAGTCCAGTGGCCCAGCAGGAAAAACTTCAAACCAGACGTACCAGAGAAGTACGACGGCAAGTGGCATCCGTCGGAGTTCCTCAGCATCTACACCATCGCGGTGCAGGCTGCCGGGGGACGGGACGACAAGATCCTTGCCAACTACTTCCCGCTGGTGCTCAAGCCCAACGTCAGGTCCTGGCTCATGCACTTGCCGGACAACTCCATTTCTTCCTGGGCAGATCTGTGCCATCAGTTTGTCGGCGCCTTTACAGGCAGCCACAAGCCACATGGCCAAGAGAGCGATCTTCATCTGCTCGCCCAGAAGGAAGGAGAGTCCCTGCGCAAGTTCATCCAGAGATTCAGCCGTGTACAACACAACATCCCAGACGTCCACCCTGCCGCGGTCATCAGCGCGTTCCATCAGAACGTGCGAAACCGCAGGATGAGGGAGGAGATGGCGATGTGCAAGATCAGAGACGTCGCCGAGCTTTATGCCCCGGCCGACAAGTGCGCACGTGCTGAAGAGGGGAGGAGGCTCCCCGGAGAGGATACAGGGGCAGGAGGATCTGACAGTGAGGATGCCGCCCCGGCAAAGAAAGGCCGGCGGCGGAACAATAGAAGAAGGAAGGGCAAGGAAGTGCTAGCTGTCGAGCAGTCCGGCAACGGAGGTGGCGCCAAGGAAACTAAGGATGGTAGCTCCGGCAAGGAGGCCCAGCCTGTGGCGGCCGCCGACAAGCAGGACGGCTCCGGCAAGCAGTATTGCAAGATCCACCGCACCAAGGGCCACGATCTTCAGAGTTGCAAGAAAGTTGAGCAGCTCGTTGAGCTGCAGAAAGCTGAATACGAGCGACACGACAAGGAGAAGGCCCAGGAAGGTGCTGGAGGAGCTGGCAAGAAACGCCCCGGCCGGGGAGGACACCGTGGCAAGGCCAAGCAGCGGCAAGGAGATAGGCCTCCCCGCGGCCGCGACAAGGATGAAGACGACGACGAAGACGAAGACATGGATGATGATGAGGCCGACGAGCAGGAGTTTCAGAAAGCCACAGAGGTCCTGTGCGTTGACGGTGGTGCTTCTCTGCATACTTCGCACCGCCAACTCAAGCAGTGGATGCGGGAAGTTAATGCAGCAGAACCATCCGTAGAGTCACGCAAGCCTCTGAAATGGTCCAGCACGCCTATCATCTTCGACATTGAGGATCACCCTGATCGCGTAACTGCGGTCGGGTGCTTGCCGATGTTGGTTTCACCAACTATCCGCAACCTCAAGGTCACGAAGATGCTAGTTGACGGTGGGGCCGGCTTGAATCTGATCTCCTCCGCGGTCCTTCAGAAACTCCAGATCCCCGACAGCGAGCTCGAAGAGACCGGCACATTCCAAGGAATCAACCCGGGAAGGAGCAAGCCGAAGGGGAAGATCACGCTGCCGGTCACATTTGGCAGCGAGCTGAACTTCAGAACTGAGAGGGTGTCACAGCCCTAGATTATTGTTTGTAAATAGTTGCATCTTCATCCAGGCATCATATTTAAATTTCTGAAACTTGAACTGAGGAATTCTGGAAGCCTCAAAAACTTAAATAAAAGAGGGGCAAAGAACCCTGGAAAATGCATTCAATGTTTTCAAAATGGCCTTAAATAATGTTGGTTATATTTTGGCAAGGGTTTTGCACCAAACCAAAAATAATGAACATTTTTGAGGAATATTCTGAGCACTGAATTTAAATCATTACTATATTTGCATTTGGAACTATATTCATAACTTGTATAGAATATATTTCCAAATACCCTGAAACATTTTATGTGCTTTTGGAAAAGTCCATTAAGCAGCATAAATATTTTCAGAGGAGTTTTTGGCATTGTTTGAATTATTTTTTAAATTCAAACAGTGGCAAAACAGATTAAATAAAAGAAAACAGAACTGAAACAGAAAATAGAGGAGAGAGAGAGAACTCACCTGGACCTACCTGGCAGCCCACCTGGCCGGCCCAGCAGGCGGCCTGGCCAACTGGCCCAGCCCACCACCGCAGCCCCTCCGTCGTCTTCCTCCCCTCGCCCCGAAGCAGCTGCGTGCCGCACGCGAGCGACCGCGGCCACGTCCTCCCGCCACCTCCTGCTTGCCCTCCCTCGTCCTGACCTGCGCCACGGAGACGCCACGCACCCCCTGGCCCCTCTCATTCTCCCTGTGCTCCTCCCCCTCCTCTGTTTCCCTCTCCCGCGAACGGCCGAACGCCATCGCCGCCGCCGTTCGTCACCGCCGCAGCCACAGCCACCCCCTCGCTCCCACTATGCGTCCCTGAGCTCCGCCCTGACCCCGTGGAACTACACACGCGACGCACGCGACCAGAGGAGGCCGCAGTCGACCGGAGCGCCGTCGTCTTCATCTCCGGTGCCCGGAGATCGCCGTCGTCAATTCGCCGTTGCAGAGGCCTCCCCGAGCCGTCCGAGCTGCTCAACGACTCCGCTGTGAGGACTCCTTCGTTTTCCCCCTCCTCTCCTGCTCGTTCCCGTGCCGTAGCCGCCATCCCCGCAAGCACCGAGCTCCGGCCATCGCCATTGCCGGCGAACCTCGCGCCTCGGAGCTCTTCCACTCATTTTAGTAGCTCCCGCGTGCTCGCCCAGTCCCTAGGATCCCGATGCGCCTCTCTGCTTTCTGGCTAATGCGCTGCAGCCCTCGCGCCCGTGCAGCCGTAGCTCCGGCAGCCGCCCGGCCCGTCACCACCGCCCCTACACGCTGCCCCAGCACACACCGCGGTCACCACTGGATGCGCCGCATCGCGGGCTTTCTAGCGCGCCTAGCCGCAGCTCGAATCGTGCCCTGTGGGCGATTCCCGAGCCTCCGCCGCGTCTGGTCGTTGCCGGCGGCTAGACGCCGGCGGGTTAGGCCCCGCTGACCAGGGGTTTGACCCCCCCTGGGTCGATGACAGGTGGGGCCAGCCCCCCTGCTAATTAGTTTAGTCTATTTTAACTAATTACCCCCTCTGCTGACACTGACATGCGGGCCCAGGCTCTAATTAAATTAGGTTAGTTAGTTAGTCACTGACGTGTGGACCCCACACGTCAGGTTTGACTCTGGGCGACCCAGTTGACCTGCTGACGTCATGATGATGTCAGGCTGACGCAATAAGTATTTCTGGATTTAAAAATAATCAGGAAATTCCAGAAAATGCCTAAAACTTCAATAAATCATAGAAAATTAACCGTAACTCCAAATTAAATAATTTATATATGAAAAATTATCAGAAAAATTCAAGGAATCCATCTGTACCATTTTCATGCATGTTAGAACAACTTATAGGTGCTATTTAGCACAAATCAATTAAATGGCATTTGAATAATCACATATGGAGTTTAAATTTGAATCTTGTATTCAAACCAACTTCATTTAATCTGTTGCTAGTTGCATTAGCTCAAAACACATTCATTTTGCCATGTCATGATCATGCATCATATTGTGCATTGCATTGATTGTGTTCCTTTCTGTGTTGCCGGTATTTGTCCCCTCTCGATAGACGTGATACCGATGATGTGATCGTTGACACTGATGAAGACTCAATGTTATCTTCAGAAGTGCCAGGCAAGCAAAACCCCCTTGTTCATTCCGATAAAATCCCACTCTCTCGCTCCTGCTCTCTTTTACTGCATTAGGACAACAACGACATATTTGATACTTGCTGCGGTAGCTGAACCCTTTATCCTTTGCATGACCTGTCATTGCCACAGTAAATAGATGAAACCCAATAGCATGAGTAGGAGTTGTTTGAGCCCTGTTGTGCCTACTCATTCATGTTTGTTTGTCATGCCTGCTACTGCTTAGAGTTGAGTCAGGTCTGATTCATCGGGGATGAATCAGAGGCGTGTGAACATGTCCTACTGTGTGTGAGCTAAGTGTGTGAACACGATTTGGTAAAGGTAGCGGTGAGAGGCCATGTAGGAGTACATGGTGGGTTGTCTCATTGCAGCCGTCCTCAGGAACTGAGTTCTGTGTTTGTGATCCATGAACAGCTACTACCACACATTGGGTTCCGGTAACTCGACCCCTCTCGACTTATTAATCAACATGATCTCTGTCCAGGAGTTGCAACTAGTTTCTGGTGTTTGTAGGTAGTGTTAGTAGTCTACCAAGTGGCACCCGGTACAGGTGGGCTTGGGACAGACTAGGCACAGTGGCACGGTGTACCAAGTGGCACCCGGTTGGTGGGCTTGGGAACCCTGCACACATCGTTTGAGGCCGTGAGCGACACCCCGGCCGGATCTCCTTGCGGATGGAACCCGAATAGGCGATAAACCTGGACTAGAGACTTGTTCGGTTAGTCAGGTCGTGGCCGACTCCCTCGCCCGGCTTCCGCTTGAAGGTTGCCGAGGTACATGACGTGTACAGGGCGGTAAGTGGCGAGAGCGTGTGTGAAGAAGTACACCCCTGCAGGGTTAACATCATCTATTCGAATAGCCGGATTCCTCGGATATGGAAACTTGGACCCCTTGCATAGTTCATAGACAAGTGAAAGTGGATACTCTAAAATACGCAAGATAAGCGTGAGTGCTATGGATGGCGTTCTCGTAGGGAGACGGGAGCGGATCCATAGTGGTGTATTGATATGGTGAATATGTGGACTCGTGTGCGCCAGCTCAAAAGAGTCGCTTGCAGTCGTAGTTAGGATAGCCACCGAATCAAAGCTGGCTTGCTGCAGTTAAACCCCACCACCCCTTTGTTGATAACGATGCATATGTAGTTAGTTCTGATGTAAGTCTTGCTGGGTACATTTGTACTCACGTTTGCCTATTTTATGTTTTTGCAGAGAGACTTCAGTCTCACTAGTAATTCCGCGTGGTCTTCGACGTTTAGCTTGATACCTCAGCTACGATCTTGTGCCCTCGGCAGGATCTGGTAGATAGTCAGGCTTCTCAGCCTTTTTCATTTATAGATGTCTGTACTCAGACATGATAGCTTCCGCTTGTGCCTTGACTTGTATGCTCTAATTGTTGGGTCATGAGACCCATGTTTGTAATATCTCGCTCCTCGGAGCCTATTGAATAAACTACTTGAGTCGTAGAGTCATTTTGTGATGCCATGTTGTATTGCACATATCGAGCATATTGTGTGTATGTTATTGAAATGCTTGGTATGTGTGGGATCTGACTATCTAGTTGTTTATCTTTAGTAGCCTCTCTTACCGGGAAATGTCTCCTAGTGTTACCGCTGAGCCATGGTAGCTTGCTACTGCTCTGGAACACTTAGGCTGGCCGGCATGTGTCCTTCTTCGTTCCTGTGTCTGTCCCTTCGGGGAAATGTCACGCTTTGAGTACCGAAGTCCTGTTAGCCCGCTACAGCCCGGTTTACCGGAGTCCTGCTAGCCCAGTGCTACAGCCCGGACCCACTTGCTGATGACCGACACGTTCGAAGCTGGGTCATGAATGCCTGTCCCTGTAAGTCTGTGCCACTTTGGGTTTACGACTAGTCATGTCAGCCCGGGCTCCTTATCATATGGATGCTAGCGACACTATCATATACGTGAGCCAAAAGGCGCAAACGGTCCCGGGCAAAGGTAAGGCGACACCCGTGGGGATACCGTGCGTGAGGCCACAAAGTGATATGAGGTGTTACCGGCTAGATCGATGTGACATCGAGTCGGGGTCCTGACAGCGTTGGTATCAGAGCTTGACTGCCTGTAGGATCACCAAGCCAAACTGGTCGAAGTTGAGTCTAGAAATCTTTAGTTATATAAGGGAATTGACTGTGGGATGGAACGTAAGGCTCTTTTTACTCCTTATACCTTATGGCCTTATGATCTGAGTCATCATCTTCTCCTCTACGGGGTTAAGAACTAGGCTATCTCTTCTTTCTATCAGGATCACGTGTTACTAATCCGTAGACTTAAGAATGTTGGATTTAAGCTTGAGTTCAGTTTCTACTACTTCCGTATGTTAATTTTTGATCTCGAAATCTTGATATTGTGCTTCTGAGTGGTTATGCCACCATTTTTGTGAATGTCTCAAATCTTTTTTTTGAGCATTTACAGCCGTTATGCTGTCCGAGTCATTCCAGGTTTCTAAACAGTCTGATGCACTTGCAGATTCTTTCCTTCCGTTTTAATGTTCCTTTGGGCCAGATTAACCACACTAATCAGTGAGTTGAGGTACTCTGTTGCCTTGACATTTATGTTGGAGTTACTATTATGACCCTAGGTATTTAGGGAGTCACCTAGTAACCTAGCAACGTTTTGTGTTCCCAGTGTGATGATTCTGGCCATCATTCTCGAAAGCATCCCGTGATGCTACTTAGTAGTAGGTATTCTATTCCTGGGTTCTTGAACCCGAGATTCACTCTACTTACTTCATGTTGATAGTAATTGCTAGCTCCCTTAGGTTATTAGTAACCTTTGCGATAGTCCTTGAAGTCCGTGGTATCTTCTTCTTCCAAATACCATGAACTACTTATGGCAGAAGTTCCTCGTTAAACTGAACAATCACAACCAGAGTGCTCTTGATGAGTTCTCCATTATATATTGTGGCTCTGCCAGTTCTACCTTTCTGCATGGGTTACCCGGAAGAATTATGTTGAACTTCGCTCGACATACTAATCTATGCATCCACAACTCAGAAAGTTATTTGTTCCTCGAGTTGTTCCCCTTTAGTTGTTTTCTGACCCTCGTCTATCAGTTGATAGTCAAGATTATCTGTGCATTCATTCATCGATGCCTATTACTCTTGTGGTCCGTCAAGCCATTCTATCGCAGAATGACTAGGAGAAACAAACTCCAGTACCTCATCCATATCTAGGATTGGGTCAAAGAAGTTGTGCTCCGCAGATCAAATTGCTAATCCAGCTTTTGTTCTGTTCTACCTTGGAGTATTACCATCCTTATATCGGGATTGTTATAGGAGTTGCACACCATCCTATGAACTCTTGGTACAGTGATACTTCTTGCCATCATTAGTCATTCCTCGGTCTTCGTGTTGATGCAACCGGAATACCGACAAATGAATTGTGATGTGTGAAATCAATACGCCTAGCAACCTCGTTGCTGGGTAGTTAAAGGACAATAATTTCATTCTTAGTGTGTTGGTTATTGAATCACCATTCTAAGATTGATCATGCTACCTAGTCCTTATTTTCTGGTGCACTCTTTGATTGATGAGTTAGGATTTTGTCAAGTCCTCGCTCATTTGATCATATCATCTTGCCCTGAAAAGCAAGATTGTTCTCGAGCTTAGTAACATATCGGTGGATCGTGATTTCCGAAGGTCTTCTCGGAAGTATTACCAGGTTGTCACCTGACCGCTATGTTGAGCTCGTGATCAAGTTGGTTTCTTGTGAACCACCTTCTCTCCAAGAATCGGTGTTAGATATCCCTGAGCTAGTTGGTTAAGCTAAACGACAACTTGGAGGGTTGGAAGATAAAAGCTTGCCTGACTTAGTTCGTTCCAAAGGGATATTCTTGTGTAGTGTGTATTGAAGAAAGATGATATCTTCATCGATTGGTCCCTGTGATCAGTTGCTGGACCTATTGTCTTATCAATCCTTTGATTTGATGGTGGGCTATCGTCAAATCAAGTCAGAACCAACGATGTTCGTAATGTTGTCTTATTCGTGGTTGATCCCTCGAGCATACACCATTACATCTTTGGTCTGACCAATGCTATCACTGTGTTCACACGATGGTGGAAGTCCAGTGATATGGAAATTCCGATGAGTTGTTGTTGAGCCCATTGACAACATCCTTATCTCCTCCATGATGTTGTTGAACATTAAGTTAGTGTTGGAAACTTTTGAAAGCATTTTCTTCATACTAGCTCATGAAGTACTTGTTTGATGAAAGGAGTGACTTCCTTTGATTCACGTGCATTTTGATGTAGGTTGCCGCCGTGAATTCGAGAAAGCATGTTTTTACTTCCTTTGGAATCGTCCCAAGTCAGTCATGCACGTGCGAAGAATTCTGTGGTCTGTTAGACTGATCATCTTCATTCCATATGTATATCCTAGCACACCAAGCCACTGATTGACTTGTTCAAGGAAAAGAAGTCTATGCTTGGGATCTAATCCATGGACTTGCGTAAAGACTTCGATATCCTCGATGATGGCTCCCAACCAGAACTCGGTAGTGTTTTATTGTAAGACTACCATGTGGGCATGCTTGTCTGGGACAACGTGTTCACATGTTTGTAGCAGAACCAGCTCATGTTTTGGAGCTTGCTATCGTAGTTCATTTCCCGAGAATCTCGTAACGTCATCTCGTCGATTTGTGTTGCAAACTTTCATTTTTCTTCCTGGACTCGATGAGTCTGGAATAACCTGACACCAACCAGATCTGAATCTCAGGCAGATATGATGGTTGGAACATTTCCCAAGAACTATAATATTGGTCCCTCGATAACCGGTAAAGTGGATGTCGTGGCCAACACACCCAGCCGGAAGACCTATTATTGTAGTATCTTGTTTGAGGAAGTTGGCCACCTCCCCATAAGGATTTCGTAGGATTTACCTCCGTAACTGTTTCTTATGGATTCTATTGCTCCCGAAGTCCGACCTTTACTTGATGTTCTAGTTATCAAACCATATCTATGAATGGGTTACACTAGCACGTCAAGGAGAACATTAGAAGCGGAGTGCTAAATGTCTCTCGGTCGATCACCCAGATTTTGTTTCCTTGGCCTCGCTAGGGTGAAACCTGAGTTGATGTTATCTTCCTATGCATCTGCATCGTCCATCGTTGTTCATCATGGTGGTATGTTGTGTTGCCAGGATCCTTGACACGGATATTGGTAAATCCCTGATGAATATGGAAATGCTCAACTTCTTGAGAGCACGCACAAGCGCTACGTGTTATCATCGGCACTAGCTGGGTTTGCTCTCAGTCCCCTCGGTAATGCTATGACCTACTCAACAGTGAATTTACTCCCTATTGTTGGGTTCTTCCCCAGTTACCAGAATTATTCTCAGCATTTGCATTTTGTTCCTAGCTTGCACCGCCAATGTGCCATTCTACTATGGGTCTCTTCCATTTCCGGTGATAAGCAAATTCATCCATTACGTTGTCTTCAACAAGGTAATCCACATCATCCAAGTCCGAGTATGCCATTCTACCGACCCCCGCTAATCGATTGCTGTGATTTGCCTTCGGCTGATATAGAGAGTCTCAATGATCTATATATCAAAGGTAATTCTTTTTGCCACTTAAGATAATAATCTACGAATCACCCTTCTCCAGGATGTTTCGTCGTGGTGTCATGGCAACTCAACTCCTCGCTACATTGACAATCGATTACCACCTTCTTAAGCGTGAAATTGTGGTCTACCTAGTGAACCTTCGTCATCTGCTTCACTCCATTCCTATGGATGTGTGCTTCGCCTCTCAGCTCGAGAGATGTTGCTATGTCTCATTCCGTGAGTTGTTCGATCTTCGAGAAGATCGACCCTTCTAGAGTCTCCTTCTTCCCTCCATGTCATGTTGGCAGGATTTCTCAGAGCAAGACTTGAAGACAATGATGGTGATTGAATCAACGTTCAACTGAAGTGCACCTTGGATCGTGAAGATTATACTAGTTTGCGTTTCCCCTTCACCTTACCCTACGCTTAAATCTTGAGACGAGATTTTTGTTTAGTGGGGGTGAGTTGTCACAGCCCTAGATTATTGTTTGTAAATAGTTGCATCTTCATCCAGGCATCATATTTAAATTTCTGAAACTTGAACTGAGGAATTCTGGAAGCCTCAAAAACTTAAATAAAAGAGGGGCAAAGAACCCTGGAAAATGCATTCAATGTTTTCAAAATGGCCTTAAATAATGTTGGTTATATTTTGGCAAGGGTTTTGCACCAAACCAAAAATAATGAACATTTTTGAGGAATATTCTGAGCACTGAATTTAAATCATTACTATATTTGCATTTGGAACTATATTCATAACTTGTATAGAATATATTTCCAAATACCCTGAAACATTTTATGTGCTTTTGGAAAAGTCCATTAAGCAGCATAAATATTTTCAGAGGAGTTTTTGGCATTGTTTGAATTATTTTTTAAATTCAAACAGTGGCAAAACAGATTAAATAAAAGAAAACAGAACTGAAACAGAAAATAGAGGAGAGAGAGAGAACTCACCTGGACCTACCTGGCAGCCCACCTGGCCGGCCCAGCAGGCGGCCTGGCCAACTGGCCCAGCCCACCACCGCAGCCCCTCCGTCGTCTTCCTCCCCTCGCCCCGAAGCAGCTGCGTGCCGCACGCGAGCGACCGCGGCCACGTCCTCCCGCCACCTCCTGCTTGCCCTCCCTCGTCCTGACCTGCGCCACGGAGACGCCACGCACCCCCTGGCCCCTCTCATTCTCCCTGTGCTCCTCCCCCTCCTCTGTTTCCCTCTCCCGCGAACGGCCGAACGCCATCGCCGCCGCCGTTCGTCACCGCCGCAGCCACAGCCACCCCCTCGCTCCCACTATGCGTCCCTGAGCTCCGCCCTGACCCCGTGGAACTACACACGCGACGCACGCGACCAGAGGAGGCCGCAGTCGACCGGAGCGCCGTCGTCTTCATCTCCGGTGCCCGGAGATCGCCGTCGTCAATTCACCGTTGCAGAGGCCTCCCCGAGCCGTCCGAGCTGCTCAACGACTCCGCTGTGAGGACTCCTTCGTTTTCCCCCTCCTCTCCTGCTCGTTCCCGTGCCGTAGCCGCCATCCCCGCAAGCACCGAGCTCCGGCCATCGCCATTGCCGGCGAACCTCGCGCCTCGGAGCTCTTCCACTCATTTTAGTAGCTCCCGCGTGCTCGCCCAGTCCCTAGGATCCCGATGCGCCTCTCTGCTTTCTGGCTAATGCGCTGCAGCCCTCGCGCCCGTGCAGCCGTAGCTCCGGCAGCCGCCCGGCCCGTCACCATCGCCCCTACACGCTGCCCCAGCACACACCGCGGTCACCACTGGATGCGCCGCATCGCGGGCTTTCTAGCGCGCCTAGCCGCAGCTCGAATCGTGCCCTGTGGGCGATTCCCGAGCCTCCGCCGCGTCTGGTCGTTGCCGGCGGCTAGACGCCGGCGGGTTAGGCCCCGCTGACCAGGGGTTTGACCCCCCCTGGGTCGATGACAGGTGGGGCCAGCCCCCCTGCTAATTAGTTTAGTCTATTTTAACTAATTACCCCCTCTGTTGACACTGACATGCGGGCCCAGGCTCTAATTAAATTAGGTTAGTTAGTTAGTCACTGACGTGTGGACCCCACATGTCAGGTTTGACTCTGGGCGACCCAGTTGACCTGCTGACGTCATGATGATGTCAGGCTGACGCAATAAGTATTTCTGGATTTAAAAATAATCAGGAAATTCCAGAAAATGCCTAAAACTTCAATAAATCATAGAAAATTAACCGTAACTCCAAATTAAATAATTTATATATGAAAAATTATCAGAAAAATTCAAGGAATCCATCTGTACCATTTTGATGCATGTTAGAACAACTTATAGGTGCTGTTTAGCACAAATCAATTAAATGGCATTTGAATAATCACATATGGAGTTTAAATTTGAATCTTGTATTCAAACCAACTTCATTTAATCTGTTGCTAGTTGCATTAGCTCAAAACACATTCATTTTGCCATGTCATGATCATGCATCATATTGTGCATTGCATTGATTGTGTTCCTTTCTGTGTTGCCGGTATTTGTCCCCTCTCGATAGACGTGATACCGATGATGTGATCGTTGACACTGATGAAGACTCAATGTTATCTTCAGAAGTGCCAGGCAAGCAAAACCCCCTTGTTCATTCCGATAAAATCCCACTCTCTCGCTCCTGCTCTCTTTTACTGCATTAGGACAACAACGACATATTTGATACTTGCTGCGGTAGCTGAACCCTTTATCCTTTGCATGACCTGTCATTGCCACAGTAAATAGATGAAACCCACTAGCATGAGTAGGAGTTGTTTGAGCCCTGTTGTGCCTACTCATTCTTGCTTGTTTGTCATGCCTGCTACTGCTTAGAGTTGAGTCAGGTCTGATTCGTCGGGGATGAATCAGAGGCGTGTGAACATGTCCTACTATGGGTGAACTAAGTGTGTGAACACGATTTGGTAAAGGTAGCGGTGAGAGGCCATGTAGGAGTACATGGTGGGTTGTCTCATTGCAGCCGTCCTCAGGAACTGAGTTCTGTGTTTGTGATCCATGAACAGCTACTACCACACATTGGGTTCCGGTAACTCGACCCCTCTCGACTTATTAATCAACATGATCTCTGTCCAGGAGTTGCAACTAGTTTCTGGTGTTTGTAGGTAGTGTTAGTAGTCTACCAAGTGGCACCCGGTACAGGTGGGCTTGGGACAGACTAGGCACAGTGGCACGGTGTACCAAGTGGCACCCGGTTGGTGGGCTTGGGAACCCTGCACACATCGTTTGGGGCCGTGAGCGACACCCCGGCCGGATCTCCTTGCGGATGGAACCCGAATAGGCGATAAACCTGGACTAGAGACTTGTTCGGTTAGTCAGGTCGTGGCCGACTCCCTCGCCCGGCTTCCGCTTGAAGGTTGCCGAGGTACATGACGTGTACAGGGAGGTAAGTGGCGAGAGCGTGTGTGAAGAAGTACACCCCTGCAGGGTTAACATCATCTATTTGAATAGCCGGATTCCTCGGATATGGAAACTTGGACCCCTTGCATAGTTCATAGACAAGTGAAAGTGGATACTCTAAAATACGCAAGATAAGCGTGAGTGCTATGGATGGCGTTCTCGTAGGGAGACGGGAGCGGATCCATAGTGGTGTATTGATATGGTGAATATGTGGACTCGTGTGCGCCACCTCAAAAGAGTCGCTTGCAGTCGTAGTTAGGATAGCCACCGAATCAAAGCTGGCTTGCTGCAGTTAAACCCCACCACCCCTTTGTTGATAACGATGCATATGTAGTTAGTTCTGATGTAAGTCTTGCTGGGTACATTTGTACTCACGTTTGCCTATTTTATGTTTTTGCAGAGAGACTTCAGTCTCACTAGTAATTCCGCGTGGTCTTCGACGTTTAGCTTGATACCTCAGCTACGATCTTGTGCCCTCGGCAGGATCTGGTAGATAGTCAGGCTTCTCAGCCTTTTTCATTTATAGATGTCTGTACTCAGACATGATAGCTTCTGCTTGTGCCTTGACTTGTATGCTCTGATTGTTGGGTCATGAGACCCATGTTTGTAATATCTCGCTCCTCGGAGCCTATTGAATAAACTACTTGAGTCATAGAGTCATTTTGTGATGCCATGTTGTATTGCACATATCGAGCATATTGTGTGTATGTTATTGAAATGCTTGGTATGTGTGGGATCTGACTATCTAGTTGTTTATCTTTAGTAGCCTCTCTTACCGGGAAATGTCTCCTAGTGTTACCGCTGAGCCATGGTAGCTTGCTACTGCTCTGGAACACTTAGGCTAGCCGGCATGTGTCCTTCTTCGTTCCTGTGTCTGTCCCTTCGGGGAAATGTCACGCTTTGAGTACCGAAGTCCTGTTAGCCCGCTACAGCCCGGTTTACCGGAGTCCTGCTAGCCCAGTGCTACAGCCCGGACCCACTTGCTGATGACCGACACGTTCGAAGCTGGGTCATGAATGCCTGTCCCTGTAAGTCTGTGCCACTTTGGGTTTACGACTAGTCATGTCAGCCCGGGCTCCTTATCATATGGATGCTAGCGACACTATCATATACGTGAGCCAAAAGGCGCAAACGGTCCCGGGCAAAGGTAAGGCGACACCCGTGGGGATACCGTGCGTGAGGCCGCAAAGTGATATGAGGTGTTACCGGCTAGATCGATGTGACATTGAGTCGGGGTCCTGACAGAGGGTCACATTTGACGTTGCCGATTTCCCGTTGCCTTACAATGGGATCCTTGGCCGTCCAGCACTCGCCAAGTTTATGGCAGCCTCTCACTATGCATACAACATGCTCAAGATGCCAGGCCCGATAAGTGTCATCTCTGTCCCTGGCGACAAGAAGGATGCCCTTATCTGCGCCGACAAGATCTACCGGGAAGCAGCAGCCGCAGCTGATCGCAACACACTTGCCGCTGAAGCTCCCGGGGGGAAGAAGAAGACCAAGTCCGGCAAGAGCTCTGACACCCACTCCGGCAAGCGCACCTCTTCGGAGTGCTGCGCTACCGTCGAGGACGCACCATCGAGCTCCACCGGCAAGTGTAAGAAGACGATGGCAGCTCCACCCGAGACCAAGAAGGTGTCCACCAAGGATGACGACACTGGTGGTACCTTCACCATCAGTGCCACGCTTGACCCCAAATAGGAAAGCGCGCTCATTGCTTTCCTGCGGGCGAATGTCGACGTGTTTGCATGGCAACTGTCTGATATCCCCGGTGTTCCCAGGAAAGTAATTGAGCACCACCTAGCCGTTTGTCCTCATGCGCGGCCCGTCAGGCAGAAAGTCAGGAAGCAAGCAGTGGAGCGCCAAGAGTTCATTACAGAAGAGATCAGGAAATTGGAAGCAGCGGGCCTTGTCAGAGGAGTGCTCCATCCCACGTGGTTGGCCAATCCTGTAGTCGTGCGCAAGGCTAACGGGAAATGGAGGCTTTGTATAGACTTCACTGATGTCAATAAAGCTTGTCCCAAAGATCCATTTCCCTTGCCGCGCATTGACCAGATTGTTGACTCCACAGCTGGATGTGATTTGCTTTCATTTCTTGATGCATATTCAGGATACGATCAGATCTTCATGGCAGAAGAGGATGAGGAGAAAACCGCATTCATCACCCCTTGTGGCACATACTGCTTTGGGCGAATGCCCTTCGGATTGAAGAATGCTGGTTCAACATTTGCAAGGGTAGTCCATGTCGCTTTTGAGCCACAGATACACAGAAATGTGGAAGCCTATATGGATGATATAGTGGTCAAGAGTAAGGACAAGGCTACCCTGATCCAAGATTTAGAAGAAACTTTTGCAAATCTGCGCAAGATCAACCTCAAGCTCAACCCCGAGAAGTGCGTGTTTGGAGTCCCTTCCGGCAGGCTTCTCGGGTTCTTTGTGTCTCAGCGGGGAATTGAAGCCAACCCCGACAAGATCAAGGCCATCGAGCAGATCGAAGCACCGAAGCGCGTCAAGGATGTGCGAAGGCTTGCTGGTTGCGTGGCTGCTCTCAGCAGGTTTATGTCTAAGTCCGTTGAGCGCGCCCTGCCATTTTTCAAAATATTGAAAAAGGCAGGTCCTATGAAATGGACTCCGGAAGCGGAGGCTGCGCTGCAAGACTTGAAGAGGTACCTGTCCTCCACTCCAATACTTGTCGCACCTAAACCACAAGAGAAGTTGCTGCTGTACCTAGCGGCAACCAATCAAGTGGTTAGTGCTGCGTTAGTAGCGGAGAGGGAGGCAGATGATGAGCCAGCGACTGCGACAAGTGAATCCAGCGACAAGCAGGGGGCTTCTCCGACAAGCTCTGGTCCCGACAAAGATGGATCTGCGCAGGCATGCAAGGAGGTGCAGAAGAAGATGGTGCAGCGCCCAGTTTACTTTGTCAGCTCCCTTCTCCAGGGGGCTAGATCAAGGTACTCCGGCATGCAGAAATTGCTTTTCGGCCTTCTCATGGCCTCGAGAAAGCTGCGCCACTACTTCGAAGCACACGAGATCACAGTTGTCACTCGCTTTCCGCTGAAGAGGATACTACAGAATCCAGAAGCAACAGGCAGGATCGTTGAGTGGGCACTAGAACTGTCAAGCTTTGGTATCAAGTTTGAGAGCACTGCAACGATCCAAAGCAGAGCATTGGCAGAGTTCATAGCAGAGTGGACGCTGACCCCAGACGAAGAAATTCCAGAAACGAGCATCCCCGTCAAGGAGACAAGCAAAGAGTGGCTCATGTACTTTGATGGTGCCTTCTCACTGCAAGGCACCGGTGTTGGCGTGCTGCTCATCGCACCCACCAGAGAACACCTCAAGTACGTAGTCCAGATGCACTTTCCCAAGGAGCAAGCAACAAACAATACTGCAGAGTATGAGGGTTTGCTTGCCGCCCTCAGAATCGCAGCCGACCTTGGGATCAAGAAGCTCATTGTCAGGGGTGACTCGCAGCTTGTCGTCCACCAAGTGAACAAGTACTACCAGAGTCCATTGATGGAAGCTTATGTTGATGAAGTGAGAAAGCTAGAAGAATACTTTGACGGCCTGCAAATGGAGCATGTTCCACGAGCTCAGAACGACATTGCTGATGGCCTGTCAAAGTGTGCTGCACTAAAGCTACCTGTGGAACCAGGAATCTTTGTGCTCAAGCTGACTCAACCATCCGTGGCGCCATCAATTGGACAGAACAAGAAGAGGAAGTTGATTTCCGGCGACTACTTTCCGGCAGAGCTTCCCGAAGCCACCGTCAAGAAGGTCCCCAAGATCGACGCCAAGAGTGCTGAGGAGCAGTTTGCTCCGGCAAGCCTTATGGTTTGTTCCGTTGAAGCAGATGCTCCCGACAAGTCTTGCTCCGGCAAGCTTGCCGGGGGGCATCACGCTCTGGCTGAACCCCAGGTTCTTGCCGTGGAAGCGGATGTTCCCGCAACAACATATGTGCCTTTGGTCCTTGTTGTCGAGCCGCAAGCTCCAGCATGGGCGCAACAGATTGTCCATTTCCTTCAGATAGGAGAGCTTCCCGAAGAGCAAGAAGAAGCGGAAAGAGTAGCCCGGCAGTCAAGTATGTACAAGTTTTTCGACTGCACACTGTACAAAATAAGGCTCAACGGTGTGAAATTGAAGTGCATTTGCCGGGAAGATGGACAACAGCTGTTGGCAGAGATACATGGAGGCATATGTGGTCACCACATTGGCGCAAGAGCACTTGCCGGCAAAGCGTTCCGGCAAGGTTTCTTCTGGCCGACAGCCCTCCAGGATGCAACTGCACAAGTAACCAAGTGTGAAGCGTGCCAGTTCCATTCCAAGCAGATACACCAACCAGCTCAAGCTCTCCAGACGATCCCTTTATCCTGGCCATTTTCGGTCTGGGGGCTCGACATCCTCGGCCCCTTCCCCCGAGCTGTCGGGGGCTTTGAGTTCTTGTACGTTGCAATCGACAAGTTCACAAAGTGGACGGAAGTGGAACCAGTGAGGAAGGTGACAGCATAGTCAGCAGTCAAGTTCTTCAGGTCAATTGTTTGCCGTTTCGGGGTTCCTAACAGGATCATCACCGACAACGGCACACAATTCACGAGCCGCACCTTCATGCAGTATGTCCAAGATCTTGGCGCCAAGGTCTTCTTCACTTCTGTTGCTCACCCGAGAAGCAACGGTCAAGCGGAGAGGGCAAACACTGAAGTGCTGCGGGGACTCAAGACCAGGACTTTCGACAGGCTGCACAAGTGCGGAAGAAACTGGATCGAGGAGCTGCCGGTGGTTCTTTGGTCGATCAGGACGACGCCAAATCGAGCCACTGGCCAGACACCTTTCGCTCTAGTCTATGGAGCGGAGGCAGTTCTCCCCACGAAACTCGTTTACGGGTCGCCTCGAGTGCTCGCTTATGATGAGCTCGAGCAAGAGCAGCTGCGACAAGATGACGCGCTGCTCCTTGAGGAAGACCGTCTTCAGGCTGCTGTGCGAGCCGCTTGCTACCAGCAAGCTTTGCGTCGCTACCATAGCCGCAAAGTTAAGGCCAGAAGCTTCGAGGAAGGCGACCTTGTTCTTCGGCGTGTTCAGTCCGCCAAGAATTCCAACAAGTTGACGCCGAAGTGGGAAGGCCCTTATCGGGTGAAACGAGTCACTAGGCCCGGCGCAGTCCGCCTTGAGACCGAAGATGGCATTCCGGTGAGCAACTCCTGGAACATTGAACATCTTCGTAAGTTTTACCCATAGGGCGCGGTTGTCGGAAGCTTTTCCGGCAACCACCTTTTGTACAAGTCTTGCCGCTGTTGCATGTAATCCTTTGTACAAAGCCGGGCGCAGACCCCGTGTATAAATAAAGTTCATGTGCTCCACACAACTTGTCGATTTCATGCATTCTTTCTTTTTTGCATATATCATCTGACACTTTGTGCAGCACCAAACTCCAGTAAGCAATAACGAGCCATAAGGCTCCATATCATTACTATCTTTTTCTCTTTCTCAAGAGGAAGAAGGTTCCCTCGCCCACAAGGTTTACCGGGGGGGAGGAGAAGATAATGGTGTGGACCGGGCTGTTCAAGGAAGTTTCGCCTTGCCGGGAAGCGAACTACAGAAAAGCTAAGTTGCCAAAGTTTGAGCGATCAGTTTTTAAATTTTAAGTTATTTTCCTTGAACGACCACGATTTGTATGAAAAACCTGTGCGCGAAGGAACCAACTCGCAGCTGGTCGCGCCCTTACTTTGTTTCGAGTCCGCTCAACAATTTAAGTGAGCTGCGGCTAGTTTGTGACGAGGTTGCTTGTCGGTAGCGACCCCGCCAGCAAGCTGCTGAAGTTCCACACTCGGCGCTCGCGGCAAGGGTGCCTGCGCCGGCAAGTCTCCCTAAAAAGCGTTGGGCAGAAACATACAAAGCCAAGAGTCGAATAAAGGAAGTAACATAGCAAATATTACCTAAGATAGAGTTATATTACAAAAGTGGCTTGTCGCGCCCCTAACAAAGTGTTCCTATGACATGACTGGCAGCGACAAGCAAAGCAACAAACAGACGGCCTAATCTACGCGGCTGCCTTCAACCCTCTTGACCTCGTTCACCCTGTTCACGATGGGTGCGACGAGGGCCTTAAGGGCGTCAAGATCAGCATCCGCCGGCAGCCCCTTGAGGACGTTGGTGAGGTTCAGGCCCGGATTGCGGAAGGCCACCTTCACCAGCACCTTCTCCAAGACCCCGGTGCAAATCGAGCGTGACTCGTCGGCCAGCTGCTTTGGGATCCTTTCCCGGAGCTGCTGGAGAGCCGTCGCCACACCCTTGAAGAACAGAGTGAGCTTGACGCTAGGCTGGAGGTTCTCTTCGGGGGGATACCCGAAGCCTTCCGCTCCCAGCTGCACCAGCTCCTCCTCGATAACCGCAGCAATGTTGACAAGTCCCTCCGTCCAGAGCGCCACAGTATCTCTGAGCAGATTCTGGGTTTCAGCGGCCTTCATCAACATCGCTTCATTGGCCTTGATGTCCTTCTTCAAGTCTGCCTCCCGTTTCTTGGCGGCGTTCAGCGTCTCCGTCAAGGTGGAAAGCTTCAGCTCCAAGTTGGTGTTGGATTCCTTGGCGGCGCTCAGCTCCTTGCCCTTCTCGGCAAGTTGGACCTGCAGATCACCGTGGGCAAGCGCATCCTTCTCGCGCTCCTGCTTGAGCGCGGCAAGCTCTTCGCCGCCTGCCTTCAGATCTGCCTCCAGCCGCGCCACCCTTACCTCCAACTCCTTCTTGGCAGTCTCGGCAGCTGCAGCCGCATCCCTTGCTTCTTGGAGCGTCCCGCCAAGTGCTTGTTCGCGCGCAGCCAGCTCCTCCTCGTGGCTGTCGAGGTTCACCTTCTATTGAGCCAGATCGCCTTCTCGCGCGTACAGCGTCTCACCGGTGAGCCGCTGCTGCTCTTCGGCTTCGTCCTTCTCAAGGAGGAAGGCCTTCCTCTCCTCTGCAAACTGCTCCCGCTCCTCCGCCAAAGCCCGGAGAGTTTCTTGGCGAAGACCCCGGAGCTCCTCCGCGCGCTTCTCTATGTCCACGCTCGCCTTCGCAACGAGCGCCTCCCGGGACTCCAACTTGGCTTGGCGGGTGCGGTAGAGCGCCAGCAGCCTCCGCAGCAACCGTTCCTCCTCAGGCTCGTCACTGCTTCCCGGCGCGTCGACGACCGACAACCCTGCGGAGGCGAGCACTTCCCCATCCAGATCTTCTCCTTCCACCGGCGCCCTAGAGCTTGACGTCCAGGGGAGCTTGATGAAGATGCCCTCGCCGGCCTTCAGATAGGCGCCGGGCTGGGGCTCCTCGGAGCCTGGCGCTGCGGCGGCGGCGGATGGATCAGCGGTCGGTGCAGCGCCTGGCGCTCCTGCAGCCTCAGGGCCGTCAGTGCGATCGCCTGATCCCCCACCAGCTCCCGCGCCAGCAGCCTTGGCGGCCTCGTCGTTGGCGGGATCTTTAGCGCCGGCCTCTTCTTCGGTAGCGGTGGCGTCGCCACGCGCGTCCTCCTCGCCGGTGGGCTCGGTCTCCATCGGGTCCGCGGAGGGTGGATCTGATGACCGGAGAAGAAGGAGAAATCAAATAAGCACTCAAGAAGAAAAATCAGCAGAAGAACATAAGAGATATTCCAGGCAAGGAATTACCTGCGCTGGGTTCCGTGACCATGGGCTCCACTACCGGAGGCTCGTTGGTGCCACCCCTTGCCGGAGACTCCTCTCTTGCCGGAGATGGTTCCCTTGCCGGGGAACGCCTCCTTGCCAGAGAATCCGCCCTTGGCGGCGTAGTCGAAGAAGACGACGAATCGGAGGTGATCACCACGCCCTCCTGATGAAGTTGTTCTGCTCCTGTGGAAACAAACCAGCGATCAGATGTCAACAAAGGGAAAAGGAGCGACCACGCGCGCCCAGAACCAGAAAGTAGACCAAGTACTTACGCTGGGGGCTGTGCTGGGGGCTGCTCTGCGGAGTAGTGGCCGGATCCGGCAAGGTGACCTCGGGTGCGCCTCCTGCTGTCGGAGTAGGCTCATCCTCGATGGTAACCACCGGAGTCTTGGCCCTCTTCGCCGCCCTCTGGGCTAGAGTCCTGAAAAGGAAGAGTCCAGGGTGGATCAGATCAGATGCAAGACAAGAATAGCAAGTTAAAGAACTACAAGAACAACAAGGGAAGCTTACTCTTCTTCTTCCTCCTCGTCGGAGCTGAGCGCGGAGAGGTCGAAGTTCGGGCCACCCCCGGCGCGACGAGGTGGAGGAGTGGGATCCCTTGGCCGCTTGGCGGGAACTGCGGCAGCGGCCTGAGACGACCCTGATCCAGATGCTGCCGCGGCGGAGCGCGTCGCACGGCGCTGTGGATGTTGGCCCGCTTGCCGCCCTGCTGCATCCCCGGTCCTGTGGAGGCGCCTTCTCGGCTGTGCTGGGGGCTGCGCTCGCGGCAAGCTTCTCGGAGATGGCGGGCCGCTCGCACCCTCGGCGGGTCGCTCGATTCGGCGTCAAGCGCGGCGAGCTCTTCTTCTTCTTCGGGCCACTCCCGTTCGGCGAGACTCGTCGCCAGCGCTGCGTCCGCTTCCTCCACTGTGAATCCAAATTCACCCGCGGCTGCGGCTGCCGCCGCCTCCTCCGCCCTGGTGGTGATGCACTCCATCTCCTGGTCGGTGGTGTCGCGGGTGAGGAGCTTCTTCTCGTCGGCGTTGACTTCCACTTCCACTAGGCCGTCGAAGAACTGCTGCACGACCTCGTCGGCAGGTTCTTGCCAAGTGGGGATGATCCCGTGCGAGTCGCACAGTGGCATCATCGCGCAGATGCGGTCGCACGACGAGTTGTTGCACAGAGGGACAACGCCGGCCGGCAACCTGAACCACTCGGGGTGCTGAGGGTCATGCTTGAATGTCTCCTTAAGAATCCCGTCAAGCTCAAGCACAGTGAAGTTGTAGTTGAGGCCCGGGCACAGCCTCATGATGTCTGCCGGGCCTCCGAATTCCCAGGCCGGTCTCCCCCTCGCCTGCAGGGGGGCGATGCGGCGGCGAAGGTAATCTGCGCCTACAGCTCCTACGGTCATCCCGGCAAGTCTAAGACGCAGGATCCGGGTGGTGGCGATCTTCAGCTTATCGTCATCCGCGGACAGAGCGCTCCAGTCATTGCCGTGCACTGCTGGGGCTTGGCGCAAGGCGGTGAACGGCTGCGGGTTCTCCTCTACAACCCAGCACTAATCGGCTCTCCACTCGTCCCATTTGCTGCGGAGTTCCCCCTCCAGATAGGTCTCTTTCTTGCCGGCCCGCGAGATCTAGGTGATCCCTCCGGCAAGAGTCTCTCCTCTCTCGACGCAAGGCATGAAAAAGTGGCGGAAGAGAGCTACGTTGGGGTGGATTCCGACAAAGTTTTCACATAAGTGGGCGAAAACTGCCATGGTCAAGACAGCATTGGGGGTGAAGTCAAGGAGGTGGAGGCCATAAGTGTTCATGACGTCGCAGAAGAAATCAGAGAAGGGCAGCAGAGCCCGCAGTAGAAGAAAACGGCGAAGAAGGGGTACCCGCCAACCGGAGCTTCTTGCGAGGTAGTGGCGGAAAGTACCTTCGTGCGCGGGTGCGCACGCGTCGCCGTCGCCCAGAAGAGGTAATACCAATCCCTCAGCTCCTTCGCGGTGAGCTCCGGGGGAAAGGTAGCCCGCTCCTTCCGCAGCGCCTCGAGCCGCTGCGCTTCGGTCGACTTCACGGCCTTCACAGCCGCGGTCTCGCGGCCTTCCCCTTCGCGGCTTTCGGAGCCATGGCGGAGGCGGTGAGGGAGGTCGACGGCGCAAGTGGTGGCGGCGGCGGCGACGGGGGCGGAGCACTGCTCTCTTTCGGCTTTGGAAGCGGAGGGGAGCGGCGGAGATTTCTGAGGAAGGCAACGGCGAAATGGCGAAGGTGGGTAACTGCCTCTGTCCCCTCTGCTTATAAAGAGGGAGGGGACGGACGTTACGCATTGTCAGAATAAAGAATACCCCCACGTCCTCTCCCACGACGCCGCAATCAACGCGTGCCGTTAGGGGGGAGGTGCGGTGGATGTGGAGTGGGAAACGGCACGACCAGGCCGCGTGTGCCCGTGCCCTGTTTTGGGCCTGGCCCAACAGCACTCGGCACCGTGTGTGGCCCAGGCCCGGGGGCTCCTGTCGGTGTACTAGAGTAGGGGTACCCTAGTATCCCGAACTTGTGCACGGGCAGTTGCAGCACCCCGCGGCGGGGCCCGCCAGGTCACCGCCAAGACCCTCCGTGGCTCTTCAGAAAACAAGACCCCGGCAAGAGGAGCTTGCCGGGAAGCCATTCAAAAACAAAGTATTCAAGATGAGAAGACAAGGCCCCGGCAAGAGGAGCTTGCCGGGAAGAGACAAGACCCCGGCAAGAGGAGCTTGCCGGGAAGGCCAACCACGGCGCCTCAAGAAACTTGCCGCGACGCACCGCGCGTCTCGGCAAGGTCTGGCGAGCGACAAGCTCCCGGGCCCGACAAGGTAATGCCCGCGGCAAGATACTTGCCGCGGTAAGCGGTCGCTGCGCGCCCAGGCTCCAGCACACCCACCAACGTGTCGCTCTGGGACCCTTCCAGGCACGCGTGGCGGGAGGCTGTGCAGCCAGCGGAACGTGGTGGCAAGCGGCGCTGACACGGAGAAGCCATCGTGGCGAACGGTGGCGCTCCTAACGGTCGCTTTTTGCACTATTTAGGTGACTCAGACGGGCATTGAATGCCCTTGTCCCCTGCCGTCAGGGTTAGGTAGGATACACTGTGGCTACAGTAGAGGTAGTTGCACCTACCTATCTCTTTTTCCATTTTTACCCCCCCCCCCTCTAGCCTACGTTGCCACCTGTTGGTGACCCCTTGAGCATATAAAAGGAGGCCCATGCGCAACGTAGAAAGGGTTCGATTCATTCGAAGCTAGCACACTCCCACGCTCGGTCTTGTAGCTCATCTCGCTCCCGAGCAAAAACACCCAATACAACCAAGCAGCAGTAGGAGTTTTATCTCTCCGGAGAGCTCCGAAGCTGGGTAAACTGCTCGTGTGTACTGCCTCGATCCGCTCTTCGTGCGATCTCCGCCCTCTGCCGAACCGAAAGGGGCTCGGTCCCCATAGGTGTCTACGGACCAGTTTCCCCGACAACCTGTCCCATGATGGATATGGATCTATATGAGCATAGGGAGGCATCCACGACATTGGTATTGGCGGCCCAAAATAAGGATATGAATATGTTGCATTAAAATTCTCACTTTGCCAATGCCGATCCTCATATTTGCGCCTTGTGGGTGATCTTGGTTTCTTTGCATGATTTGGCTGATAAGTATTCTTCTCTTCACTCTTCTTTTGATATTTATCCAATAGTTTAGCGAAGGTGATTTTTTATCTCTTACACTTGCGCTTATTTGGGCCTTTGTTTTCTTTTGATTTACTTCCATCGACCATTGGATTTGCTTGCTGCCCCCCAGTTCTTGGCGTCTCCATTATAGCTTCGATGGAATTCTCACCCTCAAGATTATGGTCATTATGCTCTTCAACAACTTCTTTACTTGAAAGCTTGATCCCATCACCTGCAGTTTTTACCTTCTCTTTAAATGGATCGGCTTGAAGCAGTCGATGCAAAAACTTTTTGCCATCGGGACCAATCGGAATAGACTGGTCATCTCTTGGTGTTGCAACAAACTTCAATCGTCCTTTTTCAATGGCCGATTTAACTATTTGACGAAACATGTTGCAATCCTCAAAATTATGCTTGGACGAATGATGCAACTTACAATACATTCGTCCTTGGATTGATGGCTTAACATGGTGATCAAGAATTGTAATGTAATTATTTTTCAGCAACAAATCAAATATTTGATCACACATGCTTGAATTGAAGGTATACTTCTTATTTTCTAGACGATGTTGCTGTGTGAACGGCTTTGGAGATAAGCAAACAAATGGTTCAGATTTGGAATCTCCCCATTTGGCTATGCATTGTGTTTTCCACTCTATCTCCGATGTCTTTGGATAAGATATTATATTCGCACTGGTTTTCTCAATAGAATTTAACCTTGGCTTTAAATTTCTGAAACGAAGATATTTCGAACATACATGTCTCAGTTGAGACCAAGTGCAAGCCAAGTACAAAATAAGATAAGCTACCCAACTAGATATGAACTTTACATAAAGCAACGGGGAAAGCTTTGGCTGTAACAATAAGTCATTATTGGTTTCTATAAATGGCGCCATGGGTTGACCAATATGTTCCATAACAATTTTATTGCTAACAAGTAAATTACCCTTCTTCATTGGTCTTTCAAAATTACTTATGAAAATATTTCTTATAGATGCATCAATAATGAAGTTGCGACCTAATCTGAAAATAGGTAAATTACTCGCTATGCATACCTCTTCAAATATGTTGGGAGAGCATGATGGTGGTGTGACTTGAACAATATCTAGCTTCGTCTTTGGATGACTCTCCAATGCCTTTTCATCATCTTTTTCTTTATTCCGTGCATCATTACCTTGAAGATCCTTATCAGCCAAATTTTGTTCAGCTACTTGCTCTTGTCCTCGAGGCTTGTTAATTTCTATGGCACAGAACTCATAGGGTAGGAAGTAGGTTCCATTATTTTCAAAAAAATCAAGCATGGTTGTTTTGCTATGCTTGCCATGCCCTTTCTCAATAATGCTTGCCTCTTTGGATTTGATGGATTCAGAATATATACTACTTGATTCGGCTTTTTCAACCGAAGCACTTTCAAGGTCCGAATCATCCGCCTTTTCATTCATACTACTAATTGGCAATGCTTCTTTTATCTTAGCCAATTCTTTTTCTATTTGTTTCTGGCGATGAGCGGCAAAATTGGCTTTAAGTTTTTTCTCAATTTCAGCCCACTCTGGATATGATTGCCCCCCCCCCCAATGTTTTTAGATTCTTTCAGCAATGACACATGGGTGTTGCCGAAATTTTGCAATAGTGTAGGGGGTGTATAATATGATGTAGTACTAGGTGAAGGCATATGCATTGTTCTAAAACCATATTTTTGCTCGCCAATTTTATCAATTGGCAAATATTCCTATTCTTGCAAAACTCTAGCTTTTATTGCGGCATAATCAGGAAATAGCCCCTTTTCATGTTGTTCAAGGCAAAGAGCACTAATCCTCTTATTTTTGGCTAAACTCTTCAATGCAGCCACCACTACCTCATCTTCTACTATATTGGACACAATCGCTCCTGTAAAATTTACATTTATTCGGCTATAACCAGGAACGTGTGAAGCCGAATTATGAGCATCTACAGTTGTGTGTGGTGCCAAAAAATTACTAACATGAGGTGTAGCATATGACGGTTGAGAGTAACTAGCTGAATAACTGATAGTAGCATGGCCAATTCTCCCATTCATCGGCATGGTTGGATTAGTATATTGCGCATTACTTGCGATGAATAAAAGGGTGAAACACTTTCTTGCATGTCATTGGAAATTCTAACATGAGGTGTTTTAAATTTATTAACTGAACTCACCATTTTGTTCATCAGCATAACAATTTGTGGGGTTGCCGATGCATGAGAGTTGCGATACATATGGTGGAGGTTACTAGTATCATAAGAAGTTGAAGCATGCAAATTACTTTGAATCGGCCCTTGCACGTAATTAGATGCATTATTGAAAAAACTAGGGCTGGCCGATAGAGTATAGTCATTGAACGATCTAGTAACACCATATGAATTATTTGCATCTACAGTAGGGAATTGGGTATTCATATTACTTTTGTAGATTGCAAACCCTAGATGACGATCTCTTCGTAGCAAGGACGGGCTGGAGACCGTTCAAAGCGTCCCCAGCGGAGTCGCAAAAAAGTGTGTTTGCACACGAACACGTCACCGTGTATCCTCGATGCCGAGGGTGATGCACCGCAGCTCACGTCAAAGGAGACCCGTCTGGAAGCGCGGTACGCAAGCAATCCGGCGGGCACTTTTGAGGACCCCGAAACCCCACACGCTCGGGAGAGACCCCGTCAGGGCGCGAGGCGGCTATGGGATGCCCTAGGTCGACTTGATCGCTCCTAGGGCCTCGAGGTTCGCCACCCTGCAACAAGAAGAACGAACGAAGAACGAGGAAGAAGAAGAACTAGGGTTAAGGAGAAAAGATAAAAAGATAAAAATTGGTAGATTAATTGTTCGATTGTGTGTTGTTGTTCAATCGGTCGTCACCCATTAGGTATATAAGAGGCGGCTGGACTTCCTGTGCAAGGAAAAGGCTTGGATTCACATCCAAAACCCTAGTCAAATTCGGATTGGTTTTGTCCGAACTTTCCAAAACTGTTCGGTTTAAACTGGCTGCACCTTGCGGGTCTTTTTTGTGGTGGTAAACGACCTCGGATGGAAACGAGTCCAAACGCAATCTTGACGTTTTGACGAGATGAACAACTTTCATGTTAAACGTTGTTTGATCATAGGTCATCTTAAGGGTCAAATAGCTCGCGCAAAACATTCGTTTGCTCGCGCTACCCATTAGACATGGCGTCTGGTGGGGCGCGCCATATTTTGCATCCTGACAGGGTTGCATTCCGATAGCTCTAACTTTTTCATATGAACTCGGATTGAGATTACTTATATATCAAAATCGATCGTTTCAACGAGACGAAGACAATTCGTGTAGATTATTTTTTCCGTCAGAGGCAGTCTTGAGGGCGTAATCAGTCGAATAGTGTTCAGGATACAAAATCTCAGTACTTCGAACATAACTTCGGCCTTAGAGATGAGACCGGATGGCTATTGCCCAAATATCAAAGTTTCTCATTTTGACGATATGAAACTTTATCACGTTTAGCACTTTTCCATTCGAGGTCTTCTTAATTATGCTTTTGACCATGCCAAAATTTGGTGTCAACAACTGTCTCACAATTGCATACTTGTCCCCATGATGTCTTTGCTTGTGATGTGCTTACATGCCATGTCACAATCCTTTGTCACACCATATGCTATGATTGATGATGACACTTGTTGGCGAATCACCACTTGGATGCTTGGTTTTGTACTAATGCTAACCACTTTTTTTCTGAAGTGTTTCTTGTACTTTCTCCTTTTGAAGGAATTGCTAGCCGGTGCGACATTGGAGAGTGCCCATTTCGAGCTTGAAGATGATGAGTACTTGGTGAACATCCACATCTAGACGTCAACACCATCTCTTTCCCATGGTGATTTGGTTTTCGATCCGAGGTCGGATCTTTCCCAGAGGGAGGGGATGATGCGGAGCATCCTACGGACATCACCATGTGAAGAGTTCATTTGGCAAGTGACACGTCCAACATTTATTTAACATACACAAAGGCGAATCATCTACTTCACATGTGCTCACTTGACCCCTTCGAGGATGGTATACTACTTGACACTCCTCTCGTGTACATACATAGGTATTGTTGGAACTTCACGGATGACGAGGAGGAATCTAAACACAAGAGTACAACTACATCATCCACAAGGGGAGCATGGAAGAGAAGGAAGAAGAGGAATCTTCCCAGCGCAGAGATGGAGGTACAACTGCCCAACTACCGCCAACTACCGGTCCACCAGTACAACTGCCCAACTACCACTCCGTGCTATGTGATCAAGCGGTGCAAGACCGGTACTGCCCCGGTTGTTCCCACAGCTGCAACATCACCGGTACAAACGGTCCCTACCTCCACGAACACCTCCAGGAAAGTGGTACAATCACCCAAGTGGTACAACCGCTTGTATGACCTGTACAACCGGCCTGCCTGCACACTGTGAAATGGGCCACGACCCATGTAACCCCAACTTACTCCTTGAATTATAAATACTCGTCTCCTAGTTCCGAATTAGGGTTAGCAAAGTGATAGCTCATTTGTATGTGAGCTTTGCTCCTATCTACTCTTCTCTTGAGACTGAGAGACCACTCCATTGGAGTTCAAGACCTCCCTTGGAGAAGATCCCATAGGGGAATCAAGACCCCTTCATGTGAAGATCCTTCTAGGATTCAGGACCTCAACTCCTTCGAGGATTGGGATGAACTAGTTACCTCTTGTATCCTGTTCTATCGGATTTCGACCTTTGTATCCTCTTTGTGTATGTGGATCTAGCACATGTGTGATTGGATCTAGTTTATTTGAGTGTTTTCCTCTTGTGTGTTCTTCGTGTTCTTCGAGAATACCCCTCCAAATCGTGAAAGATCGGCCATTAGGGTTCCACCCTACATCAGCCCAGTTATACTTTTTTTGAGGAAACCCAACACACGTCAACTTTTTATTCTCCGCCCCACTGGGCTGCAAATCTTTCCTAGGAGGGATTCATTAGGCTTGCCAAGAAAATGGTCTTTAAGAAATAAAAAATGGGTTGTATATTAAAAAACTGCACTGAACAGGTAATTACTTTCAAAATTATTATTTTTGGATTTTGAAAATTTTAATTTCATACTTGTTGCGCAGGCAAAATTTCGTTGGAATTTTTTCCAAATATAAATTTATTTAAAAATAGATTTAATCTGACTCGAAATTTCAGGATAAAAATATTTTGGATCCCATCAAAATGTGGGAAATTTGGTTGAAATTATTAACCGTTGTCCTGGCTAGAAATGGGATGTAATGTTAACATACAGTAAAAAGGGCTGCAGTAAATTCCACTAGAATTAAAAAATGGGCTCTAAATTATTACAAATCGCAAATGGGCTATATGCTCTCTGCCACAGATGTGATACTCACTTGTGGGCCTAATAAGTTGACACGTATGCAAGGCTTTGTTAACTTATAGTCAACACACGATTCTAGCAGTAGTGGATGGTGGATGTCCATCCAATGGCTGTTTTGTTTCTTCAATCTCGGATATTCTTACTTCAGCCACTGAAACCACCGCCGACGGTACCGCTTGCTACCGCCTCTCGTAGCCGGCTGTGCTGCCATGTAGGCCTCACCGGCCCACCCTACTCCCATCACCATCCACGCCATTCCTCCACTCACCAACACCTCCTTTTATTCTTCAGTGATGACTGCCCCACATCGCAGCCGAACCAGTGAACCCTCGTACTCCCCTCCATGTGGGAATCCACCTGCCTCGTCTTCCCTAGCTCTGCGTCCTTCTGTTCCTAGGCATTACCGTCGTCCACTGCCTTGATGCTCTTGGCACGGCGTGGTCAACGAGGTCAGCGAACAACAACCATCGGAAGAGGACTTTAGGCGGCCAGGCTGACAGCTAGACCCGCTAGCTACATCTTCGAACGCAAGGAAGTGCCTCCTTGTTACTCATAAAATAAAAATGATTCCTTCCCTGACAGCTGGGACCTAGCAGCTATATTTTCGCACGCAAGGAAGTGCGTCCTTATCCTCCCTGGCAGATGGGACCCACCTGATCGAAGCGTACGTAGTGTTGTCTATCTTGTCACAAACGTGTACGTACATACTGGTCGACCAGTCTCTTTGCAACGATGAACCGTGGCCGAGTAAGTAGCGGCACGTGGCATAGTAGAGCCCTCGACGTAGAAGTTCAGGTAGTCTCGTCTAAACCGGGTACACATACATACCACATGCCAAAAAATATGGCCACGTACGTACATACGAGCGGGGTCTCGAAATGCCTACTCACGCATATGGACGGCCAGGGCTCATGTGCATGGAGAGGCAACAGACGGCTACAACGGTGTCATATTCATCGGCAGCCAACCGGCTGGGTGAGAACAGAGGAAACAACATTGTGTTCATCGGGAGGCAACCGATTGGGCTGGAATGCGTCCTGTTCAATGGGAGCCAACTGGCTTGGACAGAATAGCCGAAATGGGCTCTGGCGTACTACAGAACAAAGGAAACGGCCTTTAGTTTGACCGCTTACGGTTAAAACGGGATCCTGTTCATCGGGAGGGGTCTGGTGTACCGCAAAACGGAGGAAGCGGACTTCTGTTCGAGCGCCTACAGTCGAAATAGGGTCTTGTTCATCGGGAGGGGTGTGGCGTACCGCAAAATGGGACTCCGTGGGCTACTATTCATCCATCATCTACTGCCTTGCTCGAGCCTCCACAAACTACTTTTCATCCACCGTCGACTTCCTCCAGCCTCCACTGGCTACTGGTCATCCAGCCTCCATGGGGGACCTAATCATCCACCCCGACTGGCTGGTTGTGTGGCGGCCTCCTCGGGGTCTTGTTCATCTAGCGGCAACCGCCTACTACCACGGGGTCCTGTTCATCCAACAGCAACCGCCTAGCCACACATGGCCGAGGTCCTATTCCTATCCATCCCCCTGGCTACTACCTCAAGCAGAGACACTTTGCATACTCAGGTACCAAGGGACTAGCCATGGAGAAGCTAAGGAGCAAGTACAATCGAAGGAGAGAAGCATTCGCGAAGACAGAGAAGAGAACGGACAAGACATGAGCTATCCGGATGATCCGGACCAAGTCCCAGATGATTTGGACCCAGCTCGGACGATCCGGACCCCGGCCCGGATGATCCAGCTACCGCGTGACAAGAGTACAACAAGCCGTCCAGCGAAGCCAGATCATCCGAACCACAACTCGAATCATCCAAACGGACCTGGATGCCTGGACTAGGACCCAGACAACCGGAGCCCCTGCAGCCTCTACGGCGAAACCGGAGGATCCGGACGGTCGCCTGGACCACCATCTGGATCATCTGGATGCTGCCTGCATGCAAGAGTTGGGATGAAGCCCATGTACCCCTTGGCCCCTCTAGACTATATATATACTCCTCCTACTCCACCATTCTAGGGTTAGCATTGTGATAGCTCATTTTGGAGATAGAGGCTTGCTCATCCACTTGTATCCCTACTCCTTTGGAGATCAAGGCCTTCTAGGAGAAGATCCCCCAAGTGGATTCAAGACCCCCTTGTGGAAAGATCCACTGGTGTAGAGACCTGCTATACAAACGGTTTTTAACCCCTTTCCGCGATGGTATTTAGAACCGTCGCCAAGTGAGTGTGGGCGATAGGGGGGTCTTTCCCACCCGACCTAGAAACCGTCGGGGATAGGCCCTCCTGGCACACTGGGGCAAAATGAGCTCGTGTGCGATCTGGCGAGGCATCAAAACTCAATCATTTTCGTTCATATGTACATCCCACATGGTGAATCCCAGAAAAATATTTCTATTCATATGTATATCACGCACAGTTTTTGTGTGGAAACGTTTGTGCAAGGTGTTCTAACGCAAACAATTCTCTGCCGGAAGCCGTGTGTGATTGTTAGTTGATCGAACACGCCTACTTTCTAGAAGCCCTGTGGGTTGTTTGAGTTCATCGCCCATGGTGCTCTCTGAGTAACCATATGCAATGGAAAACCCCAATAAGCAGGGTAATTAGCCTATTATTGATAATCCATGTAGTAATCAAATTGATATTTCTTATAGAACACACCAGATATTTCATATTCGTATGACAACAACCAGGATTTCATAATCGAATTACATCAGATAGCTTCGGCACTCAATTACGTCATTACACAACAACACCAAGTTTCACATGCAACATCGAAAACCTTTGGGAAGTAGCATCATACAGGGTAAATAGAAAGATGGATCTCATCTGGGAAACTGTAGAAGTGGAAGGCAAATATTGAGCCTTCAGTGATGTTGAATGTCCTTGCAACCTTAGGCCAGTGGTTATGGATAATTGCCCGCCGAACCTTAGTCCTCTTCAGGAAGACATCAATATTGTACCGTGGTTGTTGAATGAATACCTTCCTCGCCTCTTGACCATGCAGGTGGTTTGAGAGGTAATCAATGGTGAACTGCTTTGAAAAGTACTACTAACAAAGATATGCATAAATCACTGTTATAAATTTTTGAAATGGCGCAAGGGTTAAAAACAAGGTATAAGAATTAGTACCATCCTATAGTTGACTGATGTCATCTTCATTGTGCAAACAAAGATCTTGATATTATTCGTTGCAAGTTTCTTCATCCTAACAATCTTTCTGAATTTCATGACTTGACTGATATTCATTTACATCTCATTTCCCCATATGCAAAATGGGTCGAACAGTGGGCCTAAGGCCCTGGCACTAGGACCTACATGTGCAAGACCAAATTGTAAGAAACCTAAATATTAGAATGATTCCTACAACTGCACAATAATGTGCTATTAGCAAAAGGACCATGCATGAGAAAACCTCGATGGTAAACCACAGCGTCTCCCATTGTTTCCCTGCAACACACATAAGATCTTGATCAGGTTTATTGAGAGTTGACATACTATTAGTAGAATATGTATTGAGTACAGCCAAATTCAATTTATTTCTCACATGCATAATAATACAAAATTGTACCCAGAGCAAATGGAAATCAAATTGCAAAATTAAACCAAACAGTTAAATGGACAACAAACCAAATGAACTAAAACAGTTAACTGGGCACGGCATTGCAGAATAGAAACATGTACTAGAAGATAAGACAGTTAACAAAACAAAGAATGCTTGAGAACAGTACTATAAATGTAGCAACTGTTGGACCAAACTATAACTGAACATTATATTTTAGAGGACCAAACTGTTAACTGAACATTACATTTCATAGGACTAAACTATTAACTGAACATCAGATTGCATATTAACATTACAGAGGACAAATCACTAGAAGGCACTGGCGGTGGCCTCGAGAAAACAACATGAACTGTATTTTAAAGTAGACAACCGCGTGGCGGTGTCGACGGTGGCCTCAAATACGAGGTGCTCCTCCAAGATCTGGCTGTCGGCACACATGGCAGCCATAGCTATCTCGTGCGTGCATGGGCGGCGCTTAATTGGAGGACGGGGACAGTGATTTTGGCGGAAGGTGTCGCGCCGTCGGTCGGGGCATGTGGGATGGGGAAGGAGGAGGATGGTGTGGGTGGGGCGTGGATTACCTGACCATATCGACAAGGTCGCACAGCAAGAAGAAGGGTCGCTGGCAAGGAGGACGCGCAACAAGAATAAGGGTCGCCGGTGAGGAGGTGGTGCTGCAAGAAGAAGGGTCGCCGGCGAGGAGGCGGCACTTCAAGAAGAAGGGTAGCCAACAAGGAGGCGACGCTGCAAGAAGAAGGGTCGCCGGCAAGGAGGCTTAGCTACCAGTAAGCAGTAGTGAAGGTATGAACTTGGAAAGCAAGGAGGAACATTGGTAATGTGGGTTTTGGTGGGAGTGAGGGGGCGGGGAGATAGATATTTCCGCGGTGGCAAAATTTTTTTGCTCGGTGCCGCGAGAAACTGGCACGCAAGTGTGGTTCAAGCGCGGGTGGTGGACTAAATACGATGAAGCTTCCTATGTAAGCCAGACAAGATGGTGCACCAATTTATTTTATATCACATCCCACACGATTCTTTCTAGTAATTGTTTGTGGTATACCTGATTTTTTCATTATGTTTTGAAAGATAAAATGGTGTTACGGAGGGAAAGGATGGTGTTTGAATTGCTAGAACATTTATGTACAGTGAACATGCAACTACATAAGTGTCGTGTTTAAATTTGGAATTATTCCGGGTTCGTTTGGCATTTTTATGCATTAATTGAGTTTCTGGGCATTTAATGTGCATAATTCAAATTTGAACTACAAGCACATGCTCCAGTGCACCAAAGTACGTTGAAAAATCACATGTGTGTCTTTGGGTGAATTTATAGATCCCATGCAAGAAATGGGAATGAAATTCAAACATCTGGGTGTCGTGGCTCGCTCGGGAACATTGAGAAACTTGGTTTTTAAATTCCTGGAAATTCAAAACTTGTCTGAAAATCATGAAACCTGGCATGGTGTCATTTCATGGCACCAACATGCTGTGATAAAAAAATTGGCCGCATTTGGACAAGTTTTGGTATAAGCTTCTTGCAAACCGGAGCTTCTCTCGAGAAGACTCATGGTTCCCGAGGGGGGACGTGTGACCTTTGTGTGAGAAATGATATGCTGCCTCCCACCCCCTTGATTTTTTACAGAGGCAACATAGAACAATATGAGTGCCGTGTTGAAATTTGGAATTATTCCAGGTTTGTTTGGACTTTTTTATACATTAATTTAATTTCTGGTTATTTAATGTGCATAATTCAAATTTGAACTACAAGCACATGCTCCAGTGCACCAAAGTTGGTTGGAAAATCACATGTGTGTGCTTGGGTGAATTTCTAGGTCCCATGCAAGAAAAGGAAATGATGTTCAAACATCTGGGCGTCGTGGCTCGGCCGGAAAGATTGAGAAACTTGGTTTTTTAATTCATGTAAACACGCATGAAAATCATGAAACTTGGCATGGTGTCATGACATGGCACCAACATGTTGTGGTAAATTTTTTGGCCGAATTGGGACAAGCTTTGGTATAAGCTTCTTGCAAACCGGAGCTTCTCTCGAGAAGGCTCGTGGTTCTGAGAGGGAACGTGTCACCTCAGTGTGCGAAACGACATAAACTGCCTTCTCCCACCTTAATATTTTACATATGCAGATTAGACCAAATAGAAGTATCATGCTAAATTTTGGAATTATTGCAGGTTCATTTGGCCTTTTTTATACATTAATTAAATTTTAGGGCATTTAATGTGCATAATTCAAATTTGAACTACAAGCACATGCTCCAGTGCACCAAAGTTGGTTGAAAAATCATAGGCGAGTCCTTGGGTGAATTTGTAGGTCCCATGCAAGAAATGGGAATGGAATTCAAACATCTGGGTGTCGTTCCTCAACTGGAAATATTGAGAAACTTGGTTTTTTAATTCCCGTAAATCGAAAACACGCCTGAAAATCATGAAACTTGGCATGGTGTCATGACATGGCACCAACAAGTTGTGTTAAGTTTTTTGGCCAAATTGGGACAAGCTTTGGTATAAGCTTCTTGCAAACCGAAGCTTCTCTCAAGAAGGCTCATGGTTCCGAGAGTGAACGTGTCACCTCCGTGTGCGAAACGACATACACTGCCTTCTCCTGCCTTGACTTTTTTACACATGTAACTTACACCAAATAGGAGTTTCGTGCTAAATTTTGGTATTATTTCGGGTTCGTTTGGCCTTTTTATACATTAATTGATTTTCCAGGCATTTAATGCACATAATTCAAATTTGAAGTACAAGCGCATGCTCCAGTGTGCAAAAGTTAGTTGGAAAGTCATTTATGTGTACGTGGGTGAACTTCTAGGTCCCATGCAAGAAGTGGGAATGGAAGTCAAACATCTGGGCGTCTTGGCTAGGCCGGAAACATCGAGAAACTTGGTTTTAAAATTCCCGTAAATCCAAAACTCGCCTAAAAATCATGAAGCGTCACATGGTATGACATGGCACCAACATGTCGTGGTAATTTTTTTGTCCGATTTTCGAAGGCGCACACATTAATAATCAACACAGTAATTTTGGAACAAGTGTTGTCACGTTACAAATCGGAAACATAAGTATCACTGAAACTGTGGGCGTTCTACTTACCAATTACGTGTCGCCATGCGTCCCCTTTTTTATTGGCTAGGAGGTGTCGTGTGGGGTAGCTATTTGAGTACGGGAGGCGTGCGATCAAGCCGCTGCGCGTGCTCATCGGGAGGAGAGCTCTTTGACCCCTATCCACCGCCCACCTCCCTCCCAACATCTCCATCAATGGCGCCAGAGCCCCTGTTTCACGGCGTGGCTATGTCCCACTCGACTGAGATTTAAGAGAGAAAAAAGAAAATCTGAAAAGAAAGTTTTGCACGGATCTTGATGTAAGATCCGACGGACCTATATAGCATCGACTACGACTTATAGCAAGACTGATGAATATAAGGACGATGACAGTGGATAATAATTGTCTTACGTATTTAGGAAGATGATTAAAAGAGCCACATGCGGCAACGCTTGAAATACACAAGGGCGAAACAAGAAGAAAGACAACAATCTGGCTCGCTAATCTCTACTTTCTTGATGTGTTGCTGCAGGCCGCGGGAACTAGCCTCTGCGGCGAGCGGTGATGAGCTCTTTCATGTCCTCAAGATGCTGCTTGAGAGCATCCACGGATTCCTCCACCAGCCTTTAGCGCTTGATGCGGAGCATGTCAATCTCGTCCATAAGTTTCTTGATGATGTCGCCGGTCCTCTTCAACAAGGCAGTGGTCTCTTCCTGCTGCTCCGCACTTCCGACGATCTTCGTCCCTAGCAGGTCACGCTCGGCCCGGAGCTTCGCATTGCGCTCACTTAGTTGACAGATGACATCGGTAGCTTGTTCAAACGAGGCTTTCATATCGTCTTGCAACCTCACCCAGCCGGAGATCTTATCCATCTGGCTACAGACGATCGCATTCATGCGCGTGTAAGAGTCCTCGCATGCCCGCAAGACATTTTCCCAGGCTGCTGCGGTGTGGGAGGACATCTCTGCTGCATTCGCAGCATGGCGGGACACAATGCTGCTTCCACGGCGTGATGGGCCAGTCTGCTGCATCGACGGCACGGCTGGACCTTCATGCTGCTTCGGCAGTGCGGCGGGACCTCTATGCTTCTACAGCCACGCGGCGGTACATGTCGGCTACTTTCTTAGTGAGGCGGGACATCTCTCGTGCTTCCGCTTCCATGCTCGCCTCTCCCTGGTGGTAATCTCTCGACCCAGAACTCATGCTGGCCATGGCAGACCAAAGGGAATGATGATGAATGACTTGTTTGTTTTTGTGGATGAGGAGTTGAGGAGGAATGTGCAGTCATCTTGGAGTAGTAGTATTTATAACCGAGTACTTATACGCTCCTAAGTGGGAAACCGTTTAGGTTTTCATCGGTGTGAATAAGTTTGCAATTAAATATAGTCATGGTAGTAATTTGGAATTTGACGGGACGGTTTGTTGTGGCTAGTCGCAAACAGTTCATCCGTGTGAAGTGTATGCCGTCATTCGCAGACACTTTGATCTGGCTGACCATTTATGTTATGTTGCCTAATCACGAACAGTTAATCCTTCTGAAGCGTATGCCCTCAATCGCGCATACCTTTATCTAGCTGCTTGTTTCTGTTGTTCCGCCTCATCACAAATAGTTATTCTGAGTGAATTGTATGCCGTATATCGCAGATGCCTTCATCTGGCTGCCCGTTTCTGTTCTTCTTCCTCATCGCAAACAGTTAATGGAACTGAACTGTATGCCCTGCAACGCACACACAACTAAAATCAGAACCGTGTTTGATGGCTCCTCCATCGCAAATGTTTACATCTTTTTTGACAGGTTTTTTACATCACCGTTTGCGATTAATGCACCGCACGCAGTTTCATCAAAGGGTCTCTGGTCGTAGTGTCGCGTTAGCAGCATCCAACAGTAGTGATCCTTTGTGGACTCAAGACCTCCTTCATGGAAAGGAACTAGTGCCCTTTGTATCCCCCCTTGTTGGATTTGGACCTTTGTATCCTCTTTGTGTACTTGGATCTAGCACATGTGTAATAGAATCTCGTAATTTGAGTGTTTCCTCTCTTTGTGTTCTTCGAGTTCTTCAAGAATTCCCCTCCAAATCATGAAAGATCGGCAATTAGGGTTACACCCAACATCATCTTGGTATCATGAGCCATGATTGATCACGAATTTGGAGTTCCTACCCCCACTTTCTAGCCTAATTTTGCTTGTTTTGTCCCAATTTCGAAAATCCCCTCAAAAATAGCCATACCAATTTTTTTTGTGTTTTGTTGGTTTGTTGATATGTGTTGAATTTGATCTGTGGATTCATTGTGTTGCAAATGGATCTACCTTTTCGCCACCTCCCCACCACGAAATCCACCCAAAAATCCCCATAACTTCTCTTTCTCCAAGATTTTTGAGTTCATCCTGAACCCTAACCCGAGATGGTTGACCCGAATCCTGAAAGGTCGACCATTTGGGTTCCACCCTACATCATGGGTGGGACGTAAATTTCTCGGTCCTCGGCTTTAAGTCTGATTTTGTTGTAAACCGAAGTTTCGCTGTCCGAGATCGACAAACTTTGGGTTCGGTAAAGCATGTTATCGAGGTGAGATAACTCCTGGGGTTTCATGGCTTGGTCGTAGGCTAGGTTAACTCGAAGTGGCTTGGTGGTACAGTCAACGCATTGTCGGCCATGCCAGGAGTTGAAGTAGATTCTAGATCCGTGATCTGGTTCGATTGTAAGCATGATACCAAATTTGAAGCCGAGTTCTGATTTAAGTCAAAGCTGGGTGCTGTGATGGAGCCATCCGAGGAGGGGGAGTGCGGCCCCTCCGTGCCTCCCTGTGTCGGTGGGCCTAATGGGTCATATTCAAAGGAGGTCGGTTTCGCAGTTGAGCTTGTGATGCTCGGCAAGCCCTGAATCTGGCCAGTCGTCCAGCCCGACAGGACAAGCTTGTCATGGGAGTCCGCGGTGTACTCTAGTCCTCTGATGGTTACAAGCTGATCGGGTGTGTAGTTTTCGATGGAGGCCAGATGGACCATCGACTTGAGCAGATAATCATGCTGCCGAATGCAAAAAGTTGGCCGGGGGCGTACACATCCCCGCATCCGGTACCGCAGTTGACCTGCAGATGAGCCATCGATCCTATGCCGATCTCATAGCGGACTCTCAGTGAAAGCACCAGTGTTGGTTTGAAATTCGTCGGACCTCGGGTTAGGAGGTCCCGAGCTGCGGATCTCGGATCGTGGGTAACAGGAACAGGGAGACGATGTTTACCTAGGTTCATGCCCTCATGATGGAGGTAAAACCTTACATCCTACTCTTGTTTATATTGATAGAGATGTATCGAGTACAGAGCTGATCTACGTAGAGATCGTAAGATGTGTTCTAAATCTAGGCTAGGGGAATGAGATTGCGTTGATATCCCCTCTATGGCTAAACCCTATGGCTTATACACACTCCAGGTTGGGAATCTAGGGTTAAAAGGTCAGTGCCGGGGTGTGGAGATGGCAGGAGAAGTCTTGGAGTATACGATAAGTCTTTGGTTGATGTAGTCTTGATCAAGCCTCCGTTATCCGTGTTCCGAAGTCCATCTTGAGAAGAATGAGGGCCCACCAACCTAGTCCGAGGAGCATGGGCGAACTAGCTTAGTGCTACGTCTTGAGCTTGCGTTGGTTTTCCTTGAAGAGGAAAGGATGATGCAGCAATAGTAGCGTAAGTATTTCCCTCAGTTTTTGAGAACCAAGGTATCAATCCAGTAGGAGGCTCCTCAAAAGTCCCACGCACCTACACAAACAAACAAAGAACTCACAACCAACGCAATAAAGGGGTTGTCAATCCCTTCACGGCCACTTGCGAAAGTGACATCTAATAAAGATAGTATGATAAGATAAATATATTTTGGTATTTTATAATATAGATGCAAAAAGTAAAGATGCAAATAAAAGTAGATTGGAAGCAAATATGATAAGAGATAGACCCAGGGGCCATAGGTTTCACTAGTGGCTTCTCTCAAGATAGCATAAGTATTACGGTGGGTGAACAAATTACTGTCGAGCAATTGATAGAAAAGCGAGTAATTATGAGATTATCTAGGCATGATCATGTATATAGGCATCACGTCTGTGACAAGTAGACCGACTCCTGCCTGCATCTACTACTATTACTCCACACATCGACCGACTCCTGCCTGCATCTAGAGTATTAAGTTCATAAGAACAGAGTAACGCTTTAAGCAAGATGACATGATGTAGAGGGATAAACTCAAGCAATATGATATAAACCCCATCTTGTTATCCTCGATGGCAACAATACAATATGTGCCTTGCAACACTTTCTATCACTGGGTAAGGACACCGCAAGATTGAACCCGAAGCTAAGCACTTCTCCCATGTCAAGAAAGATCAATCTAGTAGGCCAAACCAAACTGATAATTCAAAGAGACTTGCCAAGATAACTCAATCATACATAAAAGAATTCAGAGAAGATCCAAATATTATTCATAGATAAACTTGATCATAAACCCACAATTCACCGGATCTCGACAAACACACGCAAAAAGAGTTTACATCGAATAGATCTCCACAAGAGAGGGGGAGAACATTGTATTGAGATCCAAAAAGAGAGAAGAAGCAATCTAGCTAATAACTATGGACCCGAAGGTCTGTGGTAAACTACTCACAACTCATCGGAGGGGAAAGGGTGTTGATGTATAAGCCATCCATGGTCGATTCCCCCTCCGGCAGAGTGCCAGCAAAGGCTCCAAGATGAGATCTCGCGGATACAGAAGGTTACGGTGGTGGAAATTGTGTTTTGTTGACTCCCTGGATGTTTTCGGGGTACGTAGGCTTATATAGGAGGAAGAAGCACGTCGGTGGACGCTCAAGGGGCCCACGAGACAGGGGCGCGCCTTATAGGGGGGGGTGCCCTCCTATCTCGTGGAGGCCTTGGCTGCTTCTTGACTTGCACTCCAAGTCCTTTGGATCACGTTCGTTCCAAAAATCACGCCCCCGAAGGTTTTATTCCGTTTGCACTCCGTTTGATATTCATTTTCTTCGAAATACTGAAATAGGCAAAAAACAGCAATACGGGTTGGGCCTCCGGTTAGTCGGTTAGTCCCAAAAATGATATAAATGTGTAAATAAAGCTCATAAACATCCAAAAGGGGTAATATAATAGCATGGAACAATCAAAAATTATAGATGCATTAGAGACGTATCAAGAATCCCCAAGCTTAATTCCTGCTCGTCCTCGAGTAGGTAAATGATAAAAAGAGAATTTTTGATGTGGAATGCTACCTAGCATAATTCTCAATGTAATTTTCTTTATTGTGGCATGAATGTTCAGATTCAAATGATTCAAAATAAAAGTTCATATTGATAAAAGAAATAGTAACACTTCAAGCATACTAATCAAAGTAATCATGTCTTCTCAAAATAACATGGCAAAATAAAGTTCATCCCTACAAAATCATATAGTTAGGCTATGCTTCATTTTCGTCACACAAAGATTTTCCCAACTTCTATACCCCCGATGACAAGCCAAGCAATTGTTTCATACTTAAATAATATCAAACTTTTTCAATCTTCACGCAATACATAAGCGTGAGCCATGGATATAGCACTATGGGTGGAATAGAATATGATGATGGGGATTGTGTGGAGAAGACAAAAAAGGAGAAAGTCTCACATTGACAAGGATAATCAACGGGCTATGGAGATGCCCATGAATTGATGTCAACATGAGGAGTAGGGATTGCCATGCAACAGATGCACTAGAGCTATAAATGAATGCTCAACAAAAGAAAACTAGTGGGTGTGCATCCAACATGCTTGCTCACAAAGACCTAGGTTATTTGAGGAAGCCCATCGTAGGAATATACAAGCCAAGTTCTATAATGAAAAATTCCCACTAGTATGAAAAAGACAACTTATGAGACTCACTATATGAAAAACATGGTGCTACTTTGAAGCACAAGTGTGGAAAAAGAGATAGTAGCACTGCCCTTTTTATTTATTTTCTTTTTTTCTTTTTTCTTTTTCTTTTTTTCTTTTTTCTTTTTTTTCTTTTGGGCTTTTTTTTTTTCTTTTGGCCTTTCTTCTTTTTTTTCTTTTTTTCTTTGGGCAATGCTCTAATAATGATGATCATCACACTTCTATTGATTACAACATATGAATTACAACTCGAAACTAGAACAAGATATGACTCTATATGAATGCCTCCGGCGGTGTACCGGGATAGTGCAATGAATCAAGAGTGACATGTATGAAAAATAATGCATGGTGGCTTTGCCACATATACGATGTCAACTACATGATCATGCAATGGCAATATGACAAAAGTAATGTATGTCATGATAATGATGAACGGAACGGTGGAAAGTTGCATGGCAATATATCTCGGAATGGATATGGAAATGCCATAATAGGTAGGTATGGTGGCTGTTTTGACGAAGATATAAGGAGGTTTATGTGTGATAGAGCGTATCATATCACGGGGTTTGGATGCACCGGTGAAGTTTGCACCAACTCTCAAGGTGAGAAAGGGCAATGCACGGTACCAAAGAGGCTAGCAATGGCGGAAAGGTAAAAGTGTGTATAATCCATGGACTCAACATTAGTCAAAAGAACTCATATACTTATTGCAAAAATTTAGAAGTCATCAAAAATCAAGCACTACGCGCATGCTCCTAGGGGGATATATTGGTAGGAAAAGACCATCGCTCGTCCCCGACCACCACTCATAAGGATGCACAAGCCAGGTACACTTCATGTTTCAAATTTGTTACACAACTTTAACCATACGTGCATGCTACGGGACTTGCTAACTTCAACACAAGCATTCTTTAAATTCATAATCACCCAACTAGCATGACTTTAATATTACTACCTCCCTTTCTCAAAACAATTATCAAGTATCAAATTGATCATAGCATCCAGTTCACTTCCTATGATAGTTTTTATTATAGCCAACTTGGATGCCTACCATTCTAGGACCAATTTTATAACCATAGCAAATACCATGCTGTTCTAAAATACTCTCAAAATAATATAAGTGAAGCATGAGAGACTAGCAATTTCTTCAAAATTAAGTCACCACCGTGCTCTAAAAGATATAAGTGAAACACTAGAGCAAAAACTATCAAGCTCAAAAGATATAAGTGAAGCACATAGAGTATTCTAGCAAATTATAATCAAATAGGCTTCTCCCAAAAGGTGTGTACAGCAAGGATGATTGTGGTAAACTAAAAAGCAAAGACTAATATAATACACGACGCTCCAAGCAAAACACATATCATGTGGTGAATAAAAATATAGTTCCAAGTGAAGTTACCAATGAACGAAGACGAAAGAGGGGATGCCTTCCCGGGGCATCCCCAAGCTTAGGCTTTTGGCTATCCTTGAATATCTTGGGGTGCCACAAGCATCCCCAAGCTTAGGTTCTTGCCACTCCTTATTCCATAGTCCATAAAAGCTTTACCCAAAACTTGAAAACTTCACAACACAAAACTCAACAGGAAATCTTATAAGCTCCGTTAGTGAAAGAAAACAAAACCACCACATAAGGTACTATAATGAACTCATTATTTATTTGTTTTGGTGTTAAACCTACTGTAATCCAACTTCTCTATGGTTTATAAACTAATTTACTAGCCATAGATGCATTGAAATAAGCAAACAACACACGAAAAACAGAATCTGTCGAAAATAGAATAGACTGTAGCAATCTGTAGCTAACGCAAACTTCTGGAACTCTAAAAATCCTACCAAAACAGGAAGTCCTGGACAATTTTTTATTGATCAGCAGCAAAAAGAATCAACACAAAATCACATTTCTGTGATTTAACAAAACTAAATTCATGCGTGCAAAGTTTCTGTTTTTCAGCAGAATCAAATTAATTATCATCTTAGGTTATCCTATAGGTTCTACTTGGCACAAACACTAATTAAAAGATAAAAACACATCTAAACAGAAGGTATATGCAAGATTTATTACTAAACTGGAACAAAAACAAAAGAACACAAAGAAAATTGGGTTGCCTCCCAACTAGTGCTATCGTTTAACGCCCCTAGCTAGGCATAAAAGCGAAGATAGATCTAACGAGTGCTATCTTTGGCACTAAATTCATAAGTAGACCGCATGATAGATTCATAAGGTAATTTGACTTTCTTTCTTGGAAAGTGCTCCATGCCTTTCTTTAATGGAAATTGGAATCTAATATTCCCTTCCTTCATATCAATAATCGCGCCAATCGTTCTAAGGAAAGGTCTACCAAGAATAATAGGGCAAGAAAGATTGCAATCTATATCAAGAACGATAAAATCCACGGGCACCAAATTTCTATTTGCAACAATGAGAACATCATTGATTCTTCCCATTGGCTTTTTAATGGTGGAATCCGCAAGGTGCAAATTTAAAGAGCAATCATCAAGATCATGGAAACCTAGAATATCACATAAAGTTTTCAGAATCGTGGAAACACTAGCACCCAAATCACACAAAGCAAAACACTCATGATCTTTAATTCTAATCTTTATAGTAGGTTCCCGCTCATCATTAAGTTTTCTAGGTATAGAAACTTCCAAATTAAGTTTTTCATCATAAGATTGCATCAAGGCATCAACAATGTGTTTGGTAAAAGCTTTATTTTGACTATAAGCATGAGGAGAATTAACAACAGATTGCAACAAGGAAATATAACCTTCTAAAGAACAATTATCATAATCAAATTCCTTGAAATCCGAGATAGTGGGTTCAATACTATTTAAAGTTGTGACCTCTCCAATCCCACTTTTACCAAATTTAGCATCAAGATCTAAAAACTCCGAATTCTTGGGACGCCTTATAGGTAAAGTAGACTCATCATCAGTCCCATAATTATCAAGATTCATATTGCAAAACATAGATCTAATAGGAAACGCATCAATAACTTTAAGATCCTCATCATTATTTTCATGGAAACTAGAAGAACACACTTTTATAAAGCTATCTTTTTTAGCATGCAATCTAGCGGTTCTTTCCTTGCACTCGTCAATGGAAATTCTCATTGCTTTGAGAGACTCATTGATATCATGCTTAGGAGGAGAAGATCTAAGTTTAAGAGAATCAACATCAAGCGAAAGTCTCTCAACGTTCCTAGCCAAATCATCAACTTTGAGCAATTTTTCTTCAAGCAAAGCATTAAAATTCTTTTGAGAAATCATAAATTCTTTCACACTATTCTCAAAATAGAGGGCATCTTATTAAAATTACCATAAGAATTATTGTAGGAATTTCCATAATTATTAGAGGAATTACTAGGGAATGGTCTAGGATTAAAGTTTCCTCTATAAGCATTGTTTCCAAAACTATTCCTACCAAAAAAATTCACATCCATAGATTCATTATTACTCTCAATCAAGGTAGACAAAGGCATATCATTGGGATCAAGGGGAGTATTTTTAGTGGCAAATAATTTCATAAGTTCATCCATCTTTCCACTCAAAACATTGATTTCTTCTATAGCATGCACTTTTTTGCTAGAAGATCTTTCGGTGTGCCATTGAGAATAATTAGCTATAATGTTATGAAGAAGTTTTGTAGCAACTCCTAACGTGATTTCCATAAACGTGCCTCCCGCGGCTGAGTCTAAGAGATTTCTAGAAGCAAAGTTCAAACCGGCATAAAAATTTTGTATGATCATCCATAAATTCAAACCATGAGTAGGGCAATTGCAAAGCATCAATTTCATTCTTTCCCAAGATTGGGCAACATGCTCATGATCAAGTTGTTTAAAATTCATGATATCGTTCCTAAGAGTGATAATCTTAGCGGGAGGAAAATACTTAGAGATAAAAGCATCTTTGCACTTGTTCCAAGAATCAATAGTATTTTTAGGCAAAGACGAAAACCAAACTTTAGCACGATCTCTAAGTGAAAACGGAAATAACTTCAATTTAACAATATTGTTATCCGTATCTTTCTTCTTTTGCATATCACACAAATCAACAAAGTTGTTTAGATGAGTAGCGACATCTTCACTACGAAGGCTAGCGAACTGATCTTTCATAACAAGATTCAGCAAGGCAGTATTGATTTCACAAGACTCAACATCATCAAGAGGAGCAATCGGAGTACTAAGGAAATCATTATTATTGGTATTCGAGAAATCACACAATTTGGTATTATCTTGCACCATGGCAACAAGTAATCCAACACACAAGCAACAGAAAAAGGCAAGCGAAAAATAGAGGAGGAGATTGGGAAAGAGAGGGCGAATAAAACGGCAAGGGTGAAGTGGGGGAGAGGAAAACGAGAGGCAAATGGCAAATAATGTAAATGCGAGGGAGATGGGTTTGTGATGGGTACTTGGTATGTCCTGACTTGAGCGAAGACCTCCGCGGCAACGGCGCCAGAAATCCTTCTTGCTACGTCTTGAGCTTGCGTTGGTTTTCCTTGAAGAGGAAAGGGTGATGCATCAATAGTAGCGTCAGTATTTCCCTCAGTTTTTGAGAACCAAGGTATCAATCCAGTAGGAGGCTCCTCAAAAGTCCCATGCACCTGCACAAACAAACAAAGAACTCACAACCAACGCAATAAAGGGGTTGTCAATCCCTTCACGGCCACTTGCGAAAGTGACATCTAATAAAGATAGTATGATAAGATAAATATATTTTGGTATTTTATAATATAGATGCAAAAAGTAAATATGCAAATAAAAGTAGATTGGAAGCAAATATGATAAGAGATAGACCCAGGGGCCATAGGTTTCACTAGTGGCTTCTCTCAAGATAGCATAAGTATTACGGTGGGTGAACAAATTACTGTCGAGCAATTGATAGAAAAGTGAGTAATTATGAGATTATCTAGGCATGATCATGTATATAGGCATCACGTCCGTGACAAGTAGACCGACTCCTGCCTGCATCTACTACTATTACTCCACACATCGACCGACTCCTGCCTGCATCTAGAGTATTAAGTTCATAAGAACAGAGTAACGCTTTAAGCAAGATGACATGATGTAGAGGGATAAACTCAAGCAATATGATATAAACCCCATCTTGTTATCCTCGATGGCAACAATACAATACGTGCCTTGCAACCCTTTCTGTCACTGGGTAAGGACACCGCAAGATTGAACCCGAAGCTAAGCACTTCTCCCATGGCAAGAAAGATCAATCTAGTAGGCCAAACCAAACTGATAATTCGAAGAGACTTGCAAAGATAACTCAATCATACATAAAAGAATTCAGAGAAGATTCAAATATTATTCATAGATAAACTTGATCATAAACCCACAATTCATCGGATCTCGACAAACACACGCAAAAAGAGTTTACATCGAATAGATCTCCACAAGAGAGGGGGAGAACATTGTATTGAGATCCAAAAAGAGAGAAGAAGCCATCTAGCTAATAACTATGGACCCGAAGGTCTGTGGTAAACTACTCACAACTCATCGGAGGGGCAAGGGTGTTGATGTAGAAGCCCTCCGTGGTCGATTCCCCCTCCGGCAGAGTGGCGGCGAAGGCTCCAAGATGAGATCTCGCGGATACAGAAGGTTACGGTGGTGGAAATTGTGTTTTGTTGGATCCCTAGATGTTTTCGGGGTACGTAGGCTTATATAGGAGGAAGAAGTACGTCGGTGGACGCCCGAGGGGCCCATGAGACAGGGGGCGTGCCCTATAGGGGGGCGCCCTCCTATCTCATGGAGGCCTCGGCTGCTTCTTGACTTGCACTCCAAGTCCTCTGGATCACGTTCGTTCCAAAAATCACGCTCCCGAAGGTTTTATTCCGTTTGGACTCCGTTTGATATTCCTTTTCTTCGAAATACTGAAATAGGCAAAAAAACAGCAATACGGGCTGGGCCTTCGGTTAGTAGGTTAGTCCCAAAAATTATATAAATGTGTAAAATAAAGCCCATAAACATCCAAAAGGGGTAATATAATAGAATGGAACAATCATAAATTATAGATACGTTGGAGACGTATCACTTAGTACCCCCTAGTCCAGGACACCGTAAGTTGCAACTTCTTTAAGAGATCTCGACTATAATATGTAGGCACAAAACACGCTCTCATGACCTCCTTCATTTGATTCCATGTTGTGACTGTTGGGTTGTCTTTGGTTTGGCGCCGCTCAATGACTTGCTCCCACCAAATGAGAACATAGTCTTGGAAGTCAAGTGAGGCCATAGCGCGGAGGTGCAATGATGTGCTCGGTGAAGTAGCCCCGGTGAGGTGGGAGACAACGTCGGTGAAGCTCACCTGATGCAGTGGAAGTCGGTGTCTGTGAGGCACGTCGGTTGTGGCAGCCTACATTGTCGGTGGACCACCCGGTGCGGTGGACGAGGGTGTAGATGAGGTAGCTCTGGTGCGGTGGTGAAGCGCGACCGTCGTCGTCGTCCGGCACAGAGGTGGGGAAAGAGACGAGACGAGGGGCGATTCAAACTTTGCTTGGGTTGGCGGCGAATTAGGGATTTGAGCAATCTGGGCGCGGATGGGGATGGTGGAGAAGGAGATTTTGCAGGGCTAGAATTGGGGCCGCCAGATATTTCAATCCGAAACATGGAAGCACGAACTTATTTTGTCATTGTACTTTTTTGGAGGGGGGAGGGAGGTGGTGGGTGGCTGGGTGCTAAGCGTCCGTCCGACACACGCGACCACCACGACACGACCCTGGTCTGCCTGGTGCGCTTGCATTTGAGAATGCAAACGAATCTTCTTTCATTTGCAAACGAATGTGTATGTATTACCATGCCCGTGTTTTCCTTGCAAATAATTAGTCATTCGAAATGAGATACTATAAATTAATTAATGAGGAGTTATTTGAAAAAAAATCGAAATGGTATCCACGCTAACGTGGATTAGAGTGTGTGTCACATAATTAGTTATTTGAATTAGAGTGTGTGTGTCACATAGCGATCTCCAATTCTAACGTGGATTTCGCATTTCACTGTATCCATGCTACTTTTTTAATACAAATTCATATGTATATGATGAACACCATGGTAGTGAGAAAACTTTTGGATGGATTCAAACATATGACCTGCAAAATAGCACAACAATCGAGTCAATGTCAACTTTTCCAAACCTAGTATGGCACGAATTCGGAATAATTACCCATATGCATGGTCCTCAGTTCAAATCTTACAATGTACACTAAATTGAAACATCGATATTAAGTCTCGTACTATCTACATTCAAATGTTGTTTTTAGCCCCCTCCCCTCGGCACACACGCTACATACTTCCTGTATTGGTCAATCTTCCTCTCCTAACCACCTTAGGAAGCTATCAGTTTCCGACACATGTTCATTCTTTCTCTCCATGTTTCGATCTCTAACTCTCTCAACTACACAACCCCCTTTTTCCACTCTGTTACCAAATGTATTCACCTCACACACCCGCCATTGCACGCCATGTCGAGCTCTCTCTCTCTCTCTCTCCTCTCTCTCTCTCTCTCTCTCTCTCTCTCTCTCCCCTCCCTCCCTCCCACCATCTCGTGCTAGATATATGCATTGCCTATCTAGACCACCAACCTCTCATGCGCACGCACGCACGTTGTCTATCTAGGTCACTCCCTATAGACTGTCTCACTCTTTCTTCCGCACGGCGGGCCACACTCGCTCTCTTTATCTGAGTCTCGATTAACCTCATTTTCTTTCACACACAAAATGATATATCTCCCTATTCGGGCCTCGATCGACACACTCTATACTCTCTCACGCGGATTTTCTATCTAGGTCAGTCCATCCAAGCCGCCCCCACTCTTTCGACCTCATGGAGGGCCATGCTCGCTGAATCTCTCTCTCTGTGTGTGTGTGTGTGTGTGTGTATGTCTCGATTGACCTTGCTCTTTCTCAGACACAAACAATATATCTCCATGTTTGAGCACAATTCGACTTCGGCATATTCATATTGTATACTCTCTCACACACATTGTCTATCTAGGTCACTCTCTCAAACCCGTCTCACTCTTTCGATCGCACGGCGACCCACACTCGCTCAATCTCTCTCCCTTTATATATGTAATCGATTGACCTTGCTTCCTCCCACGCACAAAATATATCTACATGTCTGTGACTAGATCATCTCTCAAGCTCTATCTTACATCTCTCACCCTTCCCAAAAGCTCAGTCGGACAATATCTCTCCAGAGCATATATATCTTTTCAATGAATGTCGGACCACACTCACTTTGTCTCTCTATCTATATGTCTCTCGATTGACCTCGCTTTCTCACGCCGTATCTTCCACACATTGAAGCTACCTCTCCATCCCTCGCAAAGGCAAAGCTATTTACATTGCGGGGGGGACTCCAACCTTGGATTAATTTCTGTAGGCATTTATTCCGGTGGGTTTAGATTATATTTTCGTAGCATTCGGCCCACAACTACTCCAAACACCGTTGCAACCCCCGCACCTCCCCCAGTTGATTTCCCTCTGGCTCGATCATCGCTCTCTCGCACGTCCTTTCTCGCCTTCAATGTTGCACCATGGTATTATTGCAAAAAACTCTATTGTTCTCTTTAATTTTTACAAATAAGCTACAAAACTACACACCGATAGTCCACTTGGAATGGAACAAATTTCGACCCACAAATTAAAGTGCTACAAACTACACACCAAGGGCCCCACCTGTCATGAAACAAATTTGGACCCATATACAAATTACAAAATACAGGACGAGGATCGAACATGCGACCAGGGCCTTCAAGTCGCATGTCAATAGGCAACATATGTAGAACATAAATGTTTGTTGTACCCCCCCTTTGTTCATATAATGTTTTTATATTACCACAACCTATTTAATTGATAACGTGTAATGTTATTTTTAGTACATTAGTGGGGCCGGCTCATTAGCACGTACTATTCGCCTTCACTTACTGGTGGATTCCATGTATGCTCTCTCTCTCCTCCCCTTCTACGTTTAGACGCATGGGCAAACACGAAGAACTCGCCGGCAATGTGGCCGTTGACCATATCTGGACGCGTTCACAAGTTACGGCACCAGTTTCACATACTAGCAGCACTAGTCAATGTGTACGTGCAATGCACGTTCATTTGGAAGTATATTAAGTGCATGCGGATATTAAGTAGGATATTATTTGCGTGTTATTATGTGATTAGCACTATTTTTGGCATGAAATTAACTGCACGCTAAATGTGTTGATCTCTTGACATTGAAGCAGTCTAGGTCATTGGATGAGAAGGAATACATGTGGCTTGATGACGTTTTATATTTAATTTGATATGGCTCTAGCAGAACATTCAATCGATCAAACCATAGATTTCATTCAGTCTGACTCCGACTTTACATTCATATGATGATAGATCTAAAATAAACGGAAATGATAAACATTCAGATTTTAAGCATGGCAATTCGAACGTTTTTCATGCTAAATTTAGATTACGCGGTGGCGGCGGGGGCGTCTTGCGGTGGGAAGCGGCTCCTCTACCGTGCTTCGTGTGTCGTCGTGCCACTGACCGACGGTGATGGCCAAGGTGACCGCAACGTCTTGCGCCATTGTTGGCGTACTCCTGGACATTGTCCCAAGCTTCAAGGAAGGCCACAATGTTCTGGATTTCGGTCTCCAGGAGCGAGTCAACTGGCGGGAGGAGGCAACTGGCGTTGGTGCAAGGAAGTGGTCGACGGAGGCCATCCTTGCTGCTGAGGGGGGCACTGGCACCCGCACGGGGACAGGCGCTAGCAACAGCGCGGCAGAGACATTCGTGTGCACAGGCACCGGCACGGGCGCGCACGTCAGTGCATGCGCAAGCGCATGCGCTGGCAGGTGCACGGGCACTGGAACGGGCGTGCACGTCAGTGCACGCGCAGGCGCATGCGCTGGCAGGTGTATGGGTGTGTGAAAGTTGGCAGGGACCTCGTGGAACCCCGTGGCATCAAGCTCGGCGGCAATGTGTGGCTCCCAGCCCATCAATGCCATGGGGATGGGCGCTGGCGCATTCGGGGCGACGGGAGCCGGAACGGGAGTGGGGACAGGCGCGGTGTCTTCCCGCAAGGCCGGTTCAAGCTCGTCTCAAAGCGCCTTATGTTCTTGAGACTTAGGCTGGGTGTCTTCCTTAAGAAACTGGAAGACTAAGGGTAGACCATCGTGATGCGGCATGGCGTACGTTTAGGTCGGGATGGTTGGAGGTAGACGACTGGAGAATCGGAGAGGAAGAGAGAAGATTGTAGCGATACCGGGTAGTGCAGGGTTGATTTTAAACTCTGGCACCGGCAACATTAAAAGTGGGAGCAGTTGGGACGAAGGTGGGCGGCGGAGCCTGGTCAAAGGGCTCGCCTCCCGGTGAGCCTGCGCAACGGTCTGCTCGCATGCCTCCCTGTCAGCCAGCACAGCGGTCTGCTCGCACGCCTCCCGTCAACTCACATGCTTGCTCGGACGGCACCTGCCGATGAGAAGCGGGACTCGTGGCGGCACGTAAATGCCCATGGTTTCAATAGTGAAAGTGTTTGCCTTAACGCAACAGGTCTCTGTTCCAAAATACCTTGGCTCTTCATTTGTGCAACTTGTCATAAGGAGCTTGTCTCAAATTGAAGAAAAAAAATACAAAGGAATATTTGTGCCATATCATGTGACCATGCTCGGTTTCATGAATTTCTGGTCACTTTTGGATTTTCTGAAATTTAAAGTCCAGGATTCGAAACAATATCATAACCTGCATCATGCAATAAATTTTCAAGCAATACATATGTCCTGTTGTATTTCTTAAGAAAGGATTTGGTCAAACATTTTGCTTGGTTAGACTTCAGAAAAGTTATATATGCAGAGTAAAAGGATAATCCCTCTGTACTAGTGCATTGCCTGGTATATTAACTCGAGTACTAGGCACGAACAAATGGGCTAAATTTTGTGCTCATCCTGGTGTAGCAATAGTAGTACTAGGCAATGCAGTTGATGGGTGACCTTGGGGAGCGGCGACTCAGGGAATTGAACCATGCTCGACACGGTAGGTAACGTTGTCTACTTACTAAAGCATCCCTCCATTATTCATCGGTAGTCATTATGGACCGGGGACATGAGGGGAATTTCCTAGGGCTGGAATTCTAGCCGCCAGATATTTCGACTCAAAACACGGAGGCTCGACTGGTTGGGGTTGGCTAATGTGCGTACCACGCACGCCACCAGAAGGACATGAGCCCATTTTTTAGGATCAACACGAGCCAAGGTCTGGCTGGTACGCCGTTGGGTCCTACCATTCGAGAAAACGAAAGGAATCTTTTAAATTGCCGAACGAATCTATGTGTATTACAATGCCCGTATTTTCCTTGCAAATAGTAATCTCAACGTGGTAATTGATTTATGACGAGTTCTTGAACTAGAGTGAGTTTGTGATATAGTGATCTCAACATGGATTTCAAATTTCATGGTATCCCTAGTAAGTTTTTCATTGCAAATTCAAATTTAAAAGATGAACAACATGGTGGTGAGAAAACTTTGTATGTATCAAGCATATGACCACACACACACACACACACACACTAACACAACAACAATCCAATAAGTATAGTGCATCTATTTTTCGAAACCATGCATGTATGACACGGATTCAAAAATACTCCTTCTGTTCCTAAATATTAGTCTTTTAGAGATTTCAACAAGTGACTACATATGGAGCAAAATGAGCGAATCTACACTCTAAAATATGTCTATATACATCTGTATGTGCCAGTCCATTTGAAATCTCTAAAATGACTAATATTTAGGAACGAAGGGAGTAAAATGTAATACATGCATGGTCCTCAATTCAATATTTAAAATGAATAGGAAACTGAAACATGAATATTAAGTCTAGTACTACAGTACATGCAAATGTTGTGTTTAGGCGGAGCTATGTAGATTGTCGGGGGTTAACCCCTCGACCTTAGATAAAATTGTGAAGCTCTATTTAGGATTGTTTAGATTATATTTGTCCCCACCATCCCAAACACCGATTGGTTGTGCACCCCCCCTCCTCCCCGGGGTAATATCATGTGCCCCCACACCTTAGATGTTATATGCTGATACGAGTTGCTTGGAGCCTGTATATCTGAGATATAGCAGCTCACAGGATGTCTTAATATTTTTACAGGAAACCTTAATGAGTTTGAGAATTGCACACAATTTGTACAAAAACTACTCAGATGCCCTTGGATCCCATATCCAACGACCTCGAAGCTCGTATCACCGTAGCATCTAAGATGAAGGAGGACATCATATTCTCCTGTATGTAAGAATATCATGTGCTACCGCACCTTAGATGCTTTGGTGATACAAGCTCTTCGGAGCCGTTGGATTTGTGACCCAACAACTCCTTGGTGGTTCGAATGGTTTTTTTGCAGAAAAGCCCCCAAAGAGTTCGGCCACTGCTTACAAGCACAAAGACTACTCAGATGCCATTGGTTCTCAGATCAAACGACCTCGAAGCTCGTATCACCGTAGCATCCAAGCTACGAGAGCACCTGATGTTTTCTCGCACGGGAGAATATGAGGTGCTCCTGCACCGTAGATTCTATGGTGATACGAGTTCACAGATATTTAACGGCCCAAAGTAGGAGGTTTGAATATTTTTTTTGCAATATACGGCTGAGAGAGTTTGGGAATTGCGCAGAAAGTACAAGTACTACGCATGTGCCATCTGATCGTAGATCATACGACCTAGATGCGCGTATCATCGTAGGGGCTAATTAAGCTACGGGGAGCACCTAATATGAGCAACGGGGAGCCATTGGATCCAAGATGCAGCGGCACACACGAGGCCTGAATGTTTTATTTGCAAAAAAAACCTTTGGAGAGTTTGGAAATTGCGCATAATTACAAAGACTACTCCCAAGCCATTGGATCTCACTTCCAACGATGTAAAAACTCGTATCACCATAGCATCTAAGCTGCGGGGTGGATGTGATATTCTATGCCGCTGTCATTTTTGTTCGTAAACTTGCAAAATACGTGTAACTCGTTCCGTTACTTGTCTAACCGCGCAAAGTGTTTGTTCAAAAAAACCATCCTACACTGAAATATCGGAACGACACACGGGGGTCCCACTTGTCATTAATCAAATTTGGACCTAAAACTAACAAATCTGAAAGACGAGATTCGAACTGGCAACCTGGACTACAAAGCGTAAGTCGATAGCCTGGAACAACAACGGTTGTTATCTTTGTCAACTTAATTTTATACAGTATTACGTTGAGTAGAGTAGAGGGAGTGCCTCGTCAAGACGTGCATGACCGTTGACTCACTTACTGGTGCGTCCCAGGTCTACGATCTCTCTCTCCTCTCCATTGTCTAACCTTTGCACGGGCACACACGAAGAGCGGCGCTAGCTTGCCGTGGTGTTATTATAACTAAAAAAGCTTGGAAAACAGAAGAATCGCCTACAACAAGAGACGTTGTGGCTGGTCGAGACGGAGCTAACCACACCTATCCTCCGTGCCACATTAGCATGATGAAGCTATGTGGCTAGTGGGGTGTTTTCGACCGACTGGCTGGGCCCCGAGGTCGAACCATAGGTACTATGTCTGATACGGTATATTTTTACATGCACATTTTCCTATGTGCCGAGACGTGGCACACCCTACCACGCGGTTTCGGGGTCCTCCCGGGTGGTGCACGCATATATTCTTCCTTGCCGAGACGTGGGACGCCCTACCGTGCGTTTTCTGGGTCCTCCTCGGTCGTAGCGCCTAAGCAAGTAAATGAGTCGTCAAATCACGAAAGACCACCTTTCCCACCGAGTACATCAATGAAGCATGGTGGCTAGCTAGTTGGGCTAGTGCGACCGATTAGCTAGGCCGCAACCACATTTGTTTTTTCACCCCTTTTTTAATCTCCTTGCCAGCAGGTAAATTTAAATATCCACCGCGGCTTTGCTCTAGTGTTTGGGTGCGGCATGATTTTAATTTTTTTGATTGATGGGAGCAGGCGCGGCAGGATTTTTAATTTTTTGATTGACGGGAGCCGGCGCGACAGCAATTAGTCACAATGACTCCGCCTGTAAAACCCACTGCTCCCTGATGTGAGAAGTCGTCGACTGGTGTTTTCCCATGGTGAAAACCAAATGATTCCCCACTCCTCGCCGGGCTCCCTCTGCCTTCCCATAGATTGCATTGCCTTTCGGCTGTTTCGCCCCCTTTGCTTCCTCTCCCCATTGCTTCTACCTGGTGCCATGGCGGCACAGCAGATCATGGAGTCTGAGGTGAGGCGCCTGACACAGGAGCTCCAGGCCAAGGATGCGGAGCTTAGGTCCAAGGACGTGGAGCTCTGTGAGCTCAAGGAGGAGAGCAGTGCCATGCTCCTCCGTTATGTGTGGGAGTTCACGGAGCTTCAAAAGCGGCAGGCGTCCACCACAAAGATGCTCGAGGTGTCGGCGGCATTGCTGCAGAAAGCGGGAGATACGATAGGCCGTCAGGGGAGCTGGCTGGACCACGAGCGGGCTGATAATGACGAGGTCCAGGATTGCCTCAACCACTTGGTGGACCAAGTTGCCACACACGTGTTGCAGATGCGAGATCCCTACCGTCGTGCCAGCGCGACCATGCCGGCCGTCGGGCTAAACCTGTTCGACCATCCCGTCGACTTCAACGAGCTGTGGCTTCCTGACCTGGTCTCCTTCTTCACCTATATCTCCGAGGAGCTGAGCCGTCTCTGCACGATGGTGGGGGTGGAGCTGGACAAGGAGGGGTTGCGGGCTGTCGTCGCCGTTGTCGGGCGAATCCTCTTAGGGCTCCTTCACCGCAATCCATTCGTGCCATTTGACGTCGTCTTTGACGAGCTGGCTCCCATCGACCGGGAGAGGGCTCTGCGGGTGGTTGCACCCTGCATCACCAACGTCATGTGCCTCGAGAAGCAGAGGGACTTCGGTGGTGTTTAGGTGCCCTCTGCATGGGCATGTCCATGTCTCGGCGCAACATGACCGTTGGATCAAACTCAGACGGTACAGATCAGTCACTGTAGCACAAAGCGTGTGGGTGTGTTTGGTTGCATTCCAAAAGTGGGTCGAGAAGGGAACTTTTGCTCCCATCCCGTGCACCCTTCATACACCATGCCTAACACTGATTTGTGCTTCATATGGTTCATGTTTCGTGGAGTACTGTAGCACCGTACTCTCCGTGTGTTGTAGACCTAGTTCTGTTAACATTGATATCACCATTCATTATCGAACGAACAGTCAAAAAAGCGGTACTATGTTACTACATTATTGTTCATATAGTTAACATGCGCACAACATCATTTGTTATCGTCATATCTTACTACACTAGCAACAAGATTATGTAGTATTGATGTATGAATCACTGCACATGCCTAGTATTAGGAGCACTGTGTATGTTCAGGAGGTTGCCGTGTTTCGCACTCCTCCGTCGTACGAGTGGAAACGCTTGCTGTAATCATTTTTTTCTCCAGAAAAACAATGGACACGCTCTACCGTGCAAATCCTCCTCCAGCCATGCACTAAATTACTCACTTTCACCGACGTGTGGGACAGCCAGCATCGGGGTCCACCAGCCATGCACTAAATTACTCTGTAGTAGAGTGCCTAACTGCATGGTAGACTACCCCAGATCGAAGCGCCGCAGTAATGTCCAATGAGCCATCAAATAACAAAACCCCCTCCTTTCCAGCAGTAAGTTGGACGAACGAAGCAACCATCATTTCACTCTTCTCTCTCAGCTTCCTTTCTTGAAGAAAACCCCCACTCGCTTCGCTTCTCCCTCATCTCGTTCCTCATTTCTTCAAGAAAACCCCGACCTACTTTTTCCATTGTTCTTCTCTCCCAAAGAAGGAAAGGTGAGCGCATCAATGGTGTTGATTCTGACAAGGCCCGGTCTTGCAACCCCGAGACTGATCCTATAACTCCCTCTCTGTTCTTCTTTTGGGTTTGTGATTGTGGCTTCTTTTCTTTTATTTCTATTTGACAATTTCTTGATGGACGCTGGAGCACCGGCCGAAGTGATGTCTATGGCTCTGGCCAAAACCATCCAGGCTCATGGTATGAAGAAGCGCAAGCACCCCACCAAGACTACCGCAGACAAGCTCAAAACCATCGCCTTGTCCAAGCTCCCCTCTCCGGGATCCCTCATTAAGCAAGTCCTGGTAACATCTCTTCTTGACGATCTTTTTCTCGATCTTGATCATGTGTTTTCATCTAACACGCAGTACTAGTACTAGTAGTACAACTTTCTGGGTGATCATGCATGTGATTTTTGTGTGCCAAATGACGGTTCTAAATTCCTCTTTTGACCAAAACATGCGAGAGGTTGACACTGATTTCTTATAGATTACTTTCAACTACTTTATGAACATCAATGCTACCTTTGAAGAGGGTATATTTGCCTCAGTAACTTGTGTTGTGGATATTGCAAGTAATCCCTCTGATCTCATGCCTTTGAATACATGTTCTAGTGTCTATGTTCACTCATTTCTGTGCGTATATGTAGTCATATATGGAGTATAATATCGAAAATCATCTTATATTTCCGAACAGAGGTAGTAAGAAAATATGGTTTCTGTTTGAATTAGAACCAGGTCCGCGGTGGAGATGAAGTTCTCAAAGTCATGTCGTGTGAACTGGAAGACCTGAGGATGAGTTCTACTGCTAAACTATCCAGCTATTGTGTCCTTGTCGCCACGTGTCCTGAACTAGTGTTTTCCTCTAGCATTGTTGTCAGGCGTGTTCTCGAGGCTGTACTTGACCACAACAATTTCCTGGTTGTGCCTTCAATTAGAAGGGTGTGGTTCTTGTAAAGCTTCCCGACAAATCTGATGCGGCTTGTCTTCATCATCATGTTTATGAGTGGAAAGACCACTCTATTAGGTTCTCCAAAGGTTGACGAGATGGTGATGGTGCAGGTAGACATCGCTCACGAAGTCCATGGCCTAGTCTGTTACGCGGGGTTCATCCCGTAGGTCGGTGGCAAGAAATAGTCTGCAGATTTTAATTAGTGCAACTTTGCTTGTCTGTAGTAAGTACTATTGTTCAGTACTTGATTTGTGTTTGTGAACCCTGTATTGTTTAGTACTGCCGCTTTTGGTGTGTGGTGAGTCCTGAGAACAGTCTATGTTAATGTCTATCCACTCAATTTAGTCTGTATATTTTCAAGTATCCATGTCATCTTTTTTGTGAGGACGGTTTATCAATTATGGTTACACTCCAATATATGTATGCATTGCAGGGTTTATCACACCCACCAAGATTTCCAGTCCCATGGATGTTCGGTCCGTACGATTTTTCACGACCTTTGGACTGTCCTGCTTGTGGGAGTAGGCGGGGGCTCTGCATGCCACGCGTAGTTGGACGATCAATCTTCTGTTTAGTACTTCAACATAGTGATTTCCTGGTAAGGATTCACTCGTGTTACATCAAGTAAATCTTATTGATTTACTGTCTAAATCTTATTGATTTAATGTCATGTTTTCTTTCTTTTCCTGCAATTTTACGATGCAGGTTTTGCCATGTGACATTCATCACAGAATAAACCGTTTGGTTTGCTCTACGATGGCTATTTTTGCAGGTTTCACTTCTTATGTCGTCTCAGTAACGAAGGCACTGTCCATCACTTATACTACTGGAAAAAATTGGATCAGTCTGTTGTCTGAGTACAAGCTAAATCCCGATGGTGAACTGCAGTTTGGTTTAACAAACACGCCACAATTAGTCCTTCTCGCGTTTAAAAGAAATGAAGAAAAAAAACTGGATCACGGTCACGGAGCCTAGTCAAGTTAGAAAGCTGATCATAGCAGACCAGACATGATCACCATTGTCTCGCACATCAGTACCACCTTCAACAACGGATCCAGCACCAGCAGTTGCTCTAGCACTGACAGCGGTAGCAGCTCAGTCTGATCCAGCTGAGGAGTGGGCATTGACCGCTTCAACGGATCAGGCTGATCTACCGGAGGATTGGGCGTCGACACCGGCACCTGCTCCGACACCGGCACCAGCTCTACAAGGAGCACCATCTTCGGCAGCAGCGGTGGCACTACCAGTCGCACCGGCACGGGTGCCAGCAATGGCTTCGACACCTGCACCAACACTTGCACTTGCATCTGCTCCGGCCCGTGCAACGGCAACCGAACGAGCAGTTGCACCAACAACAGACTGGGCTGCAGTTCGCACTTCATATACCAAAGTCCTTACAAAAACCGACATGTCCACCTTCGTGGTAAGCATTGGCCGCCCAAGTGCTTCGTTCTTTTTTCTTCCCATGGTGTTTCACATGATTCACTATGTTGATCTAACTGTTTGTGTATGTCTTCTTGTTTGCAAACAGAGAATTCCTAGAGCAACGAGGGAGTCGTTCAACAATCTGGGCGACCGTGGCCAAGTTTCTCTTACCATGCGCAGCCTTGGTGTGAATGAACCTGCTCAATAAACCATAAGTACAAAGGATGGTTGCATGATGATTGATGCTAAAGGATGGTCAAGGTTCAAATCTAAATCATATCTTGCGATAGGGGATGATGTCAAGATCGAACTTTCTCGGCAAGGAGAGCTGGTCCAAATCAACTTTGAAATTCTTCAGTAGCAGCACGGAACTGCCGAACTGATCTATCTTCCGAGAGATTTTGAGGTAATAATCTGGCATGGTGAAACAAGTGTCCTGTGTGTATAAGTAGTATGACATTATTATTTATCACATGGTATATCGTTGATAGAATTGCAACTCTGATTGCTGGTTAGGAACTGTGTTCGATTTCATTCCAACAGCTGCCATGCTTTATTCAATTTTGTGTATTCGCCTTGCGACAACATCTAAAACCAGCGCCGTACCGACCGCTTGCAATATGAAAAGCGTTGAGGTAGTACACATGGCCCCCCAAACATGCAGGCCAACCGGACTGTGGCCCAAAGTCCAGAACCGTGAGCCTGTCTGAGTATTATATTCTCAGCTGAAACCCCATAATGCCCGTGCGTTGCACGAAAGATCAAGATGCATTTGTATGAGTATTTTATCTTGTGAGAGAAAAGAATGAACGAGGCAAGGCCTTATTTGCAAATGTGGAGAGGTATGTGGTTACCTTTTTGCAAAATTGCCATAGTTTCCTTCCTATACGTCAGATATAAATCGGACGGCCTGTATTGCAGGATGGCAGGCACACCATCATCACCAACTCATCTACTGTGTTAAAAAAACTCCGTTTTTTATAATTATATATGTTATATATATTCCCCTTGATTTTTCTTATGTATAAAGTTGTGATATAAAAGATTTTTATATTTCTTTACAGAGGGAGTATCTCTCTGTCAAAAATATATTTATGTGTAACTAGTTACTCCTGTCTTTCTACTTCCTTCCACTGATATGTGGGGCATCCGGCAACGGGGTCCACATGCCATATGCACCAAATTAGAATGTACGACTGCACGGTAGACACACCCCGGTCGTAGCGCTGCAGTAATGCCCAATGAACCGTCAAATCACAAAACTCCCCACCTTTCCAGCTTTAGCAGTAAGCTGGACGGACGAAGCGGCAATATTTCACCGGGCCTAAATCCCCTTATCCCTCGTCTACTTGTTCAGAGAAAATCCCCTCTCAGCGATTGCATATGGTTTTCTCATGGAGAACCAGGTATGAATTCTTCATCCATCCCCGATAAATCCAAGTCCCTTGGTTGCGGGTAATCCTAGGATGGCAGCCGCCGCCGTTGATGCATTTTTCTTCCTACTGAATCTAGTGTTTTTCATTTGCAGTGCACAAAGTGTGAGGACCCTACAAGTGTTTGCGCCCTCGGCGAGATGCCACAGTTGTTCCTTCTCATCCTAACACAGGATTTTAAAATGCGCACAGTATGTTCCTAGAATCCTCTTTTCTATCCGGGAGGGTGGTTTTTTTTTGAACATGCTGTTGACTAATTTGGAAATTTGGATTGCTATATTTGGACAAAAGGTACTAGTACAATGGTCAACACCGTGAAGGAGGAAATTATTTCTAGATTTGGATAGGAAATACATTGTGTTCTCATATTATTTTTCCTGCAGTGCATTACTTGCTCTGCCAGAACACATGTACTCAAGATGCTCGGCCTTGCCATAACTGAAGACACCAGTTTAATGGTCACAGTGAAGACAAGCCATGGATATAAGTTCTGAGTTGGGTTCATGAACCAAGAAGATCGCTGCTTTTTTTATGGCCGAACTTGGATAAAGTTTCTCAAGTGTTACGGACTGAAAACTGGAGCATGAATGTTGATGGAAATAGCAGAACCTGGTCTCATCTTCACTGCAATCTTCCACCCCGACGTCGTTCCAATTGTTCATCCATGTTAGTTTTGTATCTGGTTCTTGCTTGTGGCCTCGATTACTTCTTAATCCACCTATTCTGTCTAACTAATCACAATTTAACTTTAGAAGTAGCAACGAATCTCTCATGAGGATGCTACTTCTAACTAATATTTTCTTATAATTGGTGGCACGTGTAGGTTGTTTTAGAGTTAAGCAGGCTGCTCATTTGTTATTCTACAAGAACTTGGTTGTTACTGATGGCACTGAAGTTGACTGGGACGACATCCATAAGTTCCTACACTTTATTGATTGTCTTGAGGTCCTTGTGGGGTGTTTCAACGGTGGAAGGCCACGTCAGATATGTATGCCACTGCTACACTCATTGAACAGGTCCAACTATGTCGAAAAACTTATGGTACGAGTTATATATGTTGTTCATAAACCATTGCTTATACACAGTTTTAAAGTTGTGATCTTCCTGAAACAGAAACTGCCCAGTTCTATTGTTCCTATACATATGTCTGACCATAGTTGGGTCAGACTCGCGCTTGGTCACAACATGATGTTTATGTCGACCTACTCCATTCCCCTTGGAGGTGAAAAGATACTTATTCATGGGTGGAATCAAATAATGAAGGCCCGTCCATCTTGGAGAATAGGACAGAAGATTATGTTCCTGCTTTTCCATGGCTCTAAAGTGAATATCATGTTTATTGACCACATTGCGAGATGAAGCCGCTTTCAGAAGGTTGTTGATCCGCGGGGTGGTGCCTGGGCCTTGTCCTGGGGCTTGGCGGCCTCACCCTTGGTTAACTGTAGGCAAAGTAGCACTGTTCGAGGCGTTCTTTGTATGGTTGAACCTGTATAAGTACTCATACTGCTTTCAGCTATGGTTGTTAAGTGCCCTTGCTGGTTGCAGTTAAGGTTGTTAAGTACTCCTGCTGCTTTTACAGTCTACCGTGTTTCTTCAGTCCTGTCTTCCTCCAGCCGCCAAAACAAAACCAGTGTCGGTGGGCCGCCTGCTTCCGCCTCCCACGGCTGGTTGCGCCTCAGCGCACGCATCGCCACCCCATCGTCTCCTAAATCATTAACGCAGACGTCCGAGGCCTCGCCGTCGTCCTCCGCGCACTTTGGGGCGCTCGCCGTGGCGCCGCCCTCTCGCGTTGTCAACATGGTCAACAAACAATAGGAATCAGTAGAAGTACTTGGAGAGGATGATAGTAGGGGCCCATCATGTCAGCGTATGGAAAAAGAAAATGCTTCCTCCTAGTGGTTTCCTGACATCTAGGACCCACGACATTGTGAGAGTATATAATCAATAGACAAGAGAACAGCATAAGATCGGCTAACACCTGGGACGTAGCTAACACCTGGGACGGAGCAGGGTTTCAACTGGGCTGTGGCCCGTCTAGCCTAGGCTTACATTTTATGTTCACCATATGACCAGCCCAGCTATTTTTTCTTTGTGAAAATGAGCCCTGTTTATTTTTTCTGAAGAATACCCAATCCAGGCCCACTTATTTTTCTACGCCCCGATGGGCTGCAACACTTTCAAGACGCCTGCAAATCTTGAAGTAATCTGAAATGGGTTGTAAATATAAAAACTGATGACAAATTGGCAATAACTTTATAGTTTCTGAATTTTTCATATTTTCAGATTCCTATTTCATTGGGCTTTAACCTAATTTAAATATATCTTCAAAGTACTTTAAATCTAGGTCGACATTTCAGTATTAAACATAGTTTGGAACCCATAGAAATATGTGAAATTTCGTTTAAATTTTTAACCTTGGCCCTGGCCAACAAAAAAACGGACTGCGATAAATTGCATCAGAAGTTGCAATGAGCTACATATAAATTATTAAAAAAATAGGGAATGGTCTGACTTGTGGGCCTATTAAGTTGACGCGTATGCAAGATTTTTTTAGTTATTATATACGTCAACAAACGATTCTAGCAGACGTAACCATTGGATGTCAAGCCAACGACCGTTGTGTTTCTTCAATCTCTGACCTTCTTGCTCCAGCCGCCAAATCCAGCGCCAGCGGGACCGCCTGCTCCCGCCTCCCGTGGCCGGCTATGCTGCCGCGCAAGGCCTCACCGCCCCTACTACTCCCATCGCTGGCCAGGGCATCCCTCTACTCACCCACACCCCCTGTTATTCTGCAGCGACGGAAGACTCACACCGCAGCCGAACTAGTGAACCCTCATACTCCTTTCCGCGCAGGCTTCCACTGTCGCCTCTTCCCCTTCCTAGGCCTCGCCATCGTCCACCGCCCTGGTGCTCTCGGCGCGGCGTGGTCAACGTGGTCAAGGAACGACTTCCAACAGAAGAGTACTGTATGTGGAGAGGCTAACAGCTGGGTCCATGGCCGCAGCAAGGAAGTGCCTCCTTATTACGCGCAAAATAATGATTCCTCCACCTGACAGTAGGGACCCACCAGACGGGCCACCATATTTCGCGAAAAAACGTTTCTCCCCTGACTGCTGGGACCCACCAGCTACATCTTCACATGCAAGGAAGTGCGTCCATATTACGGGCAAAAAAAAAATTCACCCCCTGACTGCTGGGACCCACCAGCTACATCTTCGCATGCAAGGAAGTGCCTGACAGTCGGTACCCACCTTGTCGAAACATACTAGTGTTGTCATTCTGGTCGCGAACGTGTACGTACATACTGGTCGATGTAGAGGTGCGCACGTGTCATAGTAGAGGCGCGCACGTAGCATGTACATGCACGTACAGCGGCCAGGGTGCAAGAAAGAAAATACGGCGACATACGTACATACGGGCGGGGTCTCGAACGCCTACTCACGCATAAGTACGGCCAGGGCTCGTGTACATGGCTGGGTCAGAACGGAGAAACTGCGTCGTCGTCATGTTCATGGGGAGCCTACCGGCTGGGTCGGAATAGAATGCGTCGTCGTGTTCATCGGGAGGGCTTGGACGGAATAGTCGATGGAAACGAGGCCTGGCGTAGCACAGAGCGGAGAAAATGACCTTGTGTTCGACCGGCCATGGTCGAAAGGGGATCATGTTCATCGGGAGAGGTTTGGCGTACCGCAGAATGGAGGAAACTGACTTCTGTTGGACCTCCTACGGTCGAAACAGTGTCCTGTTGATCGGGAGGGGTGTGGCGTACCGCAAAACGGAGGAAACAGACTTGTGTTGGAGCGCTACGGTCGAAATGGGGGTCCTGTTCATCAGGAGGGGTGTGGCGTACCACAAAACGGGACTCCACGGGATACTGTTCATCTCCACCATTGACCTCCTCCAGCCTCCATGGGCTAATGTTCATCCACTGCCGACCTCCTCTAGCCTCCACCTGTGACTGTTCATCCACGGGCTCCTGTTCATCTAGCCTCCACCACGCGCTCCTCCACCGACTACTGTTCAACCAGCCCTCTCCATGGGGTCCTGTTCGACCACCCCTCCATGGGCTACTGTTCATCCAGCCCTCCACCGGCTATTTTCCAACCAGCCCTCCACCGGCTACTGTTCAACCTTCCCTCCACGGGGTCATGTTCATCCATCCCTCCACGGGGTCCTGTTCATCCACGCCCAACCGGCTCGATCGATCGGGGTCATGTTCATCCAGCGGCAACACCACGGGGTCCTCTTCATCCAACCCCCCACCGGGAACTGTTCATCCAAACCCCGCCCCCCCAACAATGCTCACCATTCATCCAGAGGCAGCATCGATCGGCTTCAGTTAGCAGCAGTAGCGAAGGGATCGCTCGATTGGGTTTAGTTAACAGCCATCGATCGATCGCTCGGGTTCAGTAACGCGTAGCATGCAGTGCAATCGCTCGGGTTCAGTTAGGCGACGCCTCGCTTGGGTTCAGTTAGAGCCCAACACCTCGCACCCACGCGCGTGCGTGTACAAGTGAAACGCTCAAACCTCTGTGCATCGCTCGGCCCCGACCACCCACTGTAACCGGGAACACCCCGATATTTTCCTCACCCTCGCTTCTACTACGGTTGTATCCATCATGGACGGCCCAAAGAATGTCATCCAGCTGCGTCTCCAGCCTGCCCAGGACGAAAAGCCAATTTTCTGTCATGAGTTTTTCTCATAGAAGTAGGAGCCCACCACATCTATGATGATACCGGGTTTTGTCACAATTGTCATCATAGAAGTGTCATAAGCATGACAAAAAAAATTTCGTTCGGCCCAAAATATCATGGATGTGTCTTTTTTTGTAGTGCAAGGTGTCAATCCAGTAGGAGACAATGCCCAAGTCACCGAATACCTGCACAAACAATCAAACAAACTTGCACCCAATGCGATAAAGGGGTTGTCAATCCCTTCACGGATACTTGTAAAAGTGAGATCTGATAGAGATAGATAAACGGTAAAGTAAATATTTTTTGTATTATTGGTTTATAGATCGGAAAGTAAAAGGTTGCAAAACAGTAGATCAAAAACTTATATGATGGAAATAGACCCGAGGGCCATAGCTTTCACTAGAGGCTTCTCTCAAGATAGCAAATAATACGGTGGGTGAACAAATTATTGCCGAGCAATTGATAGAAGAGCGCATAATTATGATGATATCTAAGGAAATGATCGTGAACATAGGCATCACATTCGTGTCAAGTAGACCGACTCCTGTTTGCATCTACTACTATTACTCCACACATCGACCGCTATGCAGCATGCATCTAGAGTATTAAGTTCATAAAGAACGGAGTAACGCATTAAGTAAGATGACATGATGTAGAGGAATTAACTCAAGCAATATGATGAAAACCCCATCTTTTATCCTTGATGGCAACAACACAATACATGTCTTGCTGCCCCTACTGTCACTGGTAAAGGACACCGCAAGATTGAACCCAAAGCTAAGCACTTCTCCCATTGCAAGAAAAATCAATCTAGTAGGCCAAACTAAACCGATAATTCGAAGAGACTTGCAAAGATATCAAATAATTCATATAAGAATTCAGAGAAGATTCAAATAATATTCATAGATAATTCGATCATAAATCCACAATTCATCGGATCTCAGCAAACACACCGCAAAAGAGTATTACATCGAATAGATCTCCAAGAACATCAAGGAGAACATGGTATTGAGAATCAAAGAGAGAGAAGAAGCCATCTAGCTACTAGCTATGGACCCGTAGGTCTGAGGTAAACTACTCATGCTTCATCAGAAGGGAAATGGTGTTGATGTAGAAACCCTCCGTGATCGAATCCCAATCCGGCAGGACGCTGAAAAAGGTCCCTAGATGGGATCTCATGGGTACACAAGGTTGCGGCGGTGGAAAAGTGTTTTCGTGGCTCCCCCTGATGGTTTTGGGGTATAAGAGTTTCATGGCTCCCCCTACCGCCCTGGGCATGCCCTCCACCCTTGTGGCCGCCTCGTGGCTCCTCCGACTTCATCTCCAAGTATCCTGGTTTGCTTCTGGTCCAAGAAAGATCATCGCAAAAGTTTTATTCCGTTTGGACTCTGTTTGGTATTCCTTCTGTGCGAAACTCAAAAACTGGCAAAAAACAAAAACTGGCACTAGGCTCTAGCTTAATAGATTAGTCCCAAAAATAATATAAAATAGCATATTAATGCATATAAAACATCCAAAACAGGTAATATAATAGCATGGAACAATCAAAAATTATAGATACGTTGCAGACGTATCAAGCCTCGGCTGGTGGGAGTTGGTTGTGGTTGAAAGATCTAGGGGTCGGATGTCCGGGGCTTGGGGCCGGTTGTCCAGGTCCTGGGGACTTCTCCGGTTCCTTCCATCATTCCTCTTCGTCCATGAACTTGGGGACTTGTCCGTCTTCACATGCATCTTCAAGAGGGCCGTCTTGGTACCTGATCATGCACAACATTCCGGACTTAGGTAGTAGCCATGTCTCGAGTGGATCATATGGAATATCACTAAGGAGATATGTCACCTCCATCTCGAGAGCTTTAGCTCGTGCTCGTGTCATTGGTCCTTTTGGTAGTTATTGAGGTGATGGTAGGTCCATGGGGATGACCTCGGGATGCTCCGAATCATCTCCCCCCTGGGAATATCCGACCTCGGATCGAAAACTTCATCACCATGGTAGGGAGAGAGATCCTTGATGTTGAAGATGCCGCTCTCGTTGTACTTGTCGTGTGGGAGATCAATCTTGTATGCATTGTGTTGTAGCGTGCTAGCACCTTGAAGGGTCCGTCGGCTCGAGGTAGAAGTTAGGATTTGTGTTCGGGGAAGCGTTCCTTGCGAAGGTGTAGCCACACGAGATCTCCAACATCGAATATCATGGGTTTCTTGTTGACATTGAGCTTGATTGCGAGTCGTTGAACTTGGCGCTCGATGGTGTGCCTTGTATCTTCATCCATCTTCTTGAGGTAGCTCACTCATGCACTCCCGTCCATGGTGATGCGCTCTTGTAGTGGTAGAGGGAGAATGTCCAATGGGGACAATGGGTTGAAACCATAGACGACCTCGAAAGGGGACTTGCCGGTAGTTGAATGTGTTCCACGGTTGTAGGCGTACTCGGCGATGGGTAGGCACTCCCCCCACTCCTTGACGTTCTTCTTGATCGACACGCGACGTAGAGTGGAGAACGTTCCATTCGTCACCTTCGTTTGACCGTTGGTTTGTGGATGGTATGCCGAGGAGAACAAAAGCTTGATTCCGAGCTTGGCGCATAGAGCCTTCGAAAAGTAAGTCAAGAACTTGACGTCGCGATCCGACACAATCCTCTTTGGCACTCCATGGAGTCGCAAGATTTCCCTACAAAAAAGATTTGCAATATGTGAACCATTGTTTATCTTGTTGCATGGGATGAAATGAGCCATCTTAGAGAATTGGTCCACAACAACAAACACGGAATCTTTGCCATTTCTAGTTCTAGGCAAACCAAGCATAAAATCCATGCTAATATCTTCCCATGGATGATATGGAATTGGAAGGGGCATGTAAAGACCATGGAATTGAGCTTTTGACTTAGCTTGCGACATGTCGAGCATTGGTTGGTGAAGCATGAGATGTCGCGGAACATCTTGGGCCAAAATTAGTTCTTAGAGAGCATGGCAAATGTCTTGTGACGTCCAAAGTGTCCCATTTGTCCACCTCCATGAGCCTCTTTCAAAAGGAGCAAATGAAGAGAAGATTCAGGAATGCAAAGTTTGTTAGCTCTCATACGGTAATCATCTTTGATGTAATAGCGTTCCCAAGATGTATGCGTCAAACACTTGGCATAAGGAATAGCAAAAGTAGGATCATGCGCATACAAGTCTTTTATGTGCTCAAAACCAATGACATTCAATTCAAATTGGGTAACAAGCATGCATCTACGGGAAAGCGCATCCGCCACAACGTTTTCCTTAGCTTTTATATACTTGATGACATAAGGAAATGACTCGATGAATTCACTCCACTTGGCATGACGCTTGTTTGGCTTAGTTTGACCCTTAAGGTACTTATGTGTTTCATGATCGGTGTGAAGAATGAACTCATGAGGGCAGAGGTAATGCTCCCAAACATGCAATACGCGAACTAAAGCATATAGCTCTTTGTCATATATAGGGTAATTGAGTTGCGCTCCGGAGAGTTTTTCGCTAATGTAAGCTATGGGGCGCTTCTCTTGCATTAACACACCTCCTATGTCGTACCCACTAGCATCGCAATGTATCTCAAACAGTTTACCAAAGTTAGGTAATGCAAGAAAAGGGGCATGCGTAAGCAAATTCTTAATCTCATTGAATGCGGTATCTTGAGATGGTCCCCAAACAAAGGGTGCATTCTTCTTACTCAAAGCATGTAAAGGTAAGCAATGTTGCTAACACTACTGCATGATGCTGCTAACGTGACACTACGATCAGAGACCCTTCAAAAAACGGTGTGCGATGCAATAATCGCAAACGGTGGTGTCAGAGAACCGTCAAAAATGTCCAAAACGTTTGCGATGATGGATACATCAAACATGGTTCAGATTTTAGTTGTGTGTGCGATGCATGGCATATGGTTCAGTTCAATGAAATGTTTGCGATGAGGAGGAACAAAATAAATGGGCAGCCAGATGAAGGCGTGTGTGATACATAACATACAGTTCACTCGGATTAACTGTCTGTGATGAGGCGGAACAACAGAAACGGACAGCTAGATAAAGGTGTGTGCGATTGAGGGCATACGCTTTAGAAGGATTAACTATTTGCGATTAGGCAATAGAATAGAAACGGTCAGCCAGATCAAAGGTGTGTGCAATTGAGGGCATAAACTTCACATGAATGAACTGTTTGCGATTAGCCATAACAAGCAGAAATAGTAGACAGATCAACGTGTGTGCGCTAGACGGGCACACATTCTAATTAAAAGAAGCGTGCGTGATGGTAATAACGAGCGCGCATGGTTCTTGGAACAAGACGTGTGCTGACATTGCCTATTTTGGTGCACCAAATGCCACATACGCGGCCAAGAAAGCGTGCCCACGTTACGTCGTCTCGGATAGTGCTGAACTTAGGAATTATAGAACCGTCAATAAATTTTGAGCCTGCATCCCATCACCTTCCAAATTGCAAACCCGTTCACACCAATCAAAACCTAAATGGTTTCCCACTTAGGAGCGTATTAGTACTTGGTTATAAATACTATACTATGCCAAGATGACTGCACATTCCTTCCTCACCTCCTCATCCCAAAAGCAAACAAGTCATTAAGCATCGTTCTCTTGCGTCTGCCATGGCCAGATTGAGTTCTCGGTCGAGAGATTACCACCACGGCGAGGCGAGCATGGAAGCGGAAGCACGAGAGATGTCCCTCTTAGCCGCGAAAGCAGCCGACATGTCCCGCCGCGCCACCGAACCAGCACGGAGGTCTCGTCGCGCCGCCGAAGCAGCACGGAGGTCCCGTCGTGCCGTCGATGCAGCAGACTGGTCCGGTCGCGCCGCGGAAGCAGCACAGATGTCCTGTTGAGCCGCGAATGCAGCAGAAATGTCCTCCCGCGCTGTGGTGGCCTAGGAAAATCTCTCACGGGCAGGCGAGGACTCTTACAAGCACATGCATGCGATCGTCCATAGCCAGATGGATCACATCTCCGGCTGGATGAAGCTACGGGATGAGTTGAATGCCTCGTTTGAACAACTTCGGGCCGACCGTGACCTGCTGAGGGCGAAGATCGCCGGAAGTGCGGAGCAGGCAGAGGAGACCGCTGCCTTGTTGAAGAGGATGGGCGTCATCATCAAGAAACATATGGACAAGAATGCCATGCTCCGCATAGAGCATGAAAGGCTGGTGGAGGAGTCCGCTGTTGCTTCCGAGCAGCGTATTAAGGACATGAAACTGATGAAAGAGATCATCGCCACTCCCGGCGAGAACTACTCTCCGCGACCTACAGCGCATCAAGAAAGTAGAGATATTCTCTAAAAATTCCAAGAAAATTCTAGCATGTCACATATGACATGTTGGATGATCTTGACAAGTATCATGTCATGGAGAATAGTATAACCCCATGAAATCCCCTCAAAACCATTTCTGTCCATTTTGAAGTTTGAGCAACTTTACATTGCCAAACATGTCCAAATGCTCTCAAATCTTTTGAACATGCTAAAATGGTCTAATCATTCATCTAGACAAAATGGCACAAGTTCGAGAAAATGTTATATTGATCAAAGTGCCCCAAAACCCTCTCTGACCAGAATCTAATTTGAACAACTCTACATTGGAAACTTTCTCCTTTTGATCTCAACTTTTGTGGAAATGTTCAGAACCTCAAATGATGACACTACACCAAGTGGTGTATCAAGGAGAACATATTTACATGACTAAATCTTGAAGAGTCCATTTCTGTTGATTTCTAGGGTTTACAAAAGTTGCATTGGCAACTTTGCCCAAATGAACTCAATCTTGGTAGAACCTCTTATTTTCTCATGCCATTTTACCCTGTCAAGCCTCATGACAAGGGAAGACCATTTGCTTGCCCAAACCATCATCAAACACCTTCTGCCACTTTACCAAAATCTCATTTTTGGCCTCTTCCACTAATCTCCATGGACTCTACTTTTTACCACAACCTCTCCTAGTCCCCCTCTAGTACCTGGACGCTTTTATGCCCATGGAAGCAATGATGGAGGGGGGGAGAACTCCATTTTTCCTCCCTGGACAGCAGTTTTCCCTCTCTCTCTCTCAACCCCACCTCTCCTCTACCGGTTCCCCAAGGCATCCAATGCCATTTCCACTTTGTTTACTCCCTTCCAGAGCCCCCAGACGCAAGCGGCCACGCGAGGACGCGGGAAAAAGCCGCACATGCCGGCCAAAGACGCGCTCTGGAGCACGCAACCATGCTCCCGATCGTTGACACCGCGCTCCCGTCCACCTTGGGCCGCTTGAGCGCGCCAGTCGATGCGCCTCGGCATCCGCGTCACGCCAGCAGGTCTCCCACTTGCTCCCGCGCCCTCCTCTCGCCCCTACAGTGCGTGCCCGAGCGCCACCCGCCTCCGCCAATCGCTGCCCGCGTCCCTGGCCCGCCTCGCGCTCGCCCCTCTCTCCCTCTCTTTTTCCCTGGTCGTAGACCACGCCCAGGAAGACCCCCGACTCGAAGCCAAGCCCTCCCGTGGAATCCAGCAATGGCTACGGCCTCGCCGGCGCATGGCCCCGTGGTGCACCTCGCCCCCTTCTATTTAAGGCCACCCCCGAGCCTCCTCTCTACTCCTTTGGCTCTCTCTCCCTCCCTTTCACCCCCTGGGCCAACCCACTTCCCTCCTCATGCCCTCCTTGCACCTCCATGGCCGGAGCAATGCCACCGGCCTCCGCCTAAATTCGCACCCATCACTCCTCCTCCTTCCCCCTGGACCGCACTAGAACACCTCCACCATCACCGTAAGGCCCTCCATCTCCTCCATTCTCCCCCGGGAAGGCCAGGCGCTCACGGCCAAAGATGGCCGACGGCCCCTCGGCCACCACCCAAGCCGGCGCCACTATAGCCATCCTCGGCATGCGTGCAGCACATGGATGGGTGCGGCGTGGTCTCCTGAGCATGCCGGTGGGCGGGGCGTCGCCGGGGACGCCCTGTAGCCCCGGCAATCACCGGCGGGAGCCGCTCCTCCCCGTGGCCAAAAGCGTGCGGGGGAGGTGGAAGACGACCTGCCGCTGGGGCCCACACGCCAGTGACCCAGCAGGTGGGCCCGTCCGTTTAAGTGGAGACGTACTCCGCGAAGGCGCCTTCGACGCCACCTCCTCTGCTCGCGCAGCCGAGCCACTGGGCCGGCCCAGTGCGCTGCGGTGCTAAGATGCGTCGTGGGCACAGTTTAGGTATAACCAGAATCTTTTTCTTTTTCTTTTCCAGTGGGCTTCTAAAATCCATAGATAATTCATTTCTTGTCAAAATTTGATGATTCAAATTTCTAGTAGGCTCTAAAATCATGCCCTACCACATGGTGCTATTTTCACGTTTTTACAGAAGCATTTCCTTCACAAATATTTATCAAATCCTATTTTTCCATTTCTGTCATAAACTTTAGAAAATCACAAAGAGCCCATTTTTGATCCAAATGCCATGATTCAAATTTCCATGTGCTTCTAAGTTCATAACTTAGTTTATGAACATTTTTATTAATACTTCTTGTACCACCTCAAATAATGGTCTATTTCTTCATGTATAGCCAACTTTGCAAATTCATAGAGAAATCATTTGAACTCCAAATCCAGTGAAACCAATTCCTAGATGCTTCTAAAATCATCATTTGTTAAATGGGTGCCTCTGCTCATTTTTGAAAATAATGTTTCTGTACACTTCTTGCAAACCCATTAATCCCTTGATTCCATCATATTGAAATGTTCAAAGATGTCCATTGATCAAATCCTTATGAAACCACTTTGGTCATCGCTCATATGACTAGAGGTATCCTAGAAAAGTCCAACTCATATTTTTAGAGCACTTTTATTTCCTGCCTTGTTGTGTTGCTTATTATGGTTGCTTTCGACGATAGTTGACGAAGTAGACGAAATGTTCGGAGTTGGACCAGAGATATTTAAAGACCTCGAAGACTTTGTTAAAACAGGCAAGCAGCACTTTGACCATGTCTATGAAACCCTTTTTATGCATGTCATATAGCACCATATTGTTGTTGCAACGGAATCATGATGAGGTGGTATCCACTTTGATGGTTTGCCACCGTTACTTCCTCATTGATACTTGCATTGTGCATGACCCTACCTTCTTATGAGGGTTATGCCGGTGGGAGTAGATAGGATGCTAAAGTAGATGCTACGCAAAAAGGGACGGGTATATGCATGGTGAAGAGACAAGGTATTTTCAAAAGACTTTTCGAAAACCACGTCGGGTGCCACTTATGCCCGAGGGAGATGATGAGATGGGTAACCACTTGATGATGAAGTGGTGTACCGAGGCAAGTGTGTGTTGTTTCCAAAACGGATTAGTTTAAGTTGTGACCGTTATTCCAACCTTACATGCGCAACCACTCTACCCTTGTATGGGAAAGGGCATTATTGATTACCTAGGCTGATACTAGCTTGGAGCCCGCATTACTAGTGACGGGGGAGAGTTGGTGCTCTCTCTCGGGACAGGGTCGTGCCAGGTAGGGCGGCCATGACTGTTTTCACAGGGCACCGGATACACCGTTGTGTCCCCTCTCGGATGTTACGATCTCGAGTGAGTCTCGTATGATGTACATCGTGAGGATACGGAACAACGAGTGGACTCCTTGTTAGTGTCGTCTAGGGAAAGATAGTGATCGGGTGCTTACCCCGGGTACTTGAGGTACCGCGGGTCGTGGATGACACGGAAGTTCCCCGGATCTTGTGGGTAAAGTGTGCAACCTCTGGAGAGCGTAAAACTATTCAAATAGCCGTGTCAACGGTCAAGGACAGTTGGGTAACCGCTCTTGGGCTACGTCCACATGTTTACAAACCAGTGTGTGTTTGGATAAGTGGGAAGATCTACTTGGGTCAAGTCAAGGGACTTGACATGATTGAGTTGGGTTGGTGCCCACTCTGTTTATGTTGATATCTGTAACCTGTCCTCATGGTTACTTGAATTCTCCTAATGCATGTCTTACAAGTTGTTGAACATGTCATTGCACTCAAAACTAACTTTCTGCAAAAATTTACCTATATCATGCATTGTTGTATCTTGAACCAAAACATGGGTTGCTTGCGAATACATTCAAAGTACTCATTGGCTTGCCACTGGTTATTTTATTGGCCAGGCATGAAAGAACAGGATGTAATGAAGAGTACCTTGGTGACGCACATGCGAGCTAGGAAGCTTCCTAGTCAGAATGCATGTAGGGCTAAGGCAGATGGCATGGGTCCAAGTTGTTATTGAAGATTTCCGCTGCGATGATACACTCAAGACTTGACCATAATGGTCCTACTTGTGTAAAACGGTATGTATGGATGTAAGACTCTTGTTATTCAGCTTCTGTGTGTTCAGTGAGCATTGATCTCTGGGATCACTGTACACGTGCATTTGGTGATCACGACTTATGAGTCGGGGTCCCCACAGAGCTGGTATCAGAGCCATCCTGATTGTAGGAAGCCTTAGTTAGCATGGTCGTTAGTTAGGGTAAAACTATTTCCAAAACTACTACTAGTTTTCAAAACTATCTGTACTTCTCTTCCCTTCTCAGTTTTTCAAAAACTAAGGTATACTTTCCTTATTGATCTCTTCCCCTTCAAAACCTTTGGTCGCTAGAACCCTTATGCGCCTGACCACTGGATTCCTTGTAATCCTCGTGGATAATCGAGAAGGAAGATGACTTGCCAGACATTCACCCACATCTCCTGAACACAAGATTGGCGACATCACAACAAGATGATACCAACAGAAGATACATCCTCGAGGAATGAGGACCTGAAGACCCAGGAGATGGTGACACCCTTGGCACTGCCCCAAGATGATGCAACCTTAGCCCACGATGATCAGGGCATAGAATATGCAAGGTCATGATATATATCGCTAATAGAGTAACCCTGTCACTACCGTTGTTGTATCGGCAACCACCGATGGATGAGAAACTAGCCATTTGGTCCGCCTCACCATAGTGAGCAGGAAAACGGTTCTCCTCATCCCCCACTCTTGGTGTCGATGTTGTCATCAACTTTACCGACATGACGGACCTCTATTACGCCTTCATAATGTCATTGCATAAAGGATTACCTACCTGGTACCATCGACGGCTTAGAAGACAAAAAGGGATTGTCATGATTAAGAAGACAACAGAAGGTCGAGTCAATGCCAGCTACGAGGAGCCACCTTCACCCCATCACTTCAACAGGCGAGAAGTTGTTGAAAAATCTTTAGGCTCAACCCAGATTGTTTCATCGAACAAGTACAAGAGACGTAGCAACACCTGAGGAAAACTCAGAAGACTGCATGAGGTACAAGGCACGAGTACTGAGTCCGAGAACCCCTAGGGTAGGATGAGTCGTGTACCCCCTATGCGCAGTCGAGTCCGTATGATAGTTCGAATAGAACCATGATTGTGTGTTGCTTGTTTTTATTTGTTTGTGTTTTGATATAGGTCGCACTTTTGCCCTAGGTGACAAGTATGTGACTATATCACCTTCCTCACCTTGTTTCTTTTGTTTGGCCCTCTTTGCACCTGTTTGTTTGCACTAGCACTATAGAAGCCCCTTTAGGCATTCCCCTCCTCTATGATACCTCTCCCTCTCATCACTCTCCTCAACTGAAGGCTAGCAAGACAAGATACACCAAGGATTCTACTTTGGCAACCAACCAGCACTGAAGACTTTTGCTACAACCTCCTCGACCAAGTGCAGCCCCTTAGAGTTATGGTTGCCCCTCGAGATTAGAGACCCATTCCTAGACCCTTGGAGACTCCACGAGATACCCCAGCTCAAATCCTTAACCATGTGCTTAACCCACAGAATTGCAAAAGCATCAGTTAAGCCTCCGTAACCTTGCACAACCATGGGTCCATCATGGGACTAGTGGACATAGTGAACTAGCACATTATCATCCTCAGATAGCACCAAACTAACGATGCCATAGGGAAGACCAGCTTGAGGATATAGGAATAGATGGCTAATGACTTGATGAGTTTGTGTCAGTGACCTTCAGAAATTATCTGATACTTTTGGTGGATTATGAGGCTTTCATGTTGGTAGATGAACTTGGTGGGATCATGATTATAGAGTAGCATAGCTTTTGTTACCCCTGAGTAAATTGGATTTATAGGACAATTATGATCGCAAGCTAGAATTCTTGGAAGTATTTGGATTTGTCTTAGGCAGGGGATATTGATAGGTGATAGTTGATATTACGATAATGACTTGAGGGAAAAGTGTGGGAATTCTCGTTGGACACAAGATTTGGATTTAAGTAGGTGATCCTAGTTGAGTATAGATGTTGAGTAAGTCTACATGGTTCGAAGTAAATTGGAATTGGACCGATAATCTTGATCATGATACCATGTTTCTCGGTGGACAATGAACTAGGAGATTGGATTGATTGCCGGAGTTGATATAAACTTGACCTTGGAGGTTACTTGATCATGATAATCAAAATTGGTGGACTTACTATAGTAGAGACAGCCCTTTCAAGTATCTGGGGATTACAGGACTTTAGAAGATCATGTGGAACACCATAAACATTGGATTTGTAGAATTAATGGATTGTGTAGTGATTGATGGAAGTTAATGGGCTGCTAGAGTTGATTCATAGGAAGGAAACAAGATCTTGGAGTGGCTTACGACGTGTTTCCTTAGGATAGAGGTGCTTTATCTTAGACCTTGGAAGCATAGGTTGAGCACTTGGATTGTCACGTTCAAGCTTAGCAGCTTGTATATTCTACCCATGGATTTTTAGGGGTAGACATACATATGAGTTTGGGGGTTGTAGACATATATGATTTTGTTAGACCTCCTCTCAAGAGTCATGAGGAATAATAATAGCATGAGTAATGATTGGAGATGACCTACACGGGTTGGTACTTTCAGTGGTATAAGCTGATCTGTTTGGAGGACTAGATAGACTATTGGCATCTCAGAAATCGTGTTTAAAGATAAGATGATAAACATTCACTCGCACACTAGAATCCTTGAAACCCTTAAGCCCTACCAAGCTACAACATGGTCGGACCATGACCATGGGTCTTGACTCTAGATCAAGAACACCTTGGACCATACTGAACCGTGACGACCACCAATACCCCATCCTACTTTATGTACCTCATGAACAAATTCTTCATGGAGTACTTGGACAAGTTGGTTGTCATCTTTATTTTGGTAACATACTTGTCTACCCGAAGACGGAAGAAGGATCACTGAGCTGGTCAAGGAACATCTGAAGATCGCCATGTCCAGGAGGAAGAACTACACCAACCACCATCGTCAAGAAGTAAACCTCCGCATCTGCAAGCCACTTCTCTCTAAGGAACCAAGCATTTCCATGACAAGGAGACCCACACCAAGATTCATCGGCCCCCTTCATGATCACTCCAAAATTTAACAACCCCCTCTGAGATCACTACAAGACAAAGAGAAGACAGTTACTAGCTAGAGTTGCCACCTGAGTTACCTGATGTGCACAACGCTTTCCATGCATCACAACCTCGGAAGCATTTCCAACTTCCTAACTTGCCCGATCTCTACGAGGGCATTGACCACCGAGCCATCGACCCATAGCCCAATCTAACCTACCGCGAGCTACCCATTAGCAACCTGGATCAAGAAGAGCGTCATACACGAAGCCACACCATCAAGTACTTCAAGCTCAGTGGAGCACTACACGGAAGCAGAAGCAACATGAGGACTTGAAGACTACCCCAGATCCAAGTTTCTGTATCCCTTTCCACACCTAGTCTGGGAATATCGGGGACGAGATTCTTGTAAGGGGGGTAGGTCTGTCACACCCTGATTTTCATGCCACAACACTTAAGTCAATAAATCATGCTAAAAGGAGGTTTGACAAAAACTTTTGAGTGTTTTGTCTTTGCTTTGATAGAATGTTTGACTGCTGTTGGCAAGTGCTCTAAAAATCAAATAAATCCTCCAACTCTTATACCCCTTCCCCTTGATCCAAAAACCTTTCCCAATGATCATGCCATGTGTATAGGACATAAAAATAATTTCTTACAAAAATAATTTGGCCAAATAGTATTTTCAAATATTAGTTTTCCAAAAAACCCTGAATTGAGATTTGCACTGCAAGTACTTAATTAAGGGCAGTAAAAATCTTTCCAAAAATATATTTGACTCCTATTAGATATAGGATACCCAGAAACCATAAAAATATAATTTTAAAAGTTATTTTCCTATTTTATTTAAAAGCTTTTTCTTAAGGCCAGAAATGGTCTTTATTAGGGAAAAATCATTTTATTGTTTCAAAAATATTTGACAAAAACCTAGGGAAACTCAGTGGACATATATTGTCCATATATAAGAGTTTCAACACATGGTCATGTTCAAAATATTGGTCAAATCCCTCAAAAACCCTTTCTGGATATTTCAAGCTTTTGAAGTATTTACAAAGGAAATATTCTCTAAAAATTCCAAGAAAATTCTACCATGTCAAATATGACATGTTGGATGATCATGACAAGTATCATGTCATGGAGAATAGTATAACCCCATGAAATCCCCTCAAAACCATTTCTGTCCATTTTGAAGTTTGAGCAACTTTACATTGCCAAACATGTCCAAATGCTCTCAAATCTTGTGAACATGCTCAAATGGTCTAATCATTCATCTAGACCAAATGGCACAAGTTGGAGAATATGTTATATTGATCAAAGTGCCCCAAAACCCTCTCTGACCATAATCTAATTTGAACAACTCTACATTGGAAACTTTCTCCTTTTGATCTCAACTTTTGTGGAAATGTTCAGAACCTCAAATGATGACACTACACCAAGTGGTGCATCAAGGATAACAGATTTACATGACTAAATCTTGAAGAGTCCATTTCTGTTGATTTCTAGGGTTTACAAAAGTTGCATTGGCAACTTTGCCCAAATGAACTCAATCTTGGTGGAACCTCTTATTTTCTCATGCCATTTTACCCTGTCAAGCCTCATGACAAGGGAAGACCATTTGCTTGCCCAAACCATCATCAAACACCTTCTGCCACTTTACCAAAATCCCATTTTTGGCCTCTTCCACTAATCTCCATGGACTCTACTTTTTACCACAACCTCTCCTAGTCCCCCTCTAGTACATGGACGCTTTTATGCCCATGGAAGCAATGATGGAGGGGGGAGAACTCCATTTTTCCTCCCTGGACAGCAGTTTTCCCTCTCTCTCTCAACCCCACCTCTCCTCTACTGGTTCCCCAAGGCATCCAATGCCATTTCCACTTTGTTTACTCCCTTCCAGAGCCCCCAGACGCAAGCGGCCATGCGAGGACGCGGGAAAAGGCCACACATGCCGGCCAAAGACGCGCTCTGGAGCATGCTACCGTGCTCCCGATCGTTGACACCGCGCTCCCATCCACCTTGGGCCGCTCGAGCGCGCCAGTCGATGCGCCTCGGCGTCCGCGTCACGCCAGCAGGTCTCCCACTTGCTCCCGCGCCCTCCTCTCGCCCCTGCGGCGCGTGCCCGAGTGCCACCCGCCTCCGCCAATCGCTGCGCACGTCCCTGGCCCGCCTTGCGCTCGCCCCTCTCTCCCTCTCTTTTTCCCTAGTCGTAGACCACGCCCAGGAAGACCCTAGACTCGAAGCCAAGCCCTCCCGTGGCCTCCACCAATCGCTACGGCCTCGCCGGCGCATGGCCCCGCGGTGCACCTCGGCCCCTTCTATTTAAGGCCACCCCCGAGCCTCCTCTCTACTCCTTTGGCTCTCTCTCCCTCCCTTTCACCCCCTGGGCCAACCCACTTCCCTCCTCGTGCCCTCCTTGCACCTCCATGGCCGGAGCAATGCCGTCGGCCTCCGCCTAAATTCGCACCCATCACTCCTCCTCCTTCCCCCTGGACCGCACTAGAACACCTCCACCATCACCGCAAGGCCCTCCATCTCCTCCATTCGCCCCCGGGAAGGCCAGGCGCTCACGGCCAAAGATGGCCAACGGCCCCTCCGCCACCACCCAAGCCGTCGCCACTACAGCCATCCTCGGCATGCGTGCAGCACATGGATGGGTGCGGCGTGGTCTCCTGAGCACGCCGGTGGGCGGGGCGTCGCCGGGGACGCCCTATAGCCCCAGCAATCGCCGGCGGGAGCCGCTCCTCCCCGTGGCCAGAGCGCGCGGGGGAGGTGGAAGACGACCTGCCGCTGGGGCCCACACGCCAGTGACCCAGCAGGCGGGCCCGTCCGTTTAAGTGGAGACGTACTCCGCGAAGGCGCCTTCGACGCCACCTCCTCTGCCCGCGCAGCCGAGCCGGCTGGCCGGCCCAGTGCGCTGCGGTGCTAAGGTGCGCCGTGGGCACAGTTTAGGTATAACCAGAATCTTTTTCTTTTTCTTTTCCAGTGGGCTTCTAAAATCCATACTTAATTCATTTCTTGTCCAAATTTGATGATTCAAATTTCTAGTAGGTTCTAAAATCATGCCCTACCACATGGTGCTATTTTCACATTTTTACAGAAGCATTTCCTTCACAAATATTTATCAAATCCTATTTTTCCATTTTTGTCATAAACTTTAGAAAATCACAGAGAGCCCATTTTTGATCCAAATGCCATGATTCAAATTTCCAGGTGCTTCTAAGTTCATAACTTAGTTTATGAACATTTTTCTTAATACTTCCTGTACCACCTCAAATAATGGTCTATTTCTTCATGTATAGCCAACTTTGCAAATTCATAGAGAAATCATTTGAACTCCAAATCTAGTGAAACCAATTCCTAGATGCTTCTAAAATCATCATTTGTTAAATGGGTGCCTCTGCTCATTTTTGAAAATAATGTTTCTGTACACTTCTTGCAAACCCATTAATCCCTTGATTCCATCATATTGAAATGTTCAGAGATGTCCATTGATCAAATCCTAATGAAACCACTTTGGTCATCCCTCATATGACCAGAGGTATCCTAGAAAAGTCCAACTCATATTTTCAGAGCACTTTTATTTCCTGCCTTGTTGTGTTGCTTATTATGGTTGCTTTCGACGATAGTTGACGAAGTAGACGAAATGCTCGGAGTTGGACCAGAGATATTTGAAGACCTCGAAAACTTTGTTAAAACAGGCAAGCAGCCCTTTGACCATGTCTATGAAACCCTTTTTATGCATGTCATATAGCACCATATTGTTGTTGCAACGGAATCATGATGAGGTGGTATCCACTTTGATGGTTTGCCACTGTTACTTCCTCGTTGATACTTGCATTGTGCATGACCCTACCTTCTTATGAGGGTTATGCCGGTGGGAGTAGATAGGATGCTAAAGTAGATGCTACGCAAAAAGGGACGGGTATATGCATGGTGAAGGAGACAAAGTATTTTCAAAAGACTTTTCGAAAACCCCGTCGGGTGCCACTTATGCCCGAGGGAGATGATGAGATGGGTAACCACTTGATGATGAAGTGGTGTACCAAGGCAAGTGTGTGTTGTTTCCAAAACGGATTGGTTTAAGTTGTGACCGTTATTCCAACCTTACATGCGCAACCACTCTACCCTTGTATGGGAAAGGGCATTATTGATTACCTAGGCTGATACTAGCTTGGAGCCCGCATTACTAGTGACGTGGGAGAGTTGGTGCTCTCTCTCGGGACGGGGTCGTGCCAGGTAGGGCGGCCATGACTGTTTTCACAAGGCACCGGATACACCATTGTGTCCCCTCTCGGATGTTACGATCTCGAGTGAGTCTCGTATGATGTACATCGTGAGGATACGGAACAACGAGTGGACTCCTTGTTAGTGTCGTCTAGGGAAAGATAGTGATCGGGTGCTTACCCTGGGTACTTGAGGTACCGCGGGTCGTGGATGACACGGAAGTTCCCCGGATCTTGTGGGTAAAGTGTGCAACCTCTGCAGAGCGTAAAACTATTCAAATAGCCGTGTCAACGGTCAAGGACAGTTGGGTAACCGCTCTTGGGCTACGTCCACATGTTTACAAACCAGTGTGTGTTTGGATAAGTGGGAAGATCTACTTGGGTCAAGTCAAGGGACTTGACATGATTGAGTTGGGTTAGTGCCCACTCTGTTTATGTTGATATCTGTAACCTGTCCTCATGGTTACTTGAATTCTCCTGATGCATGTCTTACAAGTTGTTGAACATGTCATTGCACTCAAAACTAGCTTTCTGCAAAAATTTACCTATATCATGCATTGTTGTATCTTGAACCAAAACATGGGTTGCTTGCGAGTACATCAAAGTACTCATTGGCTTGCCACTGGTTATTTTATTGGCCAGGCATGAAAGAACAGGATGTAATGAAGAGTACCTTGGTGACGCACATGCGAGCTAGGAAGCTTCCCAGTCAGAATGCCTGTAGGGTTAAGGCAGATGGCATGGGTCCAAGTTGTTATTGAAGATTTCTGCTGCGATGATACACTCAAGACTTGACCATAATGGTCCTACTTGTGTAAAACGGTATATATGGATGTAAGACTCTTGTTATTCAGCTTCTGTGTGTTCAGTGAGCATTGATCTCTGGGATCACTGTACACGTGCATTTGGTGATCATGACTTATGAGTCGGGGTCCCCACAATGTTCTGCTCGGATCCAGTCAGGTAACCCACCGATATCTATCACAGCCCCGGCCCGATTGCTTAAATGGTGCCTGCGAAACATCCTCATGCCTCCAAATCCCCACCGTCCCTACCTCCCGAGCATCGCCGCGCATGCCCAACCACATATCACATGGAGGTCGAGGAGCTGATGGAGGTCCATGGCGCGAGGGTCGTTGTGCGTGTTGACCCGGAGGAACACCTCACCTCCGCCGCCGCCAACATGGTGCAGGCTCTGGCCCAGAAGAAGTGCCTCGACGACTACCCCCCAGGACTTAACAGGTATGATCTGACCAGCTAAATCTTACCAATACCACTTTCAATGGCTATGTTTTGTACGGTTGATGTATTAAGCATGTTCGTGCCTTGTTTATTTTAGTACTACACACTGTGTGATGTTCAAGTATTAACTGTTCAGTTCAATTTCACCAATACCAGCAACAAACTTTGCTACCATGCTACTCTCCGCAATGAAGATATACTAGAGATGCTGCCCATTTGCTATTTTTGGTGGATGCTAACCCTGTTGTACTTAACATGCCTATCCATGTACTTACGCAGGGCCATAATGGGCGATGCTATTGTTTGCCGTCGAGGTTAGCTGCATCCCATGTCTTACAGTATTTTACATCATTTGTGCAATTGTAGTTTGGCTTCTAATATTTACTTGCTTCTTGTAGGTACACATGTCTGGGGCACTAATCCACGCTTCGACCCGGAGGAAGAGCTTGCCTCCGCCCCTGCTGACTTGGGCGGGCTCTGGCCAAGATGAAGTGCCCCAGCAACTACCTCTCAGGACTTACCAAGTATGAACTCACCAGTTCAATCTTACCAATACCAGTTGCAATTAATGGCTATGTTTTGTACGGTCGATGTCTTAAGCATCTTGTAGTAAACATGCCTAACATGTTTTTGCTATTTTCCCTACCTTTTTATAGACAACTAGGCCATTATCTGCTCTGGCAGCACCTGCCTTGTGATGTTTAACTCTGCCAATTGCATTTTTATGAGTACCGGTTTCAATGGCCATTAAGCCTATTGCAATTAACAGTTGTATCCATTTTTAAACAGTTGTATTTCAATGTCTACAAACTTACAAAAAATGAATTAGGATGTTGTTAAGCTTGTTGCAATTAACAGTTGTATCCATTTTTTAATCCGTCCCTTTGCTACCGTGCTACTCATTCGCAATGAAGATATCCCTACAGATGCTAACATTTTATTACCATTTTCTATTTTTGGTGGATGTTAACCCTATTGTAGTTAACATTGGCTTTCCATGTACTTACACAGGGCTACAATGGGGGATGTTGTTGTTTGCCGTCGAGGTTAGTTGCATCCCATGTCTTATACACCATCTATTCCTAAGTTTAAGTATTTTTAGAGATTCCAATATAGACTACATAAGGAGCAAAATGAGTGAATCTAGATTCTAATCTAAACATATCTATAATTCTATATACATCCGTATGTAGTTCATATTGAAATCTCTAAAAATACTTGTACTTAGGATTGTAGGTAGTTGTATTTTACATCATTTGTGCAATCTCATTTAGCTTCTAACATTTACTGGTTGCTTGTAGGTACGTATATGAGAGGTATTGATCCATGCTTTGATCCCTTTTGCGTATGGGGCAATGAGATATTCATGAACAAGCGTCAAGTGAGAAAACTAAGAAAGATTATTAGGCGAAAGAAACGGGTGATGGGAATTAATCTCTTTATTTACACTTTGTCCAAGACATCAGTGAACTTTAGGATGGTAAGTAATATGTTGCCTTTTCCCCCTGCCCACAACAAGTTACTCTATTAGACCTCATGATCTGATATTTTTCTCTTTTTAGTGGTTTCCGAAGCTATTTACTGATGATTACCTTGCAAACTACATGACCGGAGTGGAGGAAACTAAGGTTAAAGTATATAATTCATGCTACCATGATAATGCTCTAGAAGTCTTCCTGAAGGCGGTGAAGGATGAGTGGGCGATCGTCACGAGGGGTTCGACGAAGGTTGTACGTGCCTATGGCATGCATGAAGGCACATTATGGGCATGCCACTTCTTCAAGAACATCAGCAGTCAAAATGATTTACACTTGTCTCTTCACCTTTACCGCATGTAAATATTCCTGTAATTACTGAACATATTGTACTGATAATTTTATTTATGGATACATTGTTGAACCATTGTACTGAGAATTTGAATTGCACATTTCATATTTCAAAATTTCCAATTCGAAAAATAAATTACAGCCAAAAAATTTGTACAAGAGCGAATAAAATAATGTGCACACGGTTAGAAAGAAAACAGCGTGTGCGATGGAAAAAGAAAACAGACGGTTCTTTGACGTGAAACATTTGCGATGCCCTTCGAACACACACACGGTTTCGTCTCATATGCGTGTGCGATTCATGGTAATACGGAAAAATGTTTCAAACCAGTGTGCGTGTGTGATAGGAATACCAATCACACACAGTTACGAAAATGTACATGTTGGCGTTAGTAGAGGCACCACACACATTTTACATTCTTGAACCGTGTGCGATAACGTACCTATCGCAAACATATCGGCAGATTAAATGTTGATGTCCACCTTTTTCACACGACTATAGCGGCCTAATCGTTTGGGATGTACATACGAACAGAAACATTTTCCCGGGATTGACTGTGTGGGATGTACATACGAACGGAAACATTTTCCCTGGATTCACTATGTAGGATGTACATAAGAACAAAAATGTACTCCTTGGATTGACTGTGTGTGATATACATACGAAGGGAAATGTTTTTCTAGGATTCACCGTTTGGGATGTACATACCTACGGAAATGTTTTCTGGGATTCACCGGGTGGGATGTACATACCTACGGAAATGATTGGGTTTCCATGGGTCACCCGATCACACACGAACTCATTTGGTGTCCTAGGAGGGCCTATCACCGACGATTTCTGGGTCGTGTGGGAAGGACCCCCCCCCCCCTATCGCCCACACTCACATGGCGACGGTTCCAAATGCCATCGCGGAAAGAGGTTAAAAACCGTTTGTATAGCACCGACGTGTACCCGTGTAAAATCCTTCACAAATATATGATAAAATCCGGCTAAACCAAGAAAACTATGCACTTGTTGCAAGTTTGTGGGTTGGGGCCAAGTTTTAATAGCATTGATCTTAGATTCATCTACATGCACACCCTTAGAAGACATAACGAAACCCAAGAAAACAAGCTTATCAGCACCAAAAAGGCATTTGTCCATATTAGCATAAAGGCGCTTGAGGGAGTCCTGGACTAGGGGGTGTCCGGATAGCCGAACTACCATCATCGGCCGGACTCCAAGACTATGAATATACAAGATTGAGGACTTCGTCCCGTGTCCGGAGGGGACTTTCCTTGGCGTGGAAGGCAAGCTTGGCGATAAGGATATGTAGATCTCCTACCATTGTAACCGACTCTGTGTAACCCTAGCCCTCTCTGGTGTCTATATAAACCGGAGGGTTTTAGTCCGTAGGAGACACAACCATTACAACAATCATACCATAGGCTAGCTTCTAGGATTTAGCCTCCTTGATCTCGTGGTAGATCCACTCTTGTACTACCCATATCATCAATATCAATCAAGCAGGAGTAGGGTTTTACCTCCATCGAGAGGGCCCGAACCTGGGTAAAAACATCGTGTCCCTTGTCTCCTGTTACCATCCGCCTAGACGCACAGTTCGGGACCCCCTACCCGAGATCCGCCAGTTTTGACACCGACATTGGTGCTTTCATTGAGAGTTCCTCTGTGCCATCACCGATAGGAAGGATGCCTATTCCCGCCTTTAAAGACGGAACCATCACCAAAGGAGCTTTGGCCGCCGGCCAAACTATCCGGCTAGGTGGTTTTCTTATGACCGCCTGTTCGGCCACCGCTTCAACGACGACCTCTCGGGTCATCAAAAGCAATCTTCACGTCAACTCGGAATTCGCCGAGCAGCTGGATCCAATAGAGCTCTCGTCCGTAAACGAGCTCTTGGATCGCATCGCCGCCCTGGGAGTCGCTACAGACTACAATCAGATTGGGCTTAAAACCGATCTGAGAGAGATTAACTCTCCCCAGGCTACCCACCACGTTGCGGTGGTAGAGGAACGACGCGGCGAATCTTCTTCTGTATTGAAAACTAGTCATGTCCGGACTCCCGAACCCTCCATGCCGGATTCCCGCGGAGGAACGGACGTCGATCAAGCACTGAACCTAAAGTCAGGCATCGGACCAGACTCGTTGGACAACGTCCAGCAATCCAAGCTTCCAAATTCGGAAACTTTCCGGCCCTTGAGCCTCGAGATGGGTAGGGTTCCGAACTTAATTCCACCCACCCACCCAGACATATGCGATCTATCTCAAATCCGGCAAGAGCCCGCTGAAACAGTACATCATTATTGGGCCAGATTCCTCCTGGTTATGGACAGGATAAAGGACTGCCGTGAGGAAAGCGCAATTTCAATTTTCTGCAATAATTGCACGGACGAGGGAATCTTGAACGCCGTCAGTCGTTGCGAAATTACACGCTTCGCCGATCTGGCGTCCATAGTACGAAAGTACTGTGTGATGGAGAGTTTCCGGAAAACCGAAACTAAGTTTTGGGACAATCCGGCCCCGAATACAACCCTAGTCCGAAACAAAAGGGTGCATCACACTCAGGCACCAGGTACAAAAACCAAAAAGCAAAAACCCCGTAAAGGGCACGGAACCGTACTGGAGGGATGGCTCAGCGGACCCTGTAAAATTCACAGTACAGAAGGCGCCACTCCAACACACAGCCTTCGAGCATGTTGGATACTACGGCAGGTGGCCAAAAGTGGCGAAGAGCTTCTAGCCCCGGAGAGCTACTCCAACAGTACCAGTACGGTGTCAACAGTCTTCGAGACTTTCGCATCAAATAATATGCGGAAACGAACAATCCACAGCCTCGCCGAAGTCTACCAAGTAGCAACAACAAATTCATGGAGCGACACGGCCATTACCTTCAACGCCAGCGACGAACCTAAATTCCGAACAGCCCGAGCATCGGCCGCATTGGTCCTCAGTCCAATAGTGGACGGCTTTCGCCTTACCAAGGTACTCATGGATGGCGGCAGCGGATTAAACCTCATCTACGAGGAAACTCTTCAAAAAAATGGAAATAGACTGGAGCCGCATTGAGCGAAGCGGCTCAACCTTTAGAGGAATAATCCCCAGCCGGGAAGCATGTTGCACAGGAAAAATCACACTTGATGTGGTGTTCGGTACGCCGGACAATTATAGGTCCGAAGAAGTCACGTTCCAAGTGGCCCCATTCAGCAGTGGATATCATGCTATATTAGGACGGGAGCCATTCACAATTTTTCAAGCCATACCCCATTACGGGTACATGAAGCTTAAGATGCCTGGGCCCGATGGAATAATCACTCTCGTTAGTGATCCGGACACAGCACTCCGCGACGAAAACAAGACAGCCGCATTAGCCCTGGAGGCACTATCCGAAGCCCTAGCTGCAGAGGAACTCACCACGCTGCGCTCCACGGTGAATAGGGATGATGTGATACTCGATAAGAGATCCAAGTCCACCTCCTTTAAACCAGCTGACGAAATAGTCAAATTCCAGGTCCATCCAACGGACCCAACAAAGACGGCCTCCATCGGGGCACAGTTGAACCCTGATGTAGACGCCGCACTACGAGAATTCCTTCGGGAAAATTGGGACATCTTTGCCTGGCACCCTTCAGATATGCCAGGAATCCCATGCAGATTGGCAGAACACAGCCTAAACATCCTAAAAGGATTCAAGCCAGTCAAACAGGCTCTTCGGCGATTTTCCGAACCCAAAAGACAGGCAATGGGAGAAGAGCTAGCCAAACTACTGGAAGCCGGATTCATCAGAGACATCAAACATCCGGACTGGCTAGCAAACCTGGTAATGGTACCAAAGAAGGATAAATCCTGGCGCCTATGTGTCGATTTTAAAGACCTCAACAAGGCCTGCCCAAAGGATCCCTTCCCCCTTCCCCGCATCGACCAAATAATCGATGCTACCGCAGGGCACGATTCATTGTGCTTCCTTGACGCATACTCCGGCTACCATCAAATTAAGATGGCGGAGGTGGACCAAGCCGCAACGGCATTCATTACTCCATATGGACCATTCTTCTTTAACACGATGCCCTTCGGACTCAAAAACGCCGGCGCAACATATTGGTGCATGATTCAGACATGTCTGGCTACCCAGATCGGCAAAACAGTAGAGGCATACGTAGATGACGTAGTCGTCAAAACCAAACACGTCGAAACTCTAGTAGACGATTTGAGGCTCACATTCGACAACCTCCGATCATATGACATCAAGCTGAATCCGGAAAAATGCGTTTTCGGCGTACCAGCCGGAAAGCTCCTGGGCTTCATTGTATCCAGTAGAGGAATTGAAGCAAACCCAGCCAAGATCCGAGCTCTGTCACAGCTGGATATTCCAAAAGACCTCAAACAAATACAAAAATTGACTGGATGCGTGGCGGCCTTAAGCCGCTTCATCTCCCGTTTGGGAGAAAAGGCATTGCCCCTCTATCGCCTCCTTAGGTGCACCGAACACTTTGAGTGGACGGATGCTGCCACTGCCGGACTCGAAGAAATAAAAGCCATATCGGCAACAAATCTGGTCCTAGCTGCGCCTAACCTGGGCGAACCAATGTTGTTATATATCGCGGCAACACATCAAGTTGTAAGCGCGGTGCTCGTCGTCGAACGAGAAATAGAAGGGCATAAATTCCCTCTTCAAAAACCAGTGTACTACGTATCCACTGTCTTAACCCCCTGCAAGTCCCGTTACCCGCACTATCAAAAGATAGCGTACGCGGTGTTCATGGCATCCCGGAAGCTCCGACACTACTTTCAAGAGTGTTCGATAACAGTGGCCTCTGAAGTGCCCCTCAACGACATTATAAGAAACCGCGATGCGACAGGCAGGATTGCAAAATGGGCCATTGAGCTCTTACCATTCGATATAACTTACAAACCTCGGCGAGCTATAAAGTCGCAAGTCTTGGCCGACTTTGTCGCTGAATGGACTGAAGCCGAACTCCCTAAAGAGTACGGCGCATACTCCAATTGGATTATGGATTTTGACGGCTCCAAAATGTTGGCCGGTTTGGGGGCTGGCGTCGTATTGACGTCCCCAACCGGGGACACAGTCCAATACGTACTCCAGATAATGTACACAGACTCCAACAACGCAGTCGAATACGAGGCCCTCCTACATGGCCTCCGGATGGCAATCTCCATGGGCATTCAACGCCTAGAGGTGCGCAGGGATTCAAACCTTGCAATATCCCAAGTAAATGGAGACTTTGACGCCAAGGATCCGAAAATGGCAGCCTATCATAACGTTGTCCTAAAAATGTCAGCTCGGTTCGAAGGACTCGAATTCCACCACGTAGCCCCGGATAATAACCAAGCAGCCGACGTATTGGCACGCATCGGCGCGAAACGCGACGCTTTCCCTCCAAACATCTTCCTGGAACGGCTCTTTAAGCCATCCGTACTATGGGAAGAGGAGTCCGGAAATAACAACCCAGAAACAGCCGCACTACCCAACACAGAACAATCTGACATAATCGGCGGCTCAGCCGATGAAATAACACCTTCAGCCCACGAAATAATGGCAGTAATTGCCCCGTGGACAGAGCCATTCCTAGCCTACTTAATTAGGCAGGAACTTCCCGAAGACCAAAATGAGGCCCGCTGCATAGTTCGGCGATCTAAAGCCTACAAGGTCCACGAGGGAGAACTTTATAAGAAAAGCACAACCGGAGTCCTTCAAAGGTGTATCTCTGAAGAGGAAGGGCGAAACCTTCTGGCTGAAATTCATGCCGGACTAGGCGGACATCACGCCGCAGCTCGGGCCCTTGTAGGCAAGGCCTTCCGTACAGGATTTTATTGGCCGACGGCCCAGGCAGATGCTCAGGACTTAGTCCAAAGATGCGTTGGTTGTCAGCTCTTTGCTAATCAGAGCCATATGCCACCTACCGCCCTCAAAACTATACCCATTACCTGGCCATTCGCGGTCTGGGGGCTTGACATGGTTGGACCCCTTAAAGGGGGAACCCACAAGCAAAGGTACCTATTGGTCATGGTGGACAAATTCACCAAATGGATAGAGGCCAAGCCAGTTAAAACGGCAGAGTCCGGACCAGTGATAGACTTCATATCCGGGGTAGTACACCGTTATGGCGTCCCCCATAGCATCATCATCGATAACGGCACGAACTTCACGGCCGACGAGGTCAAACTCTAGTGCAAAAATATGGGCATTAAGCTCGATTACGCTTCAGTCTATCACCCTCAAACCAATGCTCAAGTTGAGCGAGCAAATGGTCTGATAATGAGTGGCATCAAGCCCAGACTAGTGCGGTCCCTTACGGAATCTAACACGCACTGGGTAGAGGAGCTTGACTCCGTGCTCTGGGGGATGCGGACCATGCCAAACCGTACTACCGGTTTCACACCATTTTTCATGGTATACGGCGCAGAGGCAGTTTTGCCCTGCGACATAATTCATGACTCACCTCGAGTGCGCATGTACGAAGAAAGAGAGGCCGAGCTGGATCGGCAAGACAGCTTGGACGCATTGGAGGAAGAACGCGATGTGGCAAAGGCCCGTTCCGCATTCTATCAGCAGCAGGCTCGAAGATATCAAAGCAGAGAAGTACGGGCCAAAACTTACAACGTTGGCGAACTAGTTCTACGCCTGCCGGACAAGAAAAAGGACAAACTCAAGCCCAAATGGGAGGGTCCCTTCATCATCGACCAAGTCCTGACCGGCGGAGCATACCGTCTGCGAAATGCATCGGACAACCGACTCGAGCCGAACCCATGGAACGCGGCCCGCCTCCGAAGATTTTACACCTAGCGCCGGACTAAGAGTTCGTTTCCTTCCTCCGTCCATATTTTTACACTTCAGCAGTGTTTTCATTTCTCTCTTTTCTCTCACCTTTTTCATAAAAAGCCCTTAGAGGCCTATTTGCGCATTGTTCGCACACACTTGATGTGCTATCCACACTCATTATACCTGGGGGCTTCTTTACCAGAAGCTTACTTATCCGGGATTCATGCCCAGCGCATGTGTCAAAATTCCACATGTACCTTTTATTCACCATTATATGCACCGATATGACTTAAGTTTTGGCCAAGCTAGGTTGCCTGGCTCCTGTGCTTACCCCTACGTTCCCGATTGTTCGGCTAGGAGGTAAAGGGAGCACCTCTGCAATTGTTACTGCCGGGTCAGCCGGATGTGTACCTCAGACTGGGTGAAGCCGAAAGCTAGCGTTCTTAAGGGAATATTCGGTCGGTGACTCGAAAGATGATTTTTTACATATTTTTATCAACCCCCAGATGTTTTCCTGCTTTTTTCGCAGTCCGGACATGCATTTTAGGGCATGCCTCCCAGGGAAAGGAACCCTTAACGGAACTATTCTCCCTGGAAGATGTTTCTTACTAACCATGTAATATAACATAACTAGTTGGGCACTTGTCTGATAAAGCACTAATGACCCCTATGCCTGGTCTCCATGCATGCCCCGGTTTTGTCATAACCGAGAAGGTATTCGGACACACTCCGGACCCTAGGGTCCCGAGGTCGAAGCGAAAAGGTCGGCAAAGACAAACGATCTACAATCCGGCTAGAAGGCATTTTACATGTCATTTTAAATACATCGTCAAATTGACTGACTGTACTCCTCCTCAATCCCGTCTAACAGGCTGTCTAATTTACAGTCCCGTTGGGAATACTTAGCGGCCAACTCTACTTGGCCGTACATCAAGCTCACAGGGATCTCCTTCCCATCGGGCCCCACAGGTCCGACCTCGGCCATGTGGTTTGGATCCGCCTTCTTGTATCGCGTCTTCACCATGGCCCAGGCCTCCCTGGCACCTTCATGGCAGGCCGATATCTTCCATAAGCGGAAGCGCTGCCGTGCTCCCTGAAGCTTCTCCACAAGCTCTCCAAGGCCCTCGGGTAGGCAGACGGATGGCCATAGGGCCTGGACGACGCCATTCATCGCCTGCCGAACACGTTTGAGCAGTTGCGCCAGCTCAGGAAGTTGGTCACCCATCGAAACGGGCATTTCCTCCGCAGGGCGACCTGTGAGCGCACCTACAAGGCATATTTCTGTCAATAGGCTTCCTCGTCGAACTCTTCTTTTCAAAAGAATTCGCTCAAGCACTTACCATAGATGCCGCGACGAAGCCGCTGATTCTCCTTCACGGAGCCAGATAGCTCGGCCCGAACACCTTTCAGCTCTTCCCCAAGCTGGGTGTGGGCATCCTAGAGTTTGTTCCTCTCCTGCTGTACCTTCATAAGCACCCTCTCGTCGACCTTCAGCTGGCGCGGTAGGTGTTGCTTGTCCGGATCCAGTCTGGCAACATCTGCAATATCAAAGTCAGACTTACACGCACGCCACACACCGCTTATCTTTTTGAAATAATGTGTTACCAGGAGGGGTCTCTGTGTCTCCTCCTGTGGCAGCGAGTGCGGCCTCAAGTTGGGCCTTGCACTCTTGCAACTCCTAGGACAATTGGGCATTCTTCTCTGTAAGATCCTGCAAGTTATATGATCCTTAAATTAGTTACTTTAACTACTTTAAGTCTCGGGGGCTACTGGCATATATAACCATTAAAATCTCTTACCCGTATGTCTTTTACATATTGCTCCGTGACTCTGGTTAAACCATCTCGAGCAGCACGGAGGTGCGCGTCTCCCGCGTTAACGGCATTAAACGCCTCTGGGGAGAAACACGCATCACGCAGAACTGTCCGGCGACGCCTATGATTCATGGCGCTCTCCACCTCAGACCTGGTGGCGGACAGCCGGTCGGCATCCTCCACTGGAGGAGAATCCGGCTCGCGCCTTGCGCTCGCCTCCCCCTCCGAACTAGGTGTTGGAGCCTGGCGGGCGGAGGCTTGGTTGGCAACCTCTCCGGACACCGTCCGGCGAGTGCTCTTTCTCCTGGAAAGGTCATGAGCGTTAATACGCCTCCTGGAAATCCTTTTCCTAAATAACAAGGCGCGGGCTATACCGTTGCGGTGACGTTTCGACCCGCGCCGCACTCCTCTTCTGCCTGTGGGGCCGGACTGACCCTTGTTGGTCAGCCGCCGTGGGCTCGGCTTCCTGCCTTGAAGGCACCTCCGGCGAGACACCATTATATACGGTGGTCAGAAATGCGCAAGGACGAAATGATGGTGTCAGGACTTCGGTCATATTCACCTGGGAAGTCGGGGTTAGGCCGGGGTAGTCAGCCGTGATGGCGACTAAAGCATTGTCCATGCTGAGTTGGTGGAACACCCCGTCAATTAGCTCCACCTTTATGTCCGGATCCTCTTCGGAGGCCGGATCAAGGGATCTTCCCGGATCCTCGGGTTGTGGGGCCGGACTATGTATGCTCTCCACAGTCCGGCGCAGTTCCTGCGTCAAATCCATAAAGTAAGGTACTTAACTTTGAAAGCACAGGTCGGATAAATAAACGTCCGCTTACCCAGCTCCGACGGTTATTCATTGAGAACCCATTCAATGGGCTCGTCTGGAGGAAGTCTTCCTTCTCCCCCTTGTACAGGCCGGACAGAATCTTCACCAGATCTTCGGCCGACTCCGGCCCTTTGCGGCCATGACGGGTGGCATCATTTTCCCCGTTGAAATCCCACATGGGGTGGCCCCTGTATTGCAGCGGCTGCACCCCCCGCACTATGCACGTGGCCATGACTCCAATCATGGTTAATCCGGAATGGGCCAGCAATCTTATCCGGCCCATCAGATAATGGACGCCCTTGTCTTCCTCTAGTTGAGGGCTCCGCGGGCGCCAGCTTAGGCGTTTCTTCAGAGGAGCCCCACTAAACTCCGAGAGGCCGATCCGAACTGGGTCCGGCAGTGGAGCGTCCTCTACATAGAACCATTTCGAAGGCCAGTCTTCGGACGCCTTCTTCGGGGTTCCGGATGGGTATCCGGTCCCGGCGATGCGCCATATTTTGGCACCGCCCACTTGATATATTGACCCCTCGTGAGAACGGGGTACGAGGCAGAATAGCCTCTTCCACGGCGCAAAATGGGGCTCGATGCCCAGGAATAGCTCGCAAAGAGCTACAAAACCCGCGATATGCAGAATAGAGGCGGGCGTGAGGTGATGGAGCTGGAGTCCGTAGAACTCCAGGAGCCCGTGGAGGAACGGATGTACAGGAAATCCGAGCCCCCTTATCAGATAGGGGACGAAGCACACCCGCTCTCCTTTAGAGGGGCTAGGGGTGGCCTCCGCTTGCTTCCCACCTTTGTAGGTGGCCAGCCCGGCTCGAACCGGGACCATAAAGGCCGGAGGAAGATATCCCTCCGCTTGAAGCTTCACCAGCTCGTTGTGCGGAACCGAGCATCTCCTCCAATCTCCTGGCGGAGGATTGGGAGCGCGAGAGGAGGAGCCGCGACGACGGTCCATGATGGAATGGGTTTTAGGTCAGGAGCGCTCCGATGAGTACTCGCAGAGGGAAGATGGTGTGATTTGGATCTGGATTCTTATCTCTCTTATAGGCAGGTTATTTGCGCAGCTAGGGGGTAAAATATAAAAGATACCCTGGCTTTTCGCATTTGTGCGACACGTGGAAGAGGGCCATTATTGGGCGTGGAAGCCAAGGAGCGCAACATTTGTGAGGGAGTCGGACACTGTTCGGCAAACACATGGAATTTGGAGGAGAACCCGCCTTGCAACACCGAAGACTATATACGCGCTGGACTCGTCGTCATTGAAGCCTAGTTCGGGGGCTACTGAGGGAATCCTAGACTAGGGGGTGTCCGGATAGCCGGACTACCATCATCGGCTGGACTCCAAGACTATGAAGATACAAGATTGAAGACTTCGTCCTGTGTCCGGAGGGGACTTTCCTTGGCGTGGAAGGCAAGCTTGGCGATACGGATATGTAGATCTCCTACCATTGTAACCGACTCTGTGTAACCCTAGCCCTCTCCGGTGTCTATATAAACCGGAGGGTTTTAGTCCGTAGGAGACACAACCATTACAACAATCATACCATAGGCTAGCTTCTAGGGTTTAGCCTCCTTGATCTCGTGGTAGATCCACTCTTGTACTACCCATATCATCAATATCAATCAAGCAGGAGTAGGGTTTTACCTCCATCGAGAGGGCCCGAACCTGGGTAAAAACATCGTGTCCCTTGTCTCATGTTACCATCCGCCTAGACGCACAGTTCGGGACCCCCTACCCGAGATCCGCCGGTTTTGACACCGACAGCGCTCTTTCCTAAGGATTTGCAACACCGTTCTAAGATGGGTGACATGACCTTTGAGGTATTTGCTAAAGACAAGATTATCATCAAAATAGACTACAACAAATACACCAATGTATGGCCTAAGAACAAAATGCATAACTCGCATGAAAGTACCGGGTGCTTCGAATAAACCCATTTGCATAACAAGCCATTCACATAAGCCAAATTTGGTCTTAAATGTGGTTTTCCATTCATCACCTTCTTGGATGCGTTTTGGTAATATCCACTTTTAAGATCAATCTTAGAGAAAATTGTGGCTCCGCTAAGTTCATCTAGCATATCATCTAAGCGTGGAATGGGGTAACGATATCTAACAGTTATAGCGTTGATGGGACGACAATCGGAACACATGTGATAGGTGCCATCTTTCTTAGGAACGAGGATTACCGGTGCGGCACATGGGCTCAAGCTTTCCCACACATGGCCATTGTCGATGAGTTGTTGTACTTGCCGTTGGATCTCCTTGGTTTCCTCGGGGTTTACGCGGTAGGGTAACTTGTTAGGAAGGAGGGATCCGGGTATGAGGTTGATGCGATGTTTGATGCCTCGAAGAGGTGGTAGTCCCGGACGTTTCTCATCGGGGATAACGTCTTGGAACTCCTGCAAAAGAGAGGACAACACTAAAGGTAGATTGTGTGAGGTGTTAGTTTTAGGTGCCTCGTCCTTGCACAAAAGGACATAGTGCATAATAATTGATGGGTTCTCACACACTTCTCTCATCTCACTTTTGGTGGCAAATAGAACTAATTTTTTCTTGTTGCTCATCATGGAGGCACTGAGTTTTAGCTTGTGGCGCTCACTCTCTTTGTGGTGGTTTGCTCACTCACTATTTTGTCCATGATGGTTTGCCTGCTTGTCAGTGATCACTTAACTTGGAGACATAGGTCGTAGCACGTACTCCTTTACTTTCATCTTGAAGCTATAGTGATTGGTACACTGGTTGTGGATGAAGCCTCGATCAAATTGCCATGGTCGTCCAAGAAGGAGGTGGCAAACGGACATCGGGACGACATCACACTCCAAAGTGTCTTTGTATGCTCCGATCTTGAAGGAAACTTGCACCATATGCTCGACTTGGATAGTGCCAGAGTCGCTTAGCCATTGTACCTTGTAGGGATGTGGGTGCTTCTATTGACCAATTGGAGCTTGGAACATAGCTCTTCGCTTGCCAAGTTATGGAAACTCCCTGCATCGATGATGACCTTCACGGACCTTCCATTAATGCCGGCCTTGGTGTGGAAGATATGGCATCTTTGGTCTTCGCCTTGTTGATGTTGAAGAGTCAAAACCTTGGAGACAAAAAGATCGGGGCTCGAATCTTCATCACAAAAGAGTTGATCATCTTCATCTTCGTTCACTTGCCGGTGCATGGCCACTTGCTCAAGGGCTTCCATTTCCTCTTCACTCATGGTGTCATATGTTCTGTTGTCGTTGAGGATCATGGTGCGCTTGTTGGTGCACTCGAAGGACTTGTGGCCTCGGCCGCCGCATGTGAAGCACTTGATGGAACTTGTCTTGGTGGTCTCATCGGTTGGAGTAGATGATGATGACACTCTTGGCTTGAAGTTGCTTGTAGTAGAAGGACGACTTGAAGTTGCTGAAGTCTTTTTGCAATTTGACTTGTCGCCGGTGGTGGAGTCGTTGAAGCTTGGTTGTTGGAGACACCGTAGCTCTTGGAAGAGTACTTGGCGTACTTGAAGTCATCTTGCACTTGACGTTCCACTTTGGTAGCTTGATGCACTAGCTCAATGAGGTTGCAGTAAGGTTGGAAGTCGGCGATCTTCTTGATTAGATGGTTGAGTCCATTCAAGAAATGGGCCATAGTTTGCTCATCATCTTCCGTGACATTGGCTCTTATCATGGCAATCTCCATTTCCTTGCAGTATTCTTCAACTCTCTTTGTTCCTTGTTTGAGGAGTTGGAGTTTCTTGAAGAGGTCGCGGTTGTAGTATGTTGGCACAAAGCGTGCTCTCATGATATCCTTCATTTGATCCCATGTTGTGATGGGTGGTTCACCTCTTGCCTCTCGGCGCTCAAGGACTTGTTCCCACCAAATGAGTATGTAGTCTTGGAATTCAAGGGATGCCATGGCGATCTTCTTCTCTTCCTCATAGTTGTGCAAACGAAAGAACTTGTCGACCTTCAATGCCCATGATAGGTACTCTTTGGGATCATTGCTTCCGGTAAACTTGGGCATAGTGAACTTGATCTGCCGTAGCGTTTCTCTTCATTGTGTTGGGGTCGAGGGTAATGATGACGCCCTTGACATGGAGGATTGTCAACCTCATGTTGCTCTTGGCGTGGAGGATTGTCAACTTCCTATTGCTCTTAATGAACTTGAGGTTCTTGTCGAGCTTGTGGGACTTGTTGATGTACTCTTGCTTGATAGTTCCTCTCTTGGACTTCTTCACTTAGTGCTTCTTCTTGTTCGCGCGTATGTCGGGTGCGGGTGGCAACGGCGCGACTTGGGTCGTAGAGGGCACGTTGCGCCTCAAGTGCTTGGGCTTCACGCTGTTGTTGTTGAAGACGGGCAGCTTCTGCGTCTTGCTTGTCTTAGTGTTGTCGTGCGCGCTCTTCCTCTTGTTGTCGTAGACGTTGCCTTGCTTGTGCTTGCACGAAGGTAGCTTGATTTTGATGATGTCGGTGTACTTGCGCTAGAAGTTGCTCTTGAGAATAGGTTCCGTGTAGAGGCTTGCGGTTAGCTTGATGGTCTTGGAGCACGGCTCGACGTAGAGTGTTTGATGATGGTGTACTTGAGCCGGATATGGTGTCGTTAGATTGTCGACTCGAGCGGCTTCGTCTTGAGTAGGACGAAGTGGTAGAAGAGCGGTTTACCAACAAGGCACCGCTCTCGTCCATTCTTGCATCGTTCTCTTGTTTGTGTTCATCGAGTTTGTTGTTGAAGTAATCTCTTGTACGTTGCTCGGAGAGTCGCAAGTCGGTGGCGAGATTGTCAATGCGGTCGCTCATTGCTTGTTGTTCTTGATGTAAAGCTCGTTGTGCGCCGAAGAGGTGGCTCTTGGTGACGTAGGAGGACATGTTGTCGTCTTACTCGATGAAGAGTGGGTTGGTAGAAGAATTTGGCCTATCCATCATTCCAAGCAAATATGTGAGTGGGAGAAAGAGAAGAACTTATACCAAATGTACCTTGACTGTTGAAAATGGATCAATGATCACTCAAACGTGACAAGGAAATAACACAATTGGTACCAATTCTTGTCGGTTCTCATACCTACACAAATAAAAGCTGATGGTGGAGCTCGGTTAGGATGGTGGCGCAAAATTTGATGCAATTGTTAGTGAGACTCAAAGATGCTGGAAAAGATTCGCAAATTTGCAAAAGCAACAAGTAGACCAATAGCAATATGTGGCACATGGAAACACACATGCAAATAGATAAATGGGGTCATGCAACCAAAAATGAGCTCAAAATCTGGGATCCACGGAAAATTCTCTTGTTGCACAACACTAGAGAGACGGTAGCACGATTGCACAATAGGCGGATGCGAGACTTGTGCACAACCTACTAAGCAAAAATGCAACGACTTCTATCCCAAGTATGATATATGTATGGTATTCCTATGATATGACCCAAGATGATTGAGTATGACAATCTTAGAGCATCTCCAGCCGTTCGGTCCCCCAGGGCGCCGAAAAAGAGCGGCCTGGGGGTGAGCCGGCGATAAACTCGGTGCTGGGGGCGGTTTAGCACCCAGCCATCGCCCCCCAAGTCGCCCCCAGGCGCCGATTTTGGCCCAGTGTTCGGCCCAATTATGTCCAAAAACGGCCTGATATCTGCGTGAATCGGCCCATATTTGGCGTGGTTCGGCGTGTTTCGGCGTGAATTTTCGCATACAAATAGAAATCAATTAGTTTGTCACATGGTTCGGCATGGTTCGACGTGTTTCGACATGTTTCATCACACAAATCAAATAGTTCAACAAATAGTTCAATACAAATTATATAGTTTAACAAATAAAAACTCAAGTTTCATCACACGTCATTCCTGGCCTCGCCCTTGAGCCTCCATAGGTGCTCCACCAGATTGTGTTGAAGTTCTTGATGCACCTGTGGGTCTCGGATCTCCTGAGGCATATTGAGGTAGTCAGTCCAGTTTGCCGGTAGATGGTGATCAACTTGGGCAAGAGGACCCTGCTTATAATATGGTTCAGTGTCAAGCACTGGTTCTTCCTGCTCGCTCTCAATGATCATGTTGTACAACATGACACAGCAAGTCATGATCTCCCACATTTGATCTTTCGACCATGTCAGAGCAGGGAACCGGACAATAGCAAATCGAGATTGGAGCACACCAAATGCCCGCTCGACATCCTTCCTGCAAGCCTCCTAAACCTTCGCAAACCAGGCGTTCTTGCCTCCTGGCACAGGGTTTGAGATGGTCTTCACAAATGTCGACCATCTCGGATAGATGCCATCAGCTAGATAGTACCCCTTGTTGTACTGCCGCCCATTGACCTTGAAGTTCACCGGAGGAGAATGACCTTCAACAAGCTTGGCAAAGACTGGGGAGCACTGCAGGACGTTGATGTCATTGTGAGTTCCTGGCATCCCAAAGAAAGAGTGCCAAATCCAGAGGTCATGTGTGGCCACTGCCTCAAGTACCACAGTGCAACCGCTTTTGGCGCCTTGGTATAACCCCTGCCAAGCAAATGGACATTCTTCCATTTCTAATGCATGCAGTCGATGCTTCCAAGCATCCCAGGAAATCCTCTTGCTTCATTCTGTGCTAGGATCCGAGCAGTGTCTTCCGCATTGGGTGTTCGCAAGTATTGCGGTCCAAACACTGCCACCACTGCCCTCCAGAACTTGTAGAAACACTAAATGGTGGTGGACTCGGCCATGCGCCCATAGTCATCGAGTGAATCACCGGGAGCTCCGTAAGCAAGCATCCTCATAATTGTCGTGCACTTCTGGATCGAGGTAAATCCAAGTATGTCGGTGCAATCCATCTTGCACTTGAAGTAGTTGTCGAACTCCCGGATGGAATTCACAATCCTGACGAAAAGCTTTCGGCTCATCCGATAACGGCGCCGAAATATTTTCTCACCATGCAATGGAGCGCCGGCGAAGTAGTCCGAGTAGAGCATGCAGTAGCCTTTTAGACGATGTCGGTTCTTTGCTTTCACTCGCCCAAGTGCCGAGCCACCTCGTTGTGGCTTTTCACTGCTCACGAGCAGGCCGGCGAAGGCGGCGAGCACCATGAGATGCTCCTGCTCCTGGACGTCGGCTTCGGCTTCCTCCTCCAGCAACGCCGCGAGCGCCTCCTCATCTTCGGAGTCCATCGCCGGGCCGGGCAATTCACCGAACACCTTGCGAGCGAGGGGGGCGCAAGACCACCGGTGTACAGGCCCTGCACGGCTGAGACGCCGGAAAAGGTGCCCGGACGGTGGCGAAGAGGCTGCCTTGGCGAAACCCCTTCTTTTTCCTGGCAGAAGATGGTCTACCTAGCTGCGGTGAGCGGTGGACGGCGCCGGGATCGGCAGGGTGGCGCAGGGTGGCGGCCGAGCGCGGGGGATAGGAGGCGAATCTGGACGGGTGGCTTGACTTTTCGCTTGCCAATGTGGCCCCAGGAACGCTTTTCCCTTGCTCCGGAGCCCCCGAGCGCCCCCCCAGTGCGCCGGGTTCAGCTTGCGATCGCCGGGCGCAAAACAGGCCGAGCCGGCAGAATTCGGCGTCCTGGTGGCGCGACTGGGCCGTTTTTTCGGCGCCGGCGCAAAAAAAATCGCCTAGGGAGGCCGTGCTAGGGGCGCGGCTAGAGATGCTCTTAATGTTGTATGATTCTATGGTTCTTGCTTAAAAGCTCTTTGCTTATCTTTCTCGTTTGGTTAAAAGCTTCTTTGGCTCTTTTTCTTTTGAGCTCTTTTGATGGCCACTCATGCGAAACTTCACGAACCAAGTTAGCAATTGTGTATATGCTATGACAACCTTGTGACACAAGAGATGATACCAAGATATGTACCAAGATGATATGGTATGTGTGCAATGGGGCTATGATAACTAATGTGCACAAGTGACGTTGTCGGAAATACTCAAATGGCTAGTCTCGATGGGTAAGGTACACAAAATGAACGCGATTATCAATGAAATGGAAAGAATGTGCAATGAGAGGGTACCACGATACCAAGATGATATAGAGGTTACCGTTCTTGCTTATGGTCGAGGTGTCAAAATTGTTGAGCGACCGATGTCGATGATGAAGATGAGCGGTGGTGATTGCAAAGTCGAACTATCCCTAAGTAGCCGAAACACGTTAGGAAACGGAAACCGCAACTCAAATCTCAAAGACCAAATGTGTAAAAAAATTGTCGGAGTGTGAAACAGGTAAGCAATGGTGGTTGCGGAAAGCGGTGGTGGTATGCGGAAGAGATGGTGGTATGCCCGGCCTAAATTGGCGAGAGTTAGGCGATAAACGGAGTGGTGGAATGAAGTGATGTTGTCAGGGGACGGATGTCCGAGCTTGGAGGCCGGATGTTCGGGGTCACGGGCCGGATGTCCGGGCCCTGGATCCGTGGACGAACTCGGTGAACTCACTGGGAAAAGGTCAAATCCGGGGCAAAATTTGAGAGATTTTGTGGAGGAAAATTGGGGAGAAGATGGGGGAAAGCTAGATCTACCTGCTACACACGAAATCCGCGGATCAAATCCAACAAAACTTCATCACACCAACAAATCATTAAAAAAAATTGAGAGGGCTATTTTTGTGGGGATTTTCGAATTTGGGACAAAATCAACTAAAACAAGGCTAGAAAACAGGGGTAGGGGCTCCAAATTCGTGATCAACCAAGGCTCATGATACCAAGATGATGTAGGGTGGAAACCCTAGGGCCGATCTTTGATGATTGGAGGGGATCCTACCACGAACACGAGGGAAAACACGAGGGGAAACATGAGAGAAAACACTCAAACCAACAAGATTCGATTACACATGTACTAGATTCATGAAACACAAAGAGGTACACGATCCAAATCAAACAAGTAGCGGTAGTTCTTCTCCATGAGGAGGTCTTGAGGGGTCTTCTCGTGCTGGGGTCTTGAATCCACTTGGGGGATCTTCTCCGTAGAGGTCGTGACTTCGATGGAGAAGGGATGAAGTGGAGATCAAAGCTTCTCTAATGAGCTACTACTTTGATAACCCTAGAAAGAGGGAGGAGGAGGAGTATATATAGTCTAGCTGGGCAAATGGGTACATGGGCCTCGGGCCCTTACACCGTGCACAGACAGGGGAGGCCGGATGTCCGGGCGTCGGGCCGGATGTCCGGGCCTTCATGAAGTGCTGGATGTCCGGGCGGTCAGGGCTGGTCTCGGTGCTCTCTAGATAGACGGGGTCTGTATGTCTGGGATGGAGGCCGGATGTCCGGCGGCTCGAGAAGGGTCGGATGTCCCGGCCCTCGGCCGGATGTCCGGGCTGACTTGGCCGATCTGGTTGCTTTCAGGATAGGAGGAGCCCGATTTCCAGGCTTCAGGCCGGATGTCCGGGCCTGGCCAGATATTCGGGGCCGGGCCGTATGTCCGGGCCCTGTAACCTTGGCTGGTGGGTGTTGGTTGTGGTTGAAAGCTCTAGGGGGCGGATGTCCGGGTCCTGGGGACTTCTCTGGTTCCTTCCATCGTTCCTCTTCGTCCATGAACTTGGGGACATATCCGTCTTCACGTGCATCTTCAAGAGGGCCTTCTTGGTACCTGATCATGCACACCATTTTAGACTTAGGTAGTAGCAATGTCTCCAGTGGATCATATGGAATATCACTAAGGAGAGATGTCACCTCGGTCTCGAGAGATCTAGTTCGTGCTCGTGTCATCAGTCTTTTTGGTACTTGTTTAGGCGATGGTAGGTCCATGGGGATGACTTCAGGATGCTCCGCATCACAAATTTTTTGGGCCATAAATAATGTTGCCATTTTTCTAAAGTCCGAACAGGAGCATATAATTATTTATCATAAGTAGAATAATTCAGACTAGACCTGTTCAATTTTTCAGAAAAGTATGCAATAGGTTTACCATCTTGTAATAACACACCTCCTAATCCAATTCCACTGGCATCACATTCAAGCTCAAAAGTCTTATTAAAATCGGGAAGTTGGAGTAATGGAGCATGTGTCAACTTATCTTTCAATACCGTGAAGGCTTCTTCCTGTGCAGTACCCCAAACAAAACGCACATCCTTCTTTGTAAGCTCATTGAGAGGTGCAGCAATGGTGTTGAAATCTCTCATAAAATGGCTATAGAAACCAGCGAGTCAAAGAAAACTCCTTACTTGTGTGACTGTTTTGGGCTGCGGCCAACTCTCAATAGCTTCCATCTTGGCTTTATCAACTTCAATTCCCTGTGGGGTAACAACGTAGCCAAGAAAGATACTCAGTCGGTACAAAATGTGCACTTCCCAAGGTTACCAAACAAACATGCATCACGTAGAGCAATAAAAACAACACGAAAATGTTTCAAATGTTCCTCAACAGATCTGTTATATCCGAAACTTCCTGATTTTCCTGATTTTAATAAGATTTTTGAAAGCATGTAAACTGCCACAAATCATGCAACATGATGCCAACTTCCTGATCAAAGTGAACTACCACAAATTGCCCAATTAAAGCACGTTAAACTTCGGTCATTAATCTCATGAAAGTACTAGGTGCATTAGTTAACCCAAAAGGCATGACTAACCACTCATATAATCCAAACTTAGTTTTAAGTGTTGTTTTCCATTCATCTCCCAATTTCATACAAATTTGATGGTATCCACTAAGCAAATCAACTTTGGAGAATATTGTAGAGCCACTCAATTCATCAAGCATATCATCTAGCCAAGGTATAGGATGACGATAACAAATAGTAATATTATTAGTGCCTCTACAATCAACACACATACGCGATCTACCATCCTTTTTTTAAACTAGTATAATAGGAAAAGCACAAGGACTAAGAGATTCACGTATATGACCCTTGTCGAGAAGCTCCTATACTTGATGCATAATCTCCTTCATCTCCTCTGGATTGGTACAGTATGGTGCACGGTTGGGTAGCGATGCACCGGGAATTAAATCAATTTGATGCTCAATCCCTCGAATAGGTGGTAATTCCATTGGCACATCTTGTGGAAAGACGTCAGCGAACTCCTGCAAAATGTTAGCGGCAGGAGGCAAAGAGGAAGGCACGTCCTTGAATGAAAGTAATGCTTCTTTGCACATAAAAGCATAGCAAAAAGATTTGGTGAAATCTAAATCATCAGTATCAGATTTGGTGGCTAGTAAACATCCACTTTTCAATTTAATTTCGGAGGCAACATTAGATGATGGTTTGTTATGAGGCTTCATTTGTTCCTCAAATTCTTTTGCCACGATGTGATTTTCACTCTTATTTTGCTCCTGTTTTGCTTTACTAGCTCTGTTAATATCATCTTTCAAAATGGAATCTGGAGACATAGGAAGCAAAGTAATATGTTTATCCTTATGAACAAGAGTATACTGGTTGTTTCTACCATGGTGTAGAGAATTTTTATCAAATTGCCATGGTCTACCAAGTAATAAGGAACATGCTTGCATGGGTACCACATCACAATCAACATAATACGCATATGTAGTGATAGTAAAATGCACATGGATAGAACGTGTTACCTTAACCTTGTTGTTGTTGTTAAACCATTGGATGTAGTAAGGATGCGGATGTGATCTTGTGGTGAGAGACAGCTTCTCCACAATCTCCATGCTAGCCAAGTTGTTGCAGCTCCCTCTATTAATAGTGACGCGGATAGAACGTTCCTTCACAACTCCCTCTGTATGGAACAAATTGTGCCTCTGATTTTGCTCAACTTGTGTTACCTGGACACTTAAAACACGTTGAGCAACTAAAGTTTCATGCATGTCAGAGTCTTCAGCAGCCATGTATTAAGTCTCTTGTTCAGAATCATGTCCACCCTGCTCTTCACTAGAAGTAAGAGCCAAAGTCTCCTCATCATAGTCACTAGCGGACTCATACCCACCATCCTCAGTAACAATCATCACATGCGGAGATGGACATTTGCTCGCATAGTGACCTCCACCCTTGCAACGACGGCATATAACCTCATGTGTTTGCCCTGTTGATGCCATGGATGAAGAAGAGCTCTGTGCGGGACCAGAAGGTGTGCTCCTGGCAGACGGTGGTGGTGGTGCCTGTTTTCCTATATCTCAGTTTCAATTGGCGGCTGAAGTAGGTGGTGCTGCGGAAGTAGAGGATGGATGTGGTGTCCATGGTGAAGATCGACCTGTAGAAAAATGAGTTCGCACCAATGCATGTTGATCCTGCACTTTGCGTTCAGCTTTGCAAACAAGATGGAATAACGAGTGATATTGTTATACTCGTTATACTCTAAAATTGTTTGAATCTCTCTATTTGACCCACGCATAAAACGTGCAAGCATAGCTTCTTATCCTAAACAATACCACATCTAATCATGACAGTTTGTAGTTCCTGATAATATTCCTCTACCGTATTTTTTCCTTGTCTTAAATGCTGCAATTTTTGAAGTAATTCACGTTGATAATATGATGGACACATAGCAGTTTTCAGAGCAGGCCAAGTAGTTGGAATATTATCATGATATAATCTACAATGTTCAGACCACCAAACAGAAGCAAAACTAGTGAATTCACAAACAGCAGCAGAAACACGTCTATCCTCGGGATATTGTAAGCATGTGAAACATTGTTCAGTTTCTAACTCCCTGATAAGATAGACATCAAGAATGTATCTACCCTCAGATGGTGGAATATTCAATTTCAATTTAGGAACATGGTCATAATCTCGTACCTGAGGTGGTGGTGTAGCCCTACCATTGTGATAGAATGTTGTGGACGACCTGGTGCTTGTGCTGGTGGTTGCACATAGTTCTGATTTCTGTCAATGTCTTCCTAATAATCGCCCTCGTAATCGTAGTCGTCTTCAGCAACAGCAGCATGAGCCACAAAAGCATTAACAGTAGGTACAGCAGCACCAGGAGTTTCGCCGGGCTCAAGGGGAACGCGCATTGCTCGTCCCACTTGATTTGGAAGGCGACGTTGTTGATGTTGTTGATGTTGTTGTTGTTGTCATTGTTGTAAAGGTGCGACAGGTGCAGCCGGTGGTGCTTGTGGAAGACGCGCGAGCAGTTCATTAAACTTGCCATGGAGCTTTGTTTCGAACGTCTTCTCAATGCCATTGATCTTCTCCATACACTCTTCAAATCTGTTCAGCACATCTTGCACCTGTTTAGTCATCATTTGCTGAAATTTATCATGTAATGCCTTGTTCGTCATGTTCTCCCAGTCAGCCTCATCGGCTTGTGATCCTCTCATGGTTAGTAGCAATAGAAACACACAAGAATATGATCCTACAGACTACTAGGAAGTGGTGTGGTGGAGTCACAAATCCGTCAAGCGAAACTCAATTTCTTACCAGTTCTTACCCAGCAGCAGGCAATGATCGGCAACCGTGGTAGTCAAAACTCTAAAAGCTTGGAAAAAGCGATTGCCATGTGGTGTCAAACGCACAACATAGATGTATGTGGAGCTGCGAAGGCTTATAATATGGTAGCTAAAAAAAGGTCAGCAATAATCAATTCAGAGATGCAACTTGAATAAACACTCAATAACGGTATTGTGCTGGTCCTAGGCTAGAACGTACTAGAGACGCGAGCCTAGAACACTAACAAAATCACGACGCTACATGTAAACAAGGGAGGAGCACATTCTAAATCATTTTTTTTTCTTTTTTTACTTTTTTGCACTTTTTCCTTTTTTTTCTCCGCAACAATTTTTTTTCGAATATATGGTCTAAAAACTGCCTAGCCAGAAATTTCCAGTCTTAGTTTTTTTTAACTGGAACTATTTTTCTTGTAGGGGGCACTGAAGTTGGGGAGTCCGACTTTGGCACAACTTGTACTAGGGCGTGATCTGGAAATCGATAACAAAGGCAAAACTGGACTCGGACTAAGACTGGCGGCGGAGATGAATCTGGTGGAAATTGGACTGGTGGCGGATATATGTAGGGGCGGTGGAACACGGACTGGTGGCGAATCTGTGATGGAGGTGGACTCGGATTGGCGTGATGGCGGTGGATATGTGGTGGTGTATATGGACTCGGATTGGCGGCGGATATGCGGTGGATGTATATGGACTCAGATTGGCAACGGATATTTGGTGACGGTATATGGCAGCGGCGATGAAGATGGTGCGGCGGCGACGTAAAAAATTGTGACAAGAACTCAAAACTCTAAGCTAACTAGATGCTAAGACCAGCAACTCGACACGACGATGTAACCGCAAATTCTACAAAGCAAAACACTAAAAGATTATGCAAAGGCTCAGATTGGTTTGAATATGATGAACTAACCCTAATTTTTTTTGGCTTTTTGTTTTGTGGATTGTGGTATGAAAAACAGACGTGATCTAATTATGAAAAACTAGAAATTCTCACCGAGCAACCTGGAAATCTGATACCACTTGATAGAGGCAAAGGTGCCCCGTCTTTCGATGAGATGGTGGCTATCGTTTGGTGGAGTAGACTTTGACGATCCGACTACGAACGTGCGAAGATGTCGCGCCTTAGCAATCGCTAAACCAACTCTGAGAGGTTATTGACCACGCCAGAGCACGATCAACCTGACCACGAGGGTCTATTCCTGCAGGCAAACAAAGAACAAGCAAGATACTGAGATTGCAATCTGGATATTGCAGATATAATATGAAAGCTTTATTGATGAATGTGCGGTTCTATGACGTCTTGGTTTGGTCATTGAACACAAACGAAGTACGCGAGTTGCAGCTATGGCGAACTTTAATCTAAACAAAACTCAAAGCCTAAACGGTGCCTTAAGGGCTGTATTTGTAGGTAGAAAGAGAGGGAATTTCGTCCCCCCTTGGCAAGGTGGGACTAAAACACCTCCTGAGCCGTTTCCCCTACATCGGTGCTATACAAATAGTTTTTAACCCCTTTCCACGATGGCATTTGGAACCGTCACCAAGTGAGTGTGGGCGATAGGGGGGTCCTTCCCACACGACCCAGAAACCATCGGGGATAGGCCCTCCTGGCACACAGGCTGGGGCAAAATGAGCTCATGTGCGATGGGCGAGGAATCGAAACCCAATTGTTTCCGTTCGTATGTACATCCCACACGGTGAATCCTAGAAAAACATTTTTGTTCGTATGTATATCACACACAGTCAATCCAAGGAGTATGTTTCCGTTCTTATGTACATCCCACACAGTCAATCCAGGGAAAAAATTTCCGTTCCTATGTACTTCCCACACAGTCAATCTAGGGAAAACGTTTTCGTTCGTATGTACATCCCACACAGTCAATCCAGGGAAAACGTTTACGTTCGTATGTACATCCCACACAGGTTTATGTATAGGCTCGTCTATGATAGGTGTAACTATCACACACGCTCTGCCTTGGTTAACCATTTGGTTTTATCAACTACATCACACACGATTTGATGAAGAAAGCTGTGTGGCATTAGGCTATCCATCACAAGCGCTTTTACTTCCAGAACCGTTTGCAAACTTCCATGACCCATTTAGCAGGTTTATTAGTTTACAATTAATAATTCCAGTATTACACAAATTCACATTTCATATCGAACAGTTGTTTGCCAATTTCATATCAGGCACATAGATATATTTTAACATCATAGTATGATAGCTACCGGAAAACCGCACAGTACAACATATAGATAGTTCAACTTCATAAGAACAATATTGGAACAATATATTCATTTCCCTAATCGAGATCATCCAGACTCGCCTTATCCACCTCTGCTTTCAGTTCAGTAAGAACCTGTTTTGCACTGGCCAGCTGGGAAAGTGCCTCCTCCTTCGCCAACATCTTAGCAAAGTCTGATTTAAAAAATCTGAGCTCATTCTCCACCTTCCTCTTTTTATCCCGCATCTTCAAATATTCTTCAGCATTGACAACACTTTCTCTAAGCCTACCTCTGTTCTCTTCCTGATACATGCTCCAGAGCTTTGCTAGGCACATCTTCAGAGACTATGGCCACTCTTGATCAACCCGCTCCAAGTAAGAACACTTTCGTTCATCCTATAATATTTAAACTAGATCAGTAATAATTGTAGTGAAAATGGGTTTATAGCAACATAGAAAATCACCAATACTTATTTTGAAAACTGAAGAAACAGGTTAATTATGACATATCTTCTCAAAAAGATCAATGTGAAAATGAATTAATTGCTACTGAGACAACAACCAAATTCTGAAACATTAGAAGCTATAATTAACTACAACAACGCTACAAGTTCTTACTCATGTACTATAAATAACAAATTGAACATTTTAAGAGGAAGGTAAATATAACTGCAATAGCATAGCGACAGTGTTTGGTTAACAGCAAATTGATACTAACAGGTGTGTACATGCACAAATTTAGTAACATAGAACTAATAGCACTAAGGTCGTCCACTATGTATGCCAACACCGGTGTAAATACAACTGTTGCTACATCTCGCACCGGTGCCCTACACTGGCAAGTCGATGCGGCGGAAAAAATTAGGGACCCGAACTCCGGAGCACCTAGTTGCTCCGACGCCCAATTCCTTCGTGCCATAAAGATTTAGTATTTTACTGCTTGGCTGCTCAGATGTGTGGACAAGTTGGCTCCACAAACTGCTGAAGCAGTGGCAAATAATTTTCTAATGGCATCGTTGATGAGATGGCGACATTTTTTAGATACTAGGTACAAACTGTGACACTATCTTAGGAATCGTTTGGTTGAAGGTGTGGTATGAATGGATTGGGACCGGGACAGTGTCTGAATCACATCTAACAAATGATTTGTAATAACGAAAGAGGGTCTAACCTTCTCTGCACATGCCAGAAACTTCCTCCCACAGTCCACAGATTCAAACGCAACTAGCTTCATGCATGGAGATTGATGGTGACAACGAGCAGACAGATCTTCAGCCACCCCTCTCCATTTGTTGCAACTGATGGTCCTAGGGAACTACAAGAGGAAGAAATGACTCAAATCGACCGTCGGGTAAAATCCTTCATTCCAAGTCATAGCCCGAGAGAGAGAAGAGAGGCATACCTGGGTGGTGAAGAAGTCGTCATAGGAGGAGGAACCGCTGGAGAGGTCTTTGAAGAAGACCATGGCAACCCCGGCAGTAGGATTTGAGACGGCGAGAGCGAGGAAGCGAGCCAGGAAGCAGCTATAGCTTAGGAAGGAAGGAAGGAAGGAAGGAAGGGGGAAACAGAGGAAATGTGACTTGTAGTCGGGGAGAAAAGGGGATGGGGAAGGGGGTAGATATTTCGGCAGTAGGCCAAAATATTTGAAATGTGGAGGGAAACTTTGCGCGCAGTGCCACCGGACACCATTCACTTTGAACGATAGTGTGCATCGCAAACAATTCTTCTGCTTTACGTGCATGGGATGAGTTTGATAATTCAAATTTTGGTGGAAAATTCCTCGGGTACGTCATTGCATAATTTAACATCGCTTGCTAACTTGGGCACACAAAAGAGCATATAGCACATAGACCAGACTTACTGAATCGAGCAATTTTAGTAATTAAACAGAGCCAGTTGACCTAAACATTGCTCTAACAAAATACCATCATTAAAAACAAAGCCTAAGTACGCATAATTTTAACAAATCCACCGCTGCGCCGGCCTACGCATCGTCGGTGTGAGATGAGACGTGGATGACTTGTCCTGGCGACATGCCGCCTTTGGTGGACTCCGTGTCCCCCCTTCTGAAGTCGACCGCATCCGCGTCCTCATCCTCATCCTCGGCGCCGCCCTCAAGGTTGTAGTACTCGTAGTAGTGGCTAAGCCAGAGCTCACGTTGGTACTCCACCGCCGATTCCTTGACGGACAAACTCTTCTCTACCTCAACCTGGGCCACGCGCAACTCCTCCGCCCGGCGCTCCTTGCTCTCCGCCGCCTCCTGCATCTCCAGCTCCCGCTCAGCGACCTCATGAGGAAGCACGTGCTCCATGGCCACCACCGCCTTTTCGGACGTGGCTTGCATGCTGGATTCCGAGGTGGCCTAGAATATCTTGGCGTGGATGGCCTCGACCTGGGCCAGGGCGACATCGGCGTCACGGACGGCAGCTCGAGCGCTCTCGGCATTTGCAGCCGCCATCGCAGCAGCAGCTGCAGCTGTCTTGGCTGCTGCAACTGCCCTGTCGGCTGCCTCAGACTCCCTCTCGGCAAAAGTGGCTGCGCTCAATGCAGATGCGGCAGCACTCCCGGCGTTGGCGGTCGCGCTCTCGGCACAGGCGGCGATGCTCGGGGGGGACGCGGCCATCGTACGGGCCTTCACGAAGCGTTTCCACGGTGTCATCTTTTCAAGAAGGGGGTGCAGGAATAGGGATCGGGATTTGTGGATTCGGGAGTGATACATCTCCAACTTATCTATAATATTCGATTCTTCCATGTTATTATATTACCCGTTTTGGATGTTTATGGGCTTTACTATACACTTTTATTTCATTTTTGGGACTAACCTATTAACCAGAGGCCCAGCCCAAATTGCTGTTTTTTTTCTATTTCAGTGTTTCAAAGAAAAGGAATATCAAACAGAGTCCAAACGGAATGAAACCTTCAGGAGAGTTATTTTTGGAACAAACGCAGTCCAGGAGACTTGGAGTGGAAGTCAACAAGCAATCAAGGAGGCCACGAGGCAGGGGGGTGGGCACGCCCCCCACCCTCGTGGGGACCTTGTGGCTCCCCTGACCGACTTCCTTCGCCTATATATACTTGCATACCCTGAAAACATCAATGAGCACCACGAAACCCTATTTCCACCACTGAAACCTTCTGTACCCGTGAGATCCCATCTTGGAGCCTTTTCCGGTGCTCCGTCGGAGGGGGAATCGATCACAGAGGGCTTCTACATCAACACCATAGCCTCTCCGATGAGTTGTGAGTAGTTTACCACAGACCTTCGGGTCCATAATTATTAGCTAGATGGCTTCTTCTCTCTCTTTGAATCTCAATACAAAGTTCTCCTCGATCTTCTTGTAGATCAATTCGATGTAACTCTTTTTCGGTGTGTTTGTCGAGATCCGATGAATTGTGGGTTTATGATCAAGTTTATCTATGAGAAATATTTGAATCTCCTCTGAATTATTTTATGTATGATTGGTTATCTTTGCAAGTCTCTTAGAATTATCAGTTTGGTTTGGCCTACTAGATTGATCTTTCTTGCAATGGGAGAAGTGCTTAGCTTTGGGTTCAATCTTGCGGTGTCCTTTCCCAGTGACAGCAGGGGCAGCAAGGCACGTATTGTATTGTTTCCATCGAGGATAAAAAGATGGGGTCTATATCATATTGCTTGAGTTTATCCTTCTACATCATGTCATCTTACCTAATGTGTTACTCTGTTCTTATGAACTTAATACTCTAGATGCATGTTGGATAGCGGTCGATGTGTGGAGTAATAGTAGTAGATGCAGAATCGTTTCGATCTACTTGTCGCGGATGTGATGCCTATATACATGATCATTCCTAGATATTCTCATAACTATGCACTTTTCTATCAATTGCTCGACAGTAATTTGTTCACCCACCGTAATACTTATGCTATCTTGAGAGAAGCCACTAGTGAAACCTATACCCCCCGGGTCTATTTTCCATCATATAAGTTTCCGATCTACTTTATTTTGCAATCTTTACTTCTCAATCTATATAGTAAAAATACCAAAAATATTTATCTTATTATTATCTCTATCAGATCTCACTTTTGCAAGTGGTCGTGAAGGGATTGACAACCCCTTTATCGCGTTGGTTGCGAGGTTCTTGTTTGTTTGTGTAGGTACGAGGGACTTGCGTGTAGCCTCCTACTGGATTGATACCTTGGTTCTCAAAAACTAAGGGAAATACTTACGCTAGTTTGCTACATCACCCTTTCCTCTTCAAGGGAAGACCAACGCAGTGCTCAAGAGGTAGCAAGAAGATTTCTGGCGCCATTGCCGGGGAGGTCTTGGCTCAAGTCAAGACATACCAAGTACCCATCACAAACTCTTCTCCTTGCATTACATTATTTGCCATTTGCCTCTCGTTTTCCTCTCCCCCACTTCACCCTTGCCATTTTATTCGCCCTCTCTTTCACGTTCGCCTCCTTTTTGCTTGCTTCTTGTTTGCCTGTTTGTCCTGATGGCCTTGCCTAAAAACGTTGATGCTCACCTTAGAAGGTTGGAAGAAATCGAAAACAACATTAGAAGCTTTATGGCTTTACAATTTGAGCATAATAATTTCTTTACAAACGAGCTTAAAGAACAAAAAAGCTTTATGGAATACATGAATAAAGAGCTTGATGATATGTCTAAGGAATTTTATGGTTTGAACTCTCAGTTTGCTCGTCTTGAAAAATCAATAGCCCAAATTTCTGATAAGCAGGCCACCTTAGTTAATAAGATGGCTGTCAAACCAGAACGGTTAGAGGGAAATAATGATGAAGATCTAAAAGTGATTGATGTGTTCCCTATTAAATCTTTGTTTTGCAATATGAATCTTGTTAATGATGGGATTGGAGATGAGTCAACTTTACTTAAAAGGCGTCCCAATGATTCGGAGTTTTTAGATCTTGATGCAAAATTTGGTAAAAGTGGGATTGGAGAGGTAAAAACTTTACATAGCAATGAACCCACTATTTTGGATTTCAAGGAATTTAATTATGATAATTGTTCTTTAATAGATTGTATTTCCTTGTTGCAATCCATGTTAAATTCTCCTCATGCTTATAGTCAAAATAAAGCTTTTACCAAACATATTGTTGATGCTTTAATGCAATCTTATGAAGAAAAACTTGAATTGGAAGTTTCTATCCCTAGAAAACTTTATGATGAGTGGGAACCTACTATTAAAATTAAAATTAAAGATTATGAATGCTATGCTTTGTGTGATTTGGGTGTTAGTGTTTCCACGATTCCAAAAACTTTGTGTGATGTGCTAGGTTTTCGTGATTTTGATGATTGCTCTTTAAACTTGCACCTTGCGGATTCCACTACTAAGAAACCTATGGGAAGGATTAATGATGTTCTTATTGTTGCAAATAGGAATTATGTGCCCATAGATTTTATTGTTCTTGATATAGATTGCACTCTTTCATGTCCTATTATTCTTGGTAGACCTTTCCTTAGAATGATTGGTGCAATTATTCATATGAAGGAAGGAAATATTAGATTCCAATTTCCATTAAGGAAAGGCATGGAACACTTTCCTAGGAAGAAAATAAACTACCTTATGAATCTATTATGAGAGCCACTTATGAATTGAGTACCAAAGATGGCAATACTTAGATCTATTCTCGCTTTTATGCCTAGCTAGGGCGTTAAACGATAGCGCTTGTTGGGAGGCAACCCAATTTTATTTTTGTTCCTTACTTTTTGCTCCTGTTTAGTATTAAATAATTCATCTAGCCTCTGTTTAGATATGGTTTTATGTTTTAATTAGTGTTTGTGCCAAGTAGAACCTATAGGATCATCTTGGGTGATAGTTAATTTGATCTTGCTGAAAAATAGAAACTTTTGCATGCACGAGAATAATTTTAGTAAATCACAGAACATGATTTTTAGTTGATTCCATTTGCAGTATATCAATAGACAAATTGCCTAGGACTTTCTATTTTGGTAGGATTTTTAGAGTTCCAAAAATATTTGAAAGTTACAGATTGCTACAGACTGTTCTGTTTTTGACAGATTCTGTTTTTGGTGTGTTGTTTGCTTATTTTGATGAATCTATGGCTAGTATCGGGGGGTATGAACCATAGAGAAGTTGGAATACAGTAGGTTTAACACCAATATAAATAAAGAATGAGTTCATTACAGTACCTTAAAGTGGTGGTTTGCTTTCTTGCACTAACGGAGCTCATGAGATTTTCTGTTGAGTTTTGTGTTGTGAAGTTTTCAAGTTTTGGGTAAAGATTTGATGGATTATGGAATAAGGAGTGGCAAGAGCCTAAGCTTGGGGATGCCCCGGAAGGCATCCCCTCTTTCGTCTTCGTCCATCGGTAACTTTACTTGGAGCTATATTTTTATTCACCACATGATATGTGTTTTGCTTGGAGCGTCTTGTATGATATGAGTCTTTGCTTTTTAGTTTACCACAATCATCCTTGTTGTACACACCTTTTGGGAGAGACACACATGAATCAGAATTTATTAGAATACTCTATGTGCTTCACTTATATCTTTTGAGCTAGACAATTTTGCTCTAGTGCTTCACTTATATATTTTTAGAGCACGGCGGTGGTTTTATTTTGCAGAAATTACTGATCTCTCATGATTCACTTATATTATTTTGAGAGTCTTTTAGAACAGCATGGTATTTTCTTTGGTTATAAAGTTATTCCTAATATGATGGGCATCCAAGTTTGGTATAATAAAAACTATCATACAGAGTGCATTGAATGCTATGATCAATTTGATGCTTGATGATTGTTTTGAGATATGAGGATGGTAATATTAGAGTCATTCTAGTTGGGCAGTTTTGAATTTGAGGAATACTTGTGTTAAAAGTTTGTGATTCCCGTAGCATGCACGTATGGTGAACCGTTATGTGATGAAGTTGGAGCATGATTTATTTATTGATTATCTTCCTTATGTGTGGAGGTCGGGATCGCGCGATGGTAACTCCTACCAACCCTTCCCCTAGGAGCATGTGTGTAGTACTTTGTTTTGATAACCTGTAGATTTTTGCAATAACTATATGAGTTCTTCATGACTAATGTTGAGTCCATGGATTATATGCACTCTCACCCTTCCACCAGTGCTAGCCTCTCTTGTGTCGCGCAAATTTCGCCGATATCATACACCCACCATATACCTTCCTCAAAACAACCACCATACCTACCTATTATGGCATTTCCATAGCCATTCCTAGATATATTGCCATGCAACTTTCCACCGTTCTGTTTATTATGACACGAATCATCATTGTCATATTTCTTTTGCATGATCATGTAGTTGACATCGTATTTGTGGCAAATCCACCTTATAATTCTTTCATACATGTCACTCTTGATTCATTGCATATCCCGGTACACCGCCGGAGGCATTCACATAGAGTCATATTTTCTTCTAAGTATTGAGTTGTAATTCTTGAGTTGTAAGTAAATAAAAGTGTGATGATCTTCATTATTAGAGCATTGTCCCAAGTGAGGAAACGATGATGGAGACTATGATTCCCCCACAAGTCGGGATGAGACTCCGGACTTTATGAAAAATAAAAGAGGCCAAATAAGCCCAAATAGAAAAAGAGGCCAAAGAAGCCCACCAAAATAAAAAAATGAGATAAAAAGAGAGAAGGGACAATGTTACTATCCTTTTTCCACACTCGTGCTTCAAAGTAGCACCATGATCTTCATGATAGAGAGTCTCCTATGTTGTCACCTTCATATTCTAGTGGGAATTTTTTCATTATAGAACTTGGCTTGTATATTCCAGTGATGGGCTTCCTCAAATTGCCTTAGGTCTTCGTGAGCAAGCAAGTTGGATGCATACCCACTTAGTTTCTTTTTGAGGTTTCATACACTTATAGCTCTAGTGCATCCGTTGCATGGTAATCCCTACTCACTCAAATTAATATCTATTAATGGGCATCTCCATAGCCCATTGATACGCCTAGTTTATGTGAGACTATCTTCTCCTTTTTGTCTTCTCCACAACCATCATCCTATTCCCATATAGTGCTATGTCCATGGCTCACGCTCATGTATTGCATGAAGATTGAAATGGTTTGAGAATACTAAAGTATGAAACAATTGCTTGGCTAAAACCGGGGTTGTGCATGATTTAAATATTTAGTGTGATGAAGATAGAGCATAGCCAGACTATATGATTTTGTAGGGATAACTTTCTTTGGCCATGTTATTTTGAGAAGACATGATTACTTTATTAGTATGCTTGAAGTATTATTACTCTTATGTCAATATGAACTTTTATCTTCAATCATTTGGATCTGAACATTCATGCCACAATAAAGAAAATTACATTGAGAAATATGCTAGGTAGCATTCCACATCAAAAATTCTGCTTTTTTCATTTACGTACTCGAGGTCGAGCAGAAATTAAGCTTGGGGATGCTTGTTACATCTCCAACGTATCTATAATTTTTTATTGTTCCATGCTATTATATTAACCATTTTGGATGTTTATGGGCTTTACTATACACTTTTATATCATTTTTGGGACTAACCTATTAATCGGAGGCCCAACCCAAATTGTTGTTTTTTTGCCTATTTCAGTGTTTCGAAGAAAAGGAATATCAAACGGACTCCAAACGGAATGAAACCTTCGGGAGAGTTATTTTTGGAACAAACGCAATCTAGGAGACTTGGAGTGGACGCCAATAAGCAATCAAGGAGGCCACAAGGCAGCGAGGCGCGCCCTAGGGGGGTGGGCGCGCCCACCACCCTCGTGGGTGCCTCGTGGCTCCCCTGACCGACTTCCTTCACCTATATATACTTGCATACCCTGAAAACATCAATGAGCACCACGAAACCCTATTTCCACCGCCGAAACATTTTGTACCCGTGAGATCCCATCTTGGAGCCTTTTCCGGCGCTCCGTCGGAGGGGGGATCGATCACGGAGGACTTCTACATCAACAGCATAGCCTCTCCGATGAGTTGTGAGTAGTTTACCACAAACCTTCGGGTCCATAGTTATTAGCTAGATTGCTTCTTCTCTCTCTTTGAATCTCAATACAAAGTTCTCCTTGATCTTCTTGGAGATCTATTTGATGTAACTCTTTTTGCGGTGTGTTTGTCGAGATCCGATGAATTGTGGGTTTATGATCAAGTTTATCTATGAGAAATATTTGAATCTCCTCTGAATTATTTTATGTATGATTGGTTATCTTTGCAAGTCTCTTAGAATTATCAGTTTGGTTTGGCCTACTAGATTGATCTTTCTTGCAATGGGAGAAGTGCTTAGCTTTGGTTTCAATCTTGCGGTGTCCTTTCCCAGTGACAGCAGGGGCAGCAAGGCATGTATTGTATTGTTGCCATCGAGGATAAAAAGATGGGGTTTATATCATATTGCTTGAGTTTATCCCTCTACATCATGTCATCTTGCCTAATGCGGTACTCTGTTCTTATGAACTTAATACTCTAGATGCATGCTGGATAGCGGTTGATGTGTGGAGTAATAGTAGTAGATGCAGAATCGTTTCGATCTACTTGTCGCGGACGTGATGCCTATATACATGATCATGCCTAGATATTCTCATAACTATGAACTTTTCTATCAATTGCTCGACAGTAATTTGTTCACCCACCATAATACTTATGCTATCTTGAGAGAAGCCACTACTGAAACCTATGGCCCCCGGGTCTATTTTCCATCATATAAGTTTCCGGTCTACTTTATTTTGCAATCTTTACTTTTCAATCTATATCATAAAAATACCAAAAATATTTATCTTATTATTATCTCTATCAGATCTCACTTTCACAAGTGGCCCTGAAGGGATTGATAACCCCTTTATCGCGTTGGTTGCCAGGTTCTTGTTTGTTTGTGTAGGTACGAGGGACTTGCGTGTAGCCTCCTACTGGATTGATACCTTGATTCTCAAAAACTGAGGGAAATACTTACGCTACTTTGCTGCATCATCCTTTCCTCTTCAAGGGAAAACCAACGCAGTGCTCAAGAGGTAGCAGGGAGTTGCCTGCACTAGAGCAGACGAGCCGGTAAAGCTTAAGGAGGAAGACTTAAATAGACCCAAAAAATTCATCGCAAACGATTCCTACAAAACAATTGTGTGTGATGTTGTAGATATTTTGATGTAGGGTAGAACCCTAGAGGTCGATATTTCATGTTTGGAGAGGATCCCTACAAGGAACACAAATAACGCGAGGAGGGGAACGAGAGAAAAACACTCAACCAACAAGAATAAAAGTCACACATATGCTAGATCATGGAAACACATGGGTAGATACAAGATCCAAGTCCAACAAAGGACGATACAAATGGAAACCGATTCTTCTCCGTGAGGAGGTCTTGATGATGGTCTTCTCCAGATGGAGGTCTTCAATCCAGGTGGATCTTCTCCGAAGAGGTGTCGGTCCCTCATGGGGAGTAGATCCGGATGGATGAGCGAGGCTCTATCTCACAAATGAGCTAAATCAACGCTAACCCTAGCTAGGAGGTGGGAGAGGTCTATTTATAGTCATAGTGCAAATGAGGGGCGAAGTGAAGGGGTACCAGGGCATCAGCCCGAAACTGGACGCAGCCAGGGTCCGGACATCCGTGAGGCGCCAGTCGTCCGGAGGCTCGTGGGGTCCCGGACGTCCGTGGTTCTTCGGATGTCCGCAAATTCCGTTCTATGGTCGCTGGCATGGTCGTCCGGACTTCTTTGGGTTTCCGTAATTTCTGTTCTGTTGGCGGAGTGTCGGATGTCCGAAGGGGCTCAATCGTCCGGAGCCTAGGAGTGGCCGCACGTCCGGGCTAAGCCGGTCGTCCGGGGCCTGTAGCTCTGGCAGGCCTCTCTTCCCTTGGTTGTAGCGACCTCCAAGGGTCGGACGTCCGGGCTGGGCCGGTCGTCCAGAGCCTGTAGCTTCCAAAGCAGCTCTTCTTCTTGTCCTTCACGCTTGGTGTCCTCACCTTCTTGGCCATTGAATGTAGCTAGTCCGTGGCTCCCTTCCAAGCACCTGATCACACATAGAGTCTCTGTATGAGGTAGTAGCCATGTCTCGTGAGTAGGCAGAGGGAGTTCGAAGAGGAGCGAGTTCACCTTATCTTCGATAGCCTTTGCTCGAGCTCTTGTCATGGGTCCAAGTGGTGTCGAGGGAGATGTAGCTACGTCCATGGGGATGAGCGAGGGATGCTCCACATCATCTCCCCCCCCCCTTGGGAAAGATCAGATCTCGGATCAAAAGTTTCATCACCATGGTATGGCGAGAGGTCTTTGACGTTGAAGATGTCACTCACATTGTACTTGTCTTGTGGGAGGTCGATCTTGTGGGCGTTGTTGTTGTAGTGTGCTTGCACCTTGAAGAGTCCATCGGATCGAGGTAGAAGTTTGGACTTCCGTTCGTTGGGGAAGCGGTCCTTGCGAACGTGTAGCCACACGAGATCGCCAATGTTGAAGATCATGGGCTGCTTGTTGACGTTGAGCTTTGTCGCTAGTCCTTGTACTTGGCGCTCGATGGTGTGCCTTGTATCTTCGTGCATCTTCTTGAGATAGCTTGCTCGTGCACTCGCGTCGAGGTTTGTGCGCTCTTGTAGAGGAAGAGGTAGAATGTCCAATGGGGACAACGGGTTGAAGCTGTAGACGACCTCGAAGGGGGACTTGCCGGTAGTCGAATGTCTTGCACGGTTGTAGGCGTACTCGGCGATGGGTAGACACGCCTCCCACTCCTTGATGTTCTTCTTGATCAACACGCGAAGTAGAGTGGAGAGCGTAAGGTTCGTCGCCTCCGTTTGGCCGTCGGTTTGAGGATGGTATGTGGATGAGAACAAGAGGTTGATTCCGAGTTTGGCGCATAGCGTCTTCCAAAAGTAACCCAAGAACTTGACGTCGCGGTCAGAGACAATTGTCTTTGGTACTCCATGGAGGCGCAAGATTTCCCTACAAAAGAGATTTGCAACATGTGAAGCATCGTCTATCTTGTTGCATGGAATGAAATGTGTCGTCTTAGAAAATCGGTCCACAACAATAAACACGGAATCCTTGCCATTTTGAGTTCTAGGCAAACCAAGTACAAAATCCATGCTAATGTCTTCCCAAGGTTGATAAGGAATAGGAAGAGGCATGTAAAGACCATGGGATTGAGCTTTAGACTTAGCTTTGCGAGATGCAGAGCATCGGTTGGTGAAGCGTCAGACGTCACGGAACATCTTGGGCCAAAAGTAGTTCTTGGAGAGCATGGCGAATGTCTTGTCGCGTCCAAGTGTCGCATGAGTCCGCCTCCATCAGCCTCTCGCGGAAGGAGCAAATGAAGAGAAGACTCAGGAATGCAAAGTTTGTTAGCTCTCATAAGATAATCATCCTTGATGTAATATCATTCCCAAGATGTATGCATCAAACACTTAGCATAGGGAGTAGCAAAAGAAGGATCATTTGCATACAAGTCTTTAATGTGCTCAAAGCCAATAACATTCAACTCAAGTTTAGTGACAAGCGTGCATATGCGTGAAAGTGCATCCGCAACTATATTTTCCTTACCCTTAATGTACATGATCATGTAGGGAAAAGATTCAATAAATTCACTCCATTTGGCATGATGCTTGTTCAATTTAGTTTGACCTTTTAAGTACTTAAGCGTTTCATGATCAGTATGGATGACAAACTCATGAGGTCTAAGATAATGTTCCCAAACATGTAGCACACGCACTAAAGCATATAATTTGTTGTCATAGATGGGATAGTTAAGTTGAGCACCAGAGAGTTTTTCACTAAAATATGCAATTGCTCGTTTTTCTTGCATCAAAACTCCGCCAAATCCGGTACCACTTGCATCGCAATGAACCTTAATAGTTTTGTCAAAGTTGGGCAAAGCGAGAATCGGAGCATGAGTAAGCAAAGACTTGAGCTCATCAAAAGCGGTAGATTGTAAAGATCCCCAAACAAAAGGAGCATTCTTCTTACTCAAGGCATGCAAAGGAGCGGCAATAGTGCTAAAATCTTTCACAAAGCAACAACAGAAACCCGCAAGGCCAAGAAAGCTACGTACTTGTTGCAAATTAGTGGGTTGGGGCCAAGTTTTAATTGCTTCAATTTTAGATTCATCAACAAGGACACCCTTGGAAGAAACGACGAAACCCAAGAAAACAAGCTTGTCAACACCAAAGGTGCACTTTTTCATGTTGGCATAAAGACGTTCCTTGCGAAGAGTTTGCAAAATAGCCCTAACATGATTAAGATGCTCTTTCATGGATTTGCTAAAAACAAGAATGTCATGAAAGTAAACCACAACAAACACTCCAATATAAGGATGAAGCACAAAATGCATAAGACGCATAAACGTACCAGGAGCTTCCGACAAACCCGTAGGCATAACCAACCACTCGTACAAGCCAAATTTGGTTTTGAAAGTGGTTCTCCATTCATCACCTTCTTGTATGCGGATTTGATAATAGCCACTTTTGAGATCATTTTTTGAGAAAATGGTGGCACCGCTAAGTTCATCAAGCATATCATCTAAGCAAGGAATGGGATGCCTATAACGAACGGTAATAGCATTGATAGGTCTACAATCTGAGCACATGCCAAAACTACCGTCTTGCTTGGGCACAAGTATAACGGGAACGGCACAAGGGCTTAAGCTTTCACGTACATGTCCGTTGTCAATTAGTTGTTGTACTTGCCGTTGGATCTCCTTGGTTTCTTCGGGGTTGACGCGGTATGGAGCTTTGTTTGGTAGGGGTGCTCCGGGGATGAGGTTGATTCGGTGCTCAATGCCTCATGGTGGAGGTCGACCCGGAGGTAGCTCATCGGGAAAACATCTTGGAATTCCTGCAAATGAGAAGAGAACACTAAAGCTAGATCGTGAGAGGTGTTAGTTTTAGGTGCCTCATCCTTGCACACAAGGACAAAGTGCATAACACTCGATGGGTTCTCACACACTTCTCTCATCTCTCTTTTGGTGGCAAATAGGACTACGTTTTTCTTGTCGCTCATCGTGGAGGCACTCGGTTTTGGCTTGTGGCTCTCACTCTCTTTTGGGTGGATCACTTTCTCACTATTCTCTCCACGATGGGTGGCTTGCTTGTCGGCTATCACTTGACTAGGAGACATAGGTCGTAGCACATACTCCTTCCCTTTCATATTGAAGCTATAGTGATTGGTACGCCCATTGTGGATGACGCCGCGGTCGAATTGCCATGGTCGACCAAGAAGGAGGTGGCAAACGGACATTGGTACGACATCGCACTCCAAAGTGTCCTCATATGCACCCATTTTGAAGGAGACTTGGACCGTATGCTCAACCTTTATAGTGCCGGAATCGCTTAGCCATTGGACCTTGTATGGGTGCGGGTTCTTCATCTTGACCAATTGGAGCTTCGAGCATAGTTCTTCACTTGCCAAGTTGTGACAACTCCATCGATGATGACCTTGACGGACCTTCCATTGATGTCGGCCTTTGTGTGGAACATGTGGCTTCGTTGGTCTTCCTCTTGTTGATGTTGAAGAGTCAAGACTTTGGAGACAACGAGAGTGGGGCTCGAATCCTCATCACAAAAGACTTGATCATCTTCATCCTTGTTCACGCGCCGGTGCATGGACACTTGCTCAAGGGCTTCCATTTCTTCTTCACTCATTGAATCATAGGTTCCATCATCGTTGAGGATCATGGTGCGCTTGTTTGTGCATTGGAAGGACTTGTGGCCTCGGCCGCCGCAAGTGAAACACTTGAAGGAGCTTGTCTTGACGGTCTCATCAGTCAGAGTAGATGATGAAGCGCGCGGCTTGAAGTTGCTTGTAGAAGGAGGAAGACGACTTGAGCTTGTCAAAGGTTTCTTGTAACTTCACTTGTCGTCGTTGCTTGTAGATGGCTTGGTTGAGGTAGAAGTTGGAGGAGTCGTTGGAGCTTGGGTGTTGGAGAAGCCGTAGGTCTTGGATGAGTACTTGGTGTACTTGAAGTCATCTTGCACTTGACGTTCGGCTTTGGTAGCTTGATGCATGAGCTCAATTAGGTTGGAGTAGGGTTGGAAGTCGGCGATCTTCTTGATGGGATGATTGAGGCCATTCAAGAAGCGTGCCATAGTTTGCTCATCATCTTCCGTGACATTGGCTCGTATCATGGCTATCTCCATTTCCTTGTAGTATTCTTCAACACTCTTTGTTCCTTGCTTGAGGAGTTGGAGCTTCTTGAAGAGATCGCGGTTGTAGTAGGTGGGCGGAAAACGTGCTCGCATGACATCTTTCATTTGAGCCCAGGTGGTGATTGGTGGTTCACCTGTTGCTTCTCGGCGCTCAAGAACTTGTTCCCACCATATGAGCACATAACCTTGGAACTCAAGTGATGCCATAGCGATCTTCTTCTCTTCCTAATAGTTGTGCAAACAAAAGATTTTGTCGACCTTCAATGCCCATGAGAGGTACTCTTCGGGATCATTTCTTCCATTGAACTTGGGCATTGTGAATTTTAGCTTGCCATAGTGTTGCTCTTCATTGTGTTGTTGGCGAGGGTGATGATGACGCCCTTGACGTGGAGGATAATCAACCTCATGTTGCTCTTCGCGTGGAGGAAGTCCATCATCTTCTTGCTCATGTTGAACTTGAGGTTGAGGAGGAGCTTGTCGAGATTGTGGAGGAGCTTGTCGAGCTTGAGGAACTTGATGTTGCACTCTTGGTTGGTAGTTCCGCTCTTTGATTTCTTCTCGAAGTGCTTCCTCTTGGTTGCGCCGATCGCGGTTGCGCTTGGCAGTGGCTCGACTTGATTCTTGAAGGGCACGTTACGCCTCAAGAGCTTGTGCTTCACGTTGTTGTTGTTGAAGACGTTGAGCCGTGGCGTCTTATTCCTCTTGATGTAGACGCGCTCGTTCTTCCTTTTGGCAACGTTGACGTTGTCGTTCTTGAGCTTGTGCAAAAGGGTCTTGGTGAGGTTGATGACGAAGGACTTGCTCGTCGACTTGCTCTTGCGGATGATTGCCGTGTAGAGGATTGCGGGATGCATGACGGTTTTAACGCATGGCTCGTCGAAGAGTGTTCGATGTCGGTGTACTTGAGTCGGAGAAGGTATCATCGGAGGGTCGACTTGAGCGGCTCCATCTTGAGTATGAAGAAGTTGAAGGAGGGCGGTTCACCAACAAGGCGCGGATCTCGTCCATTCTTGCATCATTCTCTTGCTTGTGAGCGTCGAGCTTGTTGTCTAAGTAGTCTCTTGTACGTTGCTCGGAGAGTCGCAAGTCGGTGGCAAGATTGTCGATGCAGTCGGTCATTGCTTGTTGCTCTTGATGCAACGCTCGTTGTGAACCAAAGAGGTGGCTCTTGGTGAAGAATGATGACATGTCGTCGTCTTGCTCGATGAAGAGTGGGTTGGTAGAAGTACTTGGCCTATCCATCATTCCAAACAAAAATGTGAGTGGTAGAAGGAGAAGAACTTATACCAAATGTACCTTGACCGATGTTGGAGATGAATCAAGATCACTCAAATGCGGACAATGAAATAGCACAATTGGTTAGGATGGTGGCACAAAATTTGATGCAATTGTAAGCGAGCTTCAATAATGTTGGAAAAAATTCACAAATTTGCTAATGCAACAAGTAGACCAAGCAAGTAGAGGTACATGGAAACACACACGCAAATAGATAAGTGGGATTGTGCAAACCAAAAATGAGCCAAAATGTGGAAACCACGAAGATGCTCTTGTTGCACAATACAAGAGAGACGCTAGCACGATTGCACAATAGGCGGATACGTAACATGTGCACAACCTACTAGGCAAAAATGCAACGACCTCTATCCCAAGTATGCTATAAGTATGGTATTCGGTAATATGATCCAAGATGATCGGATATGACAATTTTAATGTAGTATGATGCTATGGTTCTTGGTTATAAGCTCCTTGCTTATCTTTCCCTCTTTGCTTAGAAGCTTGTTTGGCTCTTTCACTTTTGAGCTCTTTTCTCATGCAAAACTTCACGAACCAAGGTAGCAATTGTGTATGCGATGACAACTTTGTGACACAAAAGATGATGCTACGATATGCACCGCTATGGTATGGTATCTATGCTATGGAGTATGATCTCTATTGTGCACAAGTCACGTTGCCGACAATACTCAATGGCTAGTCTCGATGGGTAAGTAACACAAAAGTAAGGCCATGTGGTTATCAATGCAATTGCAAGGTATGACAAAGATGTCGTTGAGGTTACCGTCCTTGGCGATGATGAGTCCTTTGCGAAGATGAGTGGTGGTGATGATGATGTCGAACCGTACCTAGATAGCCGAAACACATTAGGACACGGGAACCACAACTCAAAATCTCAAAGACCAAAACGTGTCAAAATCGTCATAGGAGGTATTGGTGAATGATGGTGGTGTATGTGGGCAGCTGTGGTGGTATGAGGTTTTGGAAGATGTGGTCGAAAGTGGAAGTGGTGGTGGCCGAATTGGAAAATTTCAGTTTCGTCAGAGTTGCTCGAACGTCCGGAGTGTCACGGTCGTCTGGTCGTCGGACGTCCGGCGGGATCCGTTTGTCCGGTGCCTGGGCAAAAATCTGGCACGGGATGAACTGCTCAATTTCGAGGTGGAGGGAGGTGGTGATGTCGAATTCGAGAGAATTTGAGGATGGAAAAGGGTGGGGAGGGTGGGGAAAGCTAGATCCACACGTGGCAACACAAATCCATGGATCAAATCCAACGAAATCTCAACACACCAACAAATCACAAAAAAAATTGGGGCTATTTTTGGTGGGGATTTTCGGATTTAGGACAAAAACAACAAAATTAAGCTAGAAAACACGGGGTAGGGGCTCCAAAAATGTGACCAACCTGGCTCATGATACCAAGATGATGTAGGGTAGAACCCAGGAAGGTATTTCACTTTTGGAGAGGATCCCTACGAGGAACACGAAGAACGCGAGGAGGGGAACGAGAGAAAAACACTAACCAACAAGAATAAATTTCACACATCTGCTAGATCATCGAAACACAAGGAGAGATACAAGATCCAAGTCCAACAAAGGACGATACAAAGGGTAACCGGTTCTTCTCCGTGAGGAGGTCTTGATGATGGTCTTCTCCGGATGGAGGTCTTGAATCCAGGTGGATCTTCTCTGAAGAGGTGTCGGTCCCTCATGAGGAGTAGATCCGAATGGATGAGCGAGGCTCTATCTCACAAATGAGCTAAATCAACGCTAACCCTAGCTAGGAGGTGGGAGAGGTCTATTCATAGTCATAGTGCAAATGAGGGGCAAAGTGAAGGGGTACAAGGGCATCATCCCGAAACTGGACGCAGCCAGGGTCCGGACGTCCGTGAGGCGCCGGTCGTCCGGAGGCTCGTGGGGTCCCGGACGTCCGTGGTTCTTTGGATGTCCGTGGATTCCATTCTGTGGTCGCTGGCACGGTCGTCCGGACTTCTTCGGATTTCTGTAATTTCCATTCTGTTGGCGGAGTGTCGGACGTCCGGAGGGGCTCGGTCGTCCGGAGCCTGGGAGTGGCCGGACGTCCGGGCAGGGCCGGTCGTCTAGAGCCTGTAGCTCTGGCAGGCCTCTCTTCCCTTGGCTGTCACAACCTCCAGGGGTCGGACGTCCGGGCTGGGCTGGTCATCCGGAGCCTGTAACTTCCAAAGCAGCTCTTCTTCTTGTCCTTCACGCTTGGTGTCCTCGCCTTCTTGGCCATTGAATGTAGCTGGTCCGTGGCTCCCTTCGAAGCACCTGATCACACATAGAGTCTCCGTATGAGGTAGTAGCCATGTCTCGTGAGTAGGGAGAGGGAGTTCAGAGAGGAGCGAGTTCACCTTATCTTCGATAGCCTTTGCTCGAGCTCTTGTCATGGGTCCAAGTGGTGTCGAGGGAGATGTAGGTACGTCTATGGGGATGAGCGAGGGATGCTCCGCATCATATTTTTTATTAGCTATGAAAGACGAATTTGGAGTAAATTGGCAACGGATGGTGTTTTAAATGTACGAGAAATTTTGTAGTAGTAATACAACTGTCATGTGAAAATTTGGAAAATTTCAGGGGTCATTTGACCTTTTGAAGACATTTAAGTGATTTTCTAGCCATTCAATGACCGTAATTCAAATTTTACTTACATATACATGCAACGGCTAACCATAACGGTTTGAAAAATCATATTTGTGTACTTGTGTGCGAGTTAATTCCATGTGCAGTAAATTAGAAGGAATTTTCAAACATATTGGTCTCACGACAAGGACACATGCATGGAGTGCCATGGCATTTTAACTCCAAAAAATTAAAAAATGATCAGAAAAACATGAAACCTTGCTTGATGTAATGTCATGCCACCAAGTTGATGTGGTAAAAAAATTGGCATGTTTGACAAAAGTTTGGACACACACCCCTCACAAACCGGAGTAACTCACTAGAAGGCTCGTGGTTCCGAGAGGGAACAATGTATGTTTGATGACGAACGGGAGATAACTTCCTCTTACGGCCTTCAATTTTTTTCTACGTGTAACGTGCACTAATACAACTGTCATGTGAAAATTTGGAAAATTTCAGGGGTCATTTGACCTTTTGAAGACATTTAAGTGGTTTTCTAGCCATTCAATGACCGGAATTCAAATTTGAACTACATCTACATGCAATGGCTAACCATAACAGTTTGGAAAATCATATTTGTGTACTTGTGTGTGAGTTAAAAAATCATCGGACGATGTAAATATCTGGTGTTCAAAAAAGAAAATGAAAAATTTGGCAAGACAGCCGGCCCCCACGCGATTGGCACTCTATTTCGCGCCTCGGGGTTTGGAAGGTGAGTGGCGGGCATTATTAATCAGACACGGTTCTGCATTGGGAACCATCAGCTATTATGTTCACACACGGATTTTGCTACAGGAATCGTGTGTAATTCAAACTACAGTACTCGTAAATTCCGGCGACCAGCGCGTGTACTGTTCCCGTCAATCTAGATTCCGGCCGCCAATAAATACTACCTTGCTCACGTCGTCCCGCCTGCATTCTCATCTACATCCTCCCCTTGCTCGCCCTCTCTGTTGGGTTCTATGGTAGGGTGCGTTTACTGCAAATTTAAAATTTTCCTATGCACAGAACATCCAGGAACATGCTACGGGAATGGATCACAGATCGTTACCACTAGATGCGCAGTGTCGTGCAGCGGAAGAAGAGTTGGGGCAGCGCGTCCGCGTGGATCGTCTCCTCCTCGTCCTATCTCCCTCGAATAGCCGGTCGCCGATTCCCACGTACAGGTTCGCCGGAGCGACGCAAGTGCACCGCCTATAAAGGTAACCGCGCGTGCAGGAGGAACACCATGCGGCGGACTACTGGGTCCGATCACACAGTCGGCGATGAGTGGAGGTGGATATTCGCAACACATGCAAACCCTAGTCGCAGCGCCGAAGCGATCAACCGAATAAGTGTGCCACACCTCCACTATTTATAGGCATCCGTCGCGGGCATTCGCTTGATATTCATGAGCATCCGAAGCGATCAACCGAAATACAAGGTGCAACATCGGGGATGGCAATTCGCTTGATATTCATGAGGGGTAATTCTACCATTCTAACATGCATAGATACAAAGAAGCATAACAATCACAAATAAACACATATTGTGAAATAGTATGGCTCCTTCATGGATGTTCTTCTAGGTCGGCTCCGACTCCGATGACCATCTAGGAACTCCACCTTGTTTGTCACGTCGGGACGCCAAGCCACCAACCTAATCTCTATTATCCAACTACTACAACTAGTAATGAATTTTACATAGAGCCACAAGTCGACACGCAGGTCGTTATACATTATAATGACAGCACTTTGGCTCCTGCCGGCTGACAAACATGACACGCAGGCCATGTATAATTTACGCACATGCATCACATACACATGAGCCATACTTTCACATCAAACCTACAAAACAAAGTTATGCATAGAATCGCATTCTACCGGTTTGAGTGATCGTGTCACACTTTTGTTCCCTTTGCCTCACGATATATGTTGTCGGGTTCAAGGCGAGACTGTCATCCTTGTGCTAGCCCGACCTCTTTCTCGTTCCAGTGATACCAACCACAAACTAGATTATCTGATAATCCTTGTCGCATGGCCATGCTTATCCTGGTCGGATCACACGAGGGGCCCAGAGTATAACTCTCCTGATCGAAGGGGAAAATCCCATCTTGCTCGACCATGTCTCGCAACATGGGATCGGACAAACCCGAAACCTACCTTTGTAACTACCCAGTCACGGAGTAGAATTTGGTCGGCCCAAAGCAAGTCTATCACCATCCCGAGTACATGCGTCAGCTCAGGTCTTAGGACATAGAACGTATGTTGTACTAGAGACTCACAGATGACATATCGTTGTGTCTCATAGTTGGGTCTGTCCGACTCGGACCTTATCTCGACTCGGATTCGACTACGTCGAATCTGACCAGATCCTTCTGAGTCCATATTATCCGGTTAGAATCCAATGCTCCATGGCTAGTGAGACCGAGCCATCCACCGTGTTATATGCTGGTCTAGTCCGACGTGTGTCCACAGTCACTTGCGACTAGGGACAATTTAGGATGTATCGATCATACAACACAAGATCTCACAGGCAAGTCACGTACTTGCCAACAAGCATCATTGATTACATCCAAGGACTATCTTTATTCACAAACACATAGGAAATATCATCATACATGATTGCCTCTAGGGCATATCTCCAACAGTCTCCCACTTGTAGTAGAGTCAATCAAATAGACATCGAATGCCCATAGCTCTAACGTGCCCCTCATGCTTGGGTTGTGGAATCAGCTTAGTCAACGGGTCTGCAACATTTGCATCCATGTGAATTTTGCATAACTCTACATCACCATTCTTTAAGATCTTTCGTATCAGGTGATATTTCCGATCTATGTGTCTGACCTTGTGGTGATTCTTTGGCTCCTTGGCTTGTGCGATGGCACTAGAATTATCACAATAAAGGTCCAATAGTTTTATGACGCTGGGAAAAGACCAACATCATCGAGAAAGTTCCGGATCCAAACACCTTCCTTTGCAGCTTCACAAGCCGCAATGTATTCGGCTTCTGTGGTAGAATCGGCCATCGTATCTTGCTTGGAACTCATCTAGCTCACTGCTCCTCCGTTCATGACGTACATGAATCCTGACTGTGATCGACAATCATCTCTGTCGGTTTGAAAACTAGCATCGGCGTAACCCCTTACGACGAGCTCTTCCTCACCTCCATAAACTAGGAACATCTCTTTAGTCCTTTTCAGGTACTTCAAAATAGTCTTTACTGCTGCCCAGTGACTCTCACCTGGGTTGTCCTGGTATCTACTTGTTAGGCTTATTGCAAAAGCAACATTAGGCCTTGTACATATCATGGCATACATGATGGATCCAATTGTTGAGGCATACGGAATCCTACTCATCCTGCTTCGCTCATCAGATGTCGAAGGACTCTGAGTCTCACTTAGCCCTATACCATGTGAGAGTGGCAAGAACCCTTTCTTTGCCTCACTCATGTTGAACCGCTTCAACACTTTATCTATGTACGTGCTCTAGCGTAAGCCGAGCAGACTCCTCGATCTATCTCTATAGATCTTAATGCCTAAAATATAGACTGCCTCACCAAGGTCCTTCATCGATAACTTGCCATTCAATGAATCCTTGACCGAGTATAGCATCGAAACATCGTTCCCGATCAACAATATGTCTCCCACATACAAGATCAAAAACACTATCGAGCTCCCACTTAACTTCTTGTATAAACAAGCATCCTCTTCGCTTTTGATGAAACCAAGACCAGTGACGACCTCATCAAAACAAATATTCCAGCTCCGAGATGCTTGCCTCAACCCATAAATGGATCTCTTGATCTTGCATACCTTACTAGCGCTAGTCGGATTGACAAAACCCTTGGGTTATATCATATACACGTCGTCGGTTAAATTTCCGTGAAGGAAAGCCGTCTTGACATCCATCTTCCATACCTCGTAATCGAAATATGCAGCTATAGCTAGTACGATCATCATCGACTTCAGCATCGCTACCGGCGAGTAAGTCTCGTCATAGTCAATTCCTTGAACTTGTCCATAACCCTTAGCGACAAGCCGAGCTTTGTGGATCTGAACATTTCCATCCACATCGATTTTCTTCTTAAAGACCCATTTGCAACCAATGGCAGCTACGCCAGGCGGCGAATCAACCAAGTCCCAGACTTGATTCTCATCCATGGACTTTAACTCAGATCTCATGGCCTCCAGCCATGCCTCAGAATCTGGGCTCACCATTGCTTCCGCATATGTGGATGGCTCGTCGCATTCTAGCAACAATACATCACGCACTCTGCGCAATCTTTCTGACCTTCATGGTCCCGGTGCCGCTTCCACTACGGGTTCCTTGACTGACTCCGGTATGATCTCATCACCAGTCGAGCCGCCCCCGAGTGGTCCTCGAATTTCTTCGAATCGGACCGTCCTCTCACTGGCCTCCTGACTGAGAAACTCTTTCTCAAGGAAAACCCCGTTCCGAGCAACAAACACTTTGTTCTCTTCCTGGTTGTAAAAGCTATATCCCAAGGTTTTCCTCGGATATCCCACGAATATGCACTTATCCGACTTGGGTGTAAGCTTGTCTGACATAAGTCGCTTGACAAATGCTTCACAACCCCAAATCTTTAGAAAAGACAAACTGGGACTCTTCCTGGTCCACATCTCATGCGGTGTCTTGTCTACGGATTTTGATGGTACCCTGTTAAGTGTGAAAGCTGCGGTTTCTAGAGCGTATCCCCAGAATGACAAGGGTAAATCCAATTTGCTCATCATTGACTGGACCATGTCCAACAAGGTCCTATTCCTCCATTCTGACATGTTGTTTCTCTGTGGCATGCCTGGAGGTGTGAGCTGAGGCACTATACCTCGGCTTTTCAGATGATCATCAAACTCCTGGATCATGTACTCACCTCCATGGTCTGATCGTAGAAGTTTTACAGTCTTGCCGAGCTGATTCTCAACCTCGTTTGGAAACTCTTTGAACTTTTCAAAAGTGTCTGACTTGTGCCTCATCAAATAGATATATCCATATCTACTCAAGTCATCGGTAAAATTCACGAAGTACTGACAGCCACCTCTGGCAGTTGTGCTCATTGGACCACACACATCACTATGTATAAGTTCCAACAGCCCGGACACTCTCTCGCAACTCTTTGCAAAAGGAGACTTAGTCATCTTGCTGAGCAAGCATGATTCACATGTCTCGAACGACTCAAAGTTGGACGAAGTTAGGAGCCCATCATCATGGAGCTCCTTCATGCGTTTCAGACTAATGTGTCCAAGCCGACAATGCCAGAAATATGTCAGATTTATCTCATTGGGCTTATGCCTCTTGACATTCACGTTATAGACCGGTTCCTGTTCTAGATTCAATATAAAAAGCCCATCAACAATGGGTGCATAGCAGTGGAACATACCATTCAAATAAAACAAACAACCATTGTCCTTTAAATTGAATTCATAACCCTGGCTCATCAAGCATGAGGCAGAAATAATGTTCCGGCTGAGTGCGGGAATGTAATAAAAATTATTCAATTCCAAAATAAATCCAGAAGGAAGCTAGAGCTGCATCGTGTCGACCTCCAACGCAGCAACTCTTGCTTTGTTGACAACCCTGATGTCAATCTCCCCTTGTGCCACACGCGTAGTTCTTACCAGCCCCTGCATCGAGATGCAAATATGAACAACCGATCCGTATCAAATACCCAAGAGCTACTAGGTATGTCAGCAAGGTAAATGTTTATAACGTATGCAACAAGTGTACCTTTGCCCGAAGAAGCATTTCCGGCCTTCTTGCCATGCTCTGCAAGCCACTTGCTACAATTCCTCTTCCAGTGACCGGTCTCCTTGCAGTCATAGCAAACGGTCTTCGAGTCTGGTCCAGACATCGGCGCAGCGGCGGACGTTACCGTCTCCGTGCGCTTTGCCTTAGCCTTTTTCTTGGACCAACTCTTCTTGAACTTAGCCAATTTCTGCACCAACAACACTTGATGTGTGCCTTTCTTAATATCTTGCTCTGCCACTTTGAGCATCCCATGCAATTTAGTGAGCTTTTTATCCATGCCATGCATATGATAGTTTGAGATGAACGTCCCATAGTTGGGCGGAAGAGAACCCAGAACTACATCAGTAGCCAGCTCATCCAAGAGCGGGAAGCCCAACCGATCCAAAGCTTGCACATATCTGATCATCTTGATCACATGTGGGCTCAGTGGATCACCTTCCTTCAGCTTACAATCCATCAAGGATCGCCAGAAGTTGAACCTTTGTAAGTGCATCTAGTGCCCCTTAGTGATTTTGCTGTATTGAAGACTTATAGGTTAAGGGACTGATGCGTTTGTGAGTGTACACAGGTCTATAAGTCTATGAGGAGTTTGATATTTACAGAGAAAGTTGATCCCTAAAATGAAGTTCTTCGTCTGAAGACTTTGGATATCTGAAGACTTTCTGAAGACTCTGAAAGTGAAGAAATTGGTGTGACCTTGAAGACTTGGTATTCATTCGAGGAACATGAAGCGTGAAGACTGTTGTTTTCGTAGTTTCATTTTCTCTTTCCCGAGTCATAGGAAACACCATACTGTTAAAGGGGGTCGAGGAATACTAAGGAAAATTTTCCATGTGATGCTCAACTCAAAAACCTACACCTACCAATCCCTTCGAGTGAAGCCATTGGAAATCTCATACAGTTCAGTCAATTTCTTCAGTGATAGAGACGAAGTTCTTCTGGTCTTTGAGGAATTTATTCTGACTGAGGAGTTAGGAATTCACCAGTGTGAATTGCCTACACAGTGAGGAACATGATAGCCCTGAGGATTTTGATAGTCAAAATTCCAACCGTTGCTGTGCTATGCGCCAGCTGTCCCAAAAGATCTACCCACTTAACGGTCATACCAGACAAGGGCCTTTATCTCTTATCATGTCGGGCTGCTCCCTAGGCTATAAATAGCCGTCCCCTACAACCACTAGCTGGTTGGCTGCTCCGAGAGAAACTTACACTTGTCAATTGAGAGCATCCCATCCTCCGAGGACTTTGAGCGAAAATCATCAAGTGAGGAAAACCCAAACCCAACACCTACAAACCCAAAGTGATTGAGCATCACTGAAGAGGTTGATCCTGTGTGGATCCGATGCTTGTTTCCTTTGAAGATTGTGCTTCTTCCAGACGGTTAGGCGTCAAGGTCTAGAGCATCCAAGAGGAATTGTGAATCGCCGAGTGACCGAGTTTGTGAAGGTTCGGAAGTCACCTGAAAACTTACCACGAGTGATTGGGCGAGGTCTGTGTGACCTTAGCTCAAGGAGAATACGGTGAGGACTGTGTGTCCAGGACTGGGTGTCCTCGAGTTTAAATACTCAGCCGCTCCAACCAGATGTACAACTGAGACAGCAGTTGGAACTGGTCTACCAAATCATTGTCTTCACCAAGCCTCCTGGTTCTATTTCCTCAACTCTTTCATTTCGTCATGTCTGTTGTTGTGTGTCTGTTCGTATCTGTTTGAAGACTTTGACTGAAGACTTTCTCAATTTCCTTATTCAATTTCTTCAGTCTGTCTGTCTTCTTTCTTGTGTTATCCTGTGTTTACGCTTTCTGTACTCTGTGGTTGTCTTCATCTAGCCATGATGACTATGCTTGTATTCTGTTATGTTTACTTCTGAGTACTTATTCTGCTGCTAGTAGTTCTTCAGTTAGGAATTTTCTCACCAGCAAATTCCTCAGTGAAGAATTCATAAAAATCGCCTATTCACCCCCCCTCTAGTCGATATAACGCACTTTCAATTGGTATCAGAGCAAGGTACTCCCTTGTTCTGTGTGATTTTGGTTTAACCGCCTGGAGTTTTAGTTATGTCGACCGCAGGTATGATCAAGGTCTCTGCTGGGTGTCCTACCTTCGATGGAACAGACTACCCCTACTGGAAGAACAAGATGCGAATGCATCTTGAGGCAATTGACAACGATCTCTGGTATGTTGTGGAAAATGGTGTTCCCACAGTCTCACCCTCTCTGAACGCTACTGATGTGAAGAGATTCAAGCAACTCGATTCTCAAGCGAAGAATATCATATGTGGTCATCTGAGCAAAGGACAGTATGGAAGAGTGAGTGCTCTGGAAACTGCTAAGCTTATCTGGGATAGGTTGTCCAAAGTGAATGAAGGAGTCTCAACTCAACGTGACTCTCGCGTTGACGTTCTTCGCAATCTCTTCAACCGCTTCAAAAGACTCGACAATGAAAATGTAACGCCCCGAGACCGACGCTCCAGAAGACTTCCAGCGACTCCGAGTTTCGTCGTGTGATTTGTTTTATTTGTTGCATTCATCCTTGCATCATGTGCATTGCATCATGTCATCATGCCATCATATCATTAATTTTTAAAACCTCAACTAAATAAATTGTATGGATTTTTCGATCCATTTAAATTGAGGGAATTCACTCGTGATTTCTCTTTATAACATATTGGAGCCTCTCAATATTATTAGAGAGCTAAAATAAAAATATTCCATTCTTTTGGAATTAACCAAAACACACTTGAAAAATCCCCACTCCCTTTCTACTTCAAGTTTGGTCCCCAAACTTTGCCAACATTTCTTTTCCCATTTATCGAGGCTCCTCCTAAATTCTCAACATTTTTGGACTCTTCTAAATCCTAGTCCTTGTTCAAACCTTTTAAATTAAATTCAAATGACTTTGAATTTAATTCTTGCAATCATGTCCAATCCTACTTTTCTTTGACCGGGCGCATTTTTGTGAGTCCGGAGAAATTAACCACATGCCCTAATTCTTCTTCCAACCTTCTCTTGTCTTCTTTCCTTTCTTCTAATTCCCTGTTAATGAAGAGAGAGAGGAGGAAGAGAGAAGCCCAGCCGCCACTTGTGTCCAGCTAGGCCCATTTGGCCCAAGGCCTCCCGCAGCCCACTCCCTAACCTAAACCCTAGCCCGACTCCCTTCTCCCTCTCGTTTTTCCCCTCGCGCCGCCAGGAGAGCCCCCGCGCTCGATCCCATCTTCCCCATCTTCTCGATCCCATCTCCCTTTCGATCTCTTCCCTACTCGCTGCCTCTTTTCCCTCGTCCTCCTCCCAACACTTGCACGCAGAGGAGCAGCTTCCCATTCCCCCGAACCCCTTGTCCACTACCTTGGCCTCCGGCCATGGCGCCCGCACCGACCGCCCAGCAGGCCATGCCCCTGGCCGGAGCCACCTTTCCGCGCCTCCTCCTCACCAAGCTCCCCGTCGCCCAGGCGCCCGAGGAGAGGAGCTCCTCGAGCACCTGCGCCTGCAGCCATCGCGCCCGTCGCCGGCGCCACAAGTCCGCGTCGCCGAGCCCCTCGTCCTGCCGGAGTTGCTCCTTCTGCCGCACGCCCACCGAGCTCCATCGCGCCCGACGCCATCGACCTCGAGCTCCAGTGCCCTGCCTTTGTCCGTGCGCCTGTGACGAAGCTCCGGGAGCAGCCATGGCCGTGGATGCCGCCCGCCGCCTCCAGTCTGAAGCTCCGGCGTGCCCAAGCCTCGGAGTCGACCGGATCGACCTCCCCAAACCCCCGTCGCTGGCCTACCCTATTTCTGCTGCGCCGAACGATGACGACCAGCGCCATCCCCCCTGCTTGCACTCCTGCCGTGCCTTCGTTCCGTCTCCTAGCGAAGGAGATGACTAGCAGCACCCAGCCCCGTTGACCGCTGCACGCGCAGGCCCAGTGCACTCACCATGGTCTCCCCTCCTTGTGTGGGCTGCGCCCCTCTCCATGGCCAAGACCGGGACACCATGAATGTCAAGTTCCTCCACAGGCGCCCGAACGACTACGCGGATTCGCCAAGTACATCTTCTTCAAGACCGATGCCCGAACAAGCACCGATTGCGTGGATTACGTCAAGTTCAACTACTTTAACTACGAACGTTGTACGACTACTTCCACGACAAACATCTCGAGAACGTCTACTTCCTCTACTTGGCATCGAACAAGAACCGTCCCGTTTGCACGCTACAAAGGTATAGCCACCGAGATACGTCCGAGAACGAATGCTTGTGTTGTATGAGACGCACCCCTTTGTCTGCACCGTGTCCGTTTTGACACTCGTTTCCATGCTCCTAACCCGTGGGAACCCGGTTACCGGGAGCACCCCACCGTTCATCACATGACACGCTCCCGTCACTTGCTCTTTTGCACCGGTATCTCAATGAGTTATCGGATCATCGGAATGTTGCCGTGGCACCATTTTCGTTATCGTTGCCGCGGCACCATTTTCGTTATCGTTGCCGTGGCACCCCTTTCGTTCCGCCATGGTGACCAAATGCTCCTTAACATGCTTATGTCAACATTTTCATAAAAAAAATGCATAAAACTTGTATATGTCATCCGCATCATGATAACAACATTTAAAATGTTTAAACTTGTTGTTGCATTAAATTGCTAAATGCATATGGGGATTTACCGGATTTGTTGTTTTTATATCCGGCCCCATTTAAATTGTTTAGATGGTATTGTTAGTTTAATTATGCCTCACCTCTTGCCATGTTTAACAACAGTTAATATTGTTGGATAGCATAACCGAGAGAGAACTAAATAATTGATGTGGTGTTTCGTCAATATGCAACTCCGTTGCATATTGAGCTCCACTTAATTTGTAAGATAGTTTGTTGCACTTTGCCATGCCATGCCTCATTAAACCGGACATGCATCATACTTGTTTGCGCATCATGCCATGTTTATGTGATGTTTGTTTACCATGTTGTTTGTTTCTTTCCGGGTTGCTTCTCTCGTTAGCTTCGGTTTCGTTCCGGAGTTGTGAGGATTTGTTCGTCTATGACCGTTTGTCTTCTTCTTGGACTCGTTCTTCTTCCTTGCGGGATCTCAGGCAAGATGATCATACCCTCGAAATCACCACTATCTTTGCTATGCTAGTTTGCTCGCTCTTTTGCTATGCCAATGCTACGATGCCTACCATTTGCTTGTCAGCCTCCCAAATTGCCATGTCAAACCTCTAACCCACCATGTCCTAGCAAACCGTTGATTGGCTATGTTACCGCTTTGCTCAGCCCCTCTCATAGCGTTGTTAGTTGCAGGTGAAGATTGAAGTTTGTTCCTTGTTGGAACATGGAGATGTTGTTCCTTGTTGGAACATGTTTACTTGTTGGGATATCACAATATATCTTACTTAATTTAATGCATCTATATACTTGGTAAAGGGTGGAAGGCTCGGCCTTATGCCTGGTGTTTTGTTCCACTCTTGCCGCCCTAGTTTCCGTCATATCGGTGTTATGTTCCCGGATTTTGCGTCCCTTACGCGGTTGGGCTATAATGGGAACCCCTTGACAGTTCGCCTTAAGTAAAGCTCTTCCAGCAATGCCCAACATTGGTTTTACCATTTGCCACCTAGCCTTTTCTTTTCCCTTGGGAGTCGCGCTCCTGAGGGTCATCATTATTTTACCCCCCCGGGCCAGTGCTCCTCTGAGTGTTGGTCCAAACTAGAGTCCTGTGCAGCGCCCCCTCGGGGAAACTCGAGGTTTGGTTTTAGTTGTATGGAGCGCTCATCTGAGTGTGCCCTGAGAAAGAGATATGTGCAGCTCCTATCGGGATTTGTCAGCACATTCGGGCGGTGTTGCTGGTTTAGTTTTACCCTGTCGAAATGTCTTGTTGTACCGGGATACCGAGTCTGATCGGAATGTCTCGGGTGGAGGTCTATTCCTTCGTTGACCGTGAGAGCTTGTCATGGGCTAAGTTGGGACACCCCTGCAGGGATTTGAACTTTCAAAAGCCGTGCCCGCGGTTATGGGCAGATGGGAATTTGTTAACGTCCGGTTGTAGAAAACCCGAAGTTGACCTTAATTAAAATACATCAACCGTGTGTGTAACCGTGATGGTCTCTTTCCGGCGGAGTCCGGGAAGTGAACACGGTTGTTGGAGTTATGCTTGACGTAGGTAGTCCAGGATCACTTCTTGATCATACTTTTATCGACCGTGCTTTTCCTTCTCTTCTCGCTCTCATTTGCGTATGTTAGCCACCATATATGCTAGTCGCTTGCTACAGCTCCACCTCATTACTCCATCCTTCCTATAAGCTTAAATAGTCTTGATCTCGCGGGTGCGAGATTGCTGAGTCCCCGTGGCTCACAGATACTTCCAAAACCAGCTTGCAGGTGCCGTTGAGTCCGTGCAGATGATGCAACCAAGCTCAGGAGGAGCTCGATGAAGATCTTGTCCTTTGTGTTGTTTCCGTTCTAGTTGATTAGTAGTGGAGCCCAGTTGGGGTCGATCGGGGACCTTTGTCGCATTTGGGGTTCTTCTTTTATTTTGGTTCCGTAGTCGGGCCCTGATTGTATTTGGTTGATGTAATGCTTTATTCATGTAATTGTGTGAAGTGGCGATTGTAAGCCAACTATGTATCTCTTTCCCCTATGTATTACATGGGTTGTGTGAAGATTACCTCACTTGCGACATTGCTTTCAATGCGGTTATGCCTCTAAGTCGTGCTTCGACACGTGGGAGATATAGCCGCATCGAGGGCGTTACAGAAAATGTTCAGCAAACCTTCGATCGCCTCACTGACATCTCAAATGAGCTTCAAGCGCTTGGCGCCACTGACATCATCGACCATGAGGTGGTGAAGAAATTGCTGAGATCGCTAGATTCCTCATTTGACACTCTGGCACTGATGATTCAAGAGCGTGCTGACTACAAGTCACTTGATCCTGCTAATATCCTCGAGAGGCTAAACACTCATAAGTTCCAACTTGCTGAGAAGAGAGATCTCTACGGTTCGAGCTATGGCAGATCACGTGCTTTGAAGGCCAAGGCAGTCTCTGAGTCTGAAGATGAAGACTCTGCTAGTAGCCTTGGTGACCCTGAAGAACTGAGCCAGGAACTTGCACTGCTCGTGAAGAAATTTCAGAAGTTCTCAAGACGTGGTCGCTTTGGCAAACCCTCAAGGAGCAATGATTCCTCATCCAGTGACTACAAGAAGAGGCTATGCCACAAATGCAAGAAATCTGGTCACTACATCCAAGATTGTCCTTAGTGGGATAAGGAATCAAAGAAGAAGAAATACAAGGATTACAGTTCTGATGACGCAAAGAAGAAGAAGAAATCCTCAAAGTCTTCATCATCAAAATCCTCAAGGTCTTCATCTCACAAGAAGAGCAGCTCCAAGAAGGCTCGGGCATTCATTGGCAAGGAAATGGACTCTAAGGCTGAATCTGAGGAACATGAGGATGAGGAGGCATCTGAGGAGTCAGAATCTGGTGTGGTGAGCCTAGCTCTCGCTACCGCATTCGTCAGCAAGTCCATCTTCAACTCTGAAGAAAACGACTCCACCAACAAGGATGATGAAGGCAATGATGACTATGCTCCCACCTATTGCTTCATGGCAAAGGGTGCCAAGGTAACTAAATACGCCTCCTCTGACTCAAGTGAGGATGAATCTGATGAAAATCTCAAACCCAGCTACTCTAAACTTGCTAAAATTGCTGTGAAACAACAAAAAGCTTTTGAAAAAGTTCAAAACATGCTAGACAAAAGTGATGATATGTTGGGTAAAGAAATGGATCGCACTAAAACCTTGACTGAAAATCTTCAGAGACTTCAGTCCAGGTTTGACAATCTTCAAGGCCATCATAACACTCTCTTATCTGATTACGAGAAGCTTTCTTATGAATTTCTTCAAAGAAAGCAATATCTTGAAAAGCTAAGAGTGGATTATGAAGATCTTCAGAAGGAGTGCGATTCATTACTTGCTCAACAAATCAGCGCTACACAGGAAGAATTTGTTCCTCCATGTCTGAAGTGCATTGAACGTGAAACTGCTAATTCTTCACCTGAATGTTCAAATGCTTCTAATGCTACAAATTCTTCATATGACTTTGATGTCACTAATTCCTCATCTGAGGACAATGCAAGTATCACTGATGATGCAGGGCTGAAGGAATTGTACATGACAGGCATGTACAAAAGCCTCAAAGGGCATCAGACTCTTTGTGATGTGCTCAAAAAGCAGATCCTCAACAGAAACCCTAGGAAAGAGGGTATTTCCTTTGAGAGGAAACTCAATGCTGATGGAACACATTGGAAGCCTGAGCAGTACCCCAAAACCTCATGGGTTGCTGCAAGGGACCTCCAGTTGATCCATCCAACTTATCTGGCTTTACATGTGAATCTCCTCATTCTTCTGATGAGTCATTTGACTCAAACTATAAATTGTTCAAAAATCAGAATGGTGAAGTATTTGCTAGATATGTTGGTACTAACTGCAGGAACGGTTCCCCTATGAAGAAAATCTGGTTTCCCAAAAGTTGCCTTGAAAGTCTTCAGGTGAATGTCCTCATGACACCACTTGTGAAGAATAGGAACTCCAGATCAAATTCTTCATATGGATCCAAGTCCTCATACGGACAAAATTCCTCACATGGATCAAATTCCTCAAAAGGATCAGAGTCCTCATATGATCATCATCGTGCTAACTCTTCTGTTTTGCAGGGTAGAGCTAAGGGCTATGAATATTCTTCAAATCATTATGTTCATAAGTCCTCGAAGAATTTCTCTGTTTATTCATATGCTTACCCTAACCCATCTTATGTGAAACGAAGTGGACTGGCGTCCATGCCACCTTTCTCATATGGTGCTCGCAGAGTGATGAATTCTTTGCCACCCCTCCAGATGTGGGTGGTGAAGAAAAAGAACTAATCTCTTGTGCAGGGTCAGGTCTCCAGTCGTGCTCAAAACGACTGAAGAATTTGCTGGAGACCTGAACAGTGCCTGATAGGACGCAGGCTAATCATGATGAAATGAACCTTCATTTCACACGTCCTCCTACTGATTATCTATTTACATTGCTTGATTAAATTGACCTGATGATACTGATGTCATATTCTTCACTGATGAAGTATATGAGTTTGTAAGCTGCACTAATTCATCTGCAGGATGATCAACCCAAAGCAAATGAGTGGGTTCTCGATAGTGGATGTACAAATCACATGACTGGTGACAAGAATCTATTGATGGATGCTCCCTTATCACCGTCACATCTGAAGCATATCATCTTCGCTGACAAAGGCAAAAGTCAGGTATTGGGTCTAGGTAAGGTTGCGATCTCTAAGGACATACACATGGACAAAGTCATGCTTGTTGAGTCCTTAGGATACAACCTCATGTCTGTCTCAATGCTTTGTGATCTTGATATGGTTGTTGTCTTTGGCAAGTATCATTGTGTTGTGATCATGGAAGATGACAATTCCAAAGTCTTCGAAGGCTTTAGGAGAGGAGACTTGTACATTGTTGATTTCTCTACAGGACCACAACCTACCGTGTGCTTACTTGCAAAAGCTTCAGAAGGCTGGCTATGGCATCGACGACTTGGTCATGCTGGCATGAGGAATCTGAACACGCTCGCGAAGAAGAAGCATGTCATTCGCATTGAGAATGTCAAATTCCTCAAGGATCATTTATGTGGCCCTTGTGAAGCTGGGAAGATGACAAAGGCCAAGCATCCAGCAAAGACTATCATGACTACCACTCGACCATTTGAATTGCTTCACATGGATCTCTTCGGTCCTAATAATTATTCTGCTGTGACAAATGATGCATCTCTATATGGCTTTGTTATTGTTGATGATTATTCTCATTACACATGGGTACACATTGTTACTTACAAACATGAAGTGCAGGAAGTCTTCAAACGATTTTCCTCGAGGGCTTCAACCAACTTTGGTGTGATGATCAAGCACATCAGAAGTGACAATGGAACTGAGTTCAAGAATTCCAGTCTTGATGACTATCTTGATGAAATTGGTATTAGTCATGAGTTATCTGCTCCTTATACTCAACAAAATGGCGTCGTGGAGCACAAAAACAGAACCCTCGCTGAAATGGCACGCACTATGCTTGATGAATACAAGACACCTCGTCGGTTTTGGATTGATGCAATTGATACAGCTTGCCACATCATCAACAGAGTATATCTTCAAGACTGCCTATGAACTCCTCACTGACAAGAAACCCAATGTAAGTTACTTCAAAGTCTTCGGTGCTAAATGCTGGATTAGAGATCCTCATCACAATTCTAAGTTTGCATCGAAAGCACATGACGGTTTCATGCTTGGTTACAGAAAGGACTCGCACACCTACAGAGTCTTCAACAACGTTCTTCACAAGGTTGTTGAAACTGTAGATGTGCGGTTCGATGAAACTAATGGCTCGCAAAGAGAGCACCTACCTTCTGTGATAGATGAACCGGCACCTGAGGATTCTATCAAGTTCAAAGCCACTAAGGATGTCATTCCTACTGAAGAATCTGCTGAAGAATTCATTCTAGAACATGAGGAACATCGAGCTGGCGCACTTGAAGAAAATGGTGCTGAGGAAAATGCTCCTGAAGAAAATGCGGATCAAATTCCTCGAAGACAACCCGCTCATCCTCGCATTGCAAATGAACTGCAAATCGAGAATATCATCAATGACATTGAAGCACCAGGTCCTCTCACACGCTCAAAGGCTTCACACTTATCTAACATTTCTGGACATTTCGCTTTTGTCTCTATCACAGAGCCCACTAAGGTAGATGAAGCATTTCTGGAGCCTGAGTGGATTCAAGCTATGCAAGAAGAATTACATCAGTTCGAGCTCAACAACGTCCAGGAACTGGTCAAACGTCCAGATCCTCGCAAGCACAACATTATTGGCACAAAGTGGATCTACCGCAACAAGCAAGATGAAAATGGCCTTGTGGTGAGGAATAAGGCACGGCTTGTAGCTGGAATAAGGTACGGCTTGTAGCTCAAGGCTACAAACAGGTTGAAGGAATTGACTTCGATGAAACTTTTGCACCTGTTGCTAGACTTGAGGCTATTCGCATATTACTTGCTTACGCTAACCATCATGATATTATCTTACAACAAATGGATGTGAAAAGTGCATTCCTCAATGGTAAGATTGAGGAAGAAGTATATGTTGCTCAACCCCCGGGTTTTGAAGATCCAAAGAATCCCGACAAAGTCTTCAAGCTCAACAAGGCCATGTATGGCCTCAAGCAAGCCCCTCGGGCGTGGTATGATACCTTGAAGGAATTCTTCGTGAAGAATGGCTTCAAACCCAGTTCACTCGACCCTACTCTTTTCACTAAGTCTTATGATGGTGAATTGTTTGTGTGCCAAATATATGTTGATGATATCATTTTCGGCTGCACTGACCAACGATATAGTGATGAATTTGCCTATATGATGAGTGAAGAATATCAAATGTCTATGATGGGAGAGTTGAAATTCTTCTTAGGTCTTCAAATTCGTCAACATCGCAATGGAATATTCATATCTCAGGAGAAATACCTCAAGGACGTATTGAGGAAATTTGGCATGCAAGATTGCAAAGGGGTCAAAATTCCAATGTCCACAAATGGCCATCTATGCACTGATGAAAATGGTAAAGACTTCGATCAAAAGGTATACCGCTCCATGATTGGCTCGTTATTGTACCTATGTGCATCTAGGCCGGATATTATGCTTAGTGTTTGCATGTGTGCCCGATTTCAAGCTACACCGAAGGAATCACACCATAAGGTTGTGAAGCATATTCTCCGATACTTAGCTCACACACCAACACTTGGATTATGGTATCCCAAGGGCTCCACTTTTGATCTCATTGGATATTCCGACTCTGACTATGCTGGCGATCGTGTGGACCACAAGTCAACATCTGGTACATGTCATTTCCTCGGACGATCTTTGGTCTGTTGGTCCTCGAAGAAACAGAACTGTGTATCTCTCTCCACTGCAGAAGCTGAGTACATTGCTGCTGGATCGTGTTGTGCTCAACTACTATGGATGAAGCAAACACTCAAGGACTATGGCGTCAACGTGAAGAATGTGCCTCTCTATTGTGACAATGAGAGTGCCATCAGGATTGCTCATAACCCAGTTCAGCACTCGAAGACCAAGCACATCCAAATTCGTCAACATTTTCTTCGTGATCATGTGTTGAAGGGCGACATCTCCATCGACCACGTCAGCACTGAAGATCAATTGGCCGATATCTTCACAAAGCCCTTGGATGAGAAGAGATTTAGCAAGTTGCGGTGTGAGCTAAATATCCTAGAATCTTTGAATGTTCTCTAAAATGGACACACATTGATGTAGGGTGGAACCCTATAGCGTCGATCTTTCACGTTTGGAGTGGATCCTACGGGGAGACACAAAGAACGAGCGGAAGAACACGAGGAAATCACGGGGAGGAACGAGGGAAAACACTCAACCAACAAGGAATCGGTCACACAAGTGCTAGATCGAAGAACACAAAGAGATACACGAGATCCAAAGTCAACAAAGTGTCGGGGGAAACTGATCCGCGGACACCTATGGGGACCGAGCCCCTTTCGGTTCGGCAGAGGGCGGAGGCCGCACGAAGAGCGGATCGAGGCAGTGCACACGAGCAGTTTTACCCAGCTTCGGAGCTCTCCGGAGAGATAACACTCCTACTGCTGCTTGATTGTATTGGGTGTTCTTGCTCGGGAGTGGGATGAGCTACAAGACCGAGCGTGGGAGTATGCTATCTTCGAATGAGTCGAACCCTTTCTACGTTGCACTTGGGCCTCCTTTTATACGCTCAAGGGGTCACCGACAAGTGGCAACATAGGTTTAGAGGGGTAAAAATGGAAAAATAATGTAGTTGGTACAGCTACTTCTACTGTAGCCACAGTGTATCCTACCTAACCCTGACGGCAGGGGACAAGGGCATTGAATGCCCGTCGGACTCGCCTAAACAGTGCAAAAGCGACCGTTAGGAGCGCCACTGTTCGCCACGATGGCCTCTTCGTGTCAGCGCCGCTGGTCACCACGCACTGTTGGCTGCACAGCCTTCTGCCACGCGTGCCTGGAAGGGTCCCAAGGCGACACGTTGGCGGATGTGCTGGAGCCTGGGCGCAGAGCGACCGCTTCCCGCGGCAAGCATCTTGCCGCGGGCGCTACCTTGTCGGGCCCGGGAGCTTGCCGCTCACCGAGCCTTGCCGGGACGCGTGGTGCGTCGCAGCAAGTGTTTCTTGAGGTACCATGGTTGGCCTTCCCGGCAAGCTCCTCTTGCCGGGGCCTTGCCTCTTCTCATCTTAAATACTTTGTTCTTGAATGGCTTCCCGGCAAGCTCCTCTTGCCGGGGTCTTGTCTCCTGAAGATCCTTGGAGGGTCTTGGCGGCGACCTGGCGGGCCCTGCCGCGGGGTGTTGCCACTGCCCGTGCACAAGTTTGGGGTACTAGGGTACCCCTACTCTAGTGCACCGACACAAAGGTAAGGATACAAAGGTAACCGATCTTCTCTGTGAGGAGGGCTTGAACCCACAAGGGGATCTTCCCACGAGGGGGTCTTGAATCCGATAGGATCTACTCTGAAGAGGCCGCGGTCTCTCACGAGGAGGAGATCCGATGGATGAGCGAAGCTCTATCTCTAACTTGAGCTAAATCAACGCTAACCCTAACTAGGAGGAGGTGGGGGAGTACATATAGTCGTAGTACAAGTTGGGGATGAAGTGAAGGGGTACATGGGCCGGTGGCCCGTTACACTACGCGCAGGGGTGGCCGGATGTCCGGGCGACAGGCCGGATGTCCGGGGCTTCGGGACGGGCCGGATGTCCGGGCTGGGAGGCCGGATGTCCGGGCTGGGAGGCCGGATGTCCGGGCTGGCCTGGGTCTTCCAAATGTGTTCGGTGATGGAGGGGCCGGATTTCCGGGCGAGGGGGCCGGATGTCCGGGGCTTCAGGAAGAGCCGGATGTCCGGGGCATGGTGCCGGATGTCCGGGCTGCGCTGGTCCTTTTCGGTGTTCTCTGGATAGCCGATGCCGGATTTCCGGGGCAAGGGCCGGATGTTCGGGCTGGGCCGGATGTCCGGGCTGGGGCCGGATGTCCGGCCGCTGTAGCAGCTGGCTCTTCTTCCTTCTCCTTCCTTCGCTTCTGCGCACGCTTGGCCTTGGTCCTTGGGCTCTCCATGGTCTCCTCGGGTGTACCTCAGTATGCACAAGGTCCGTGCTTGAAGTAGCATCCATGTCTTACATGCGGAAAGGGAAGATTCGGAAAGGAGCGAATTCACCTTAGGTCCAATGGCGTAGGCTCGAGTGTACATGGGGATGATCGTCGGATGCTCCGCATCATATCCCCCCCTTGGGAAAGATCCAACCTCGGATCGTGATCCTCATCACCATGGAAACGGTTGTCGTGGATGGACTTGTAGTTGGACGAAGTTGAAGGCATGGCACAATCCAAGTACTCCAATGTGTCTCCTGATTGATAGACATGCAAAAAGAGCAAACACAAAGTACACTTGGAAATACAATGGTTAGCGCACACAAAGTGTCCATCATGGAAGAATGAGTCCGTGCGGCAAGATAGTGTGTGGCAAGACACATGATGCTTATCAAGATGATCTAGAATGATATGCAAAGCATTCATGGGGTAATTAGCATGGTGCACAAAGCGATAAATTCTACCATTGTGCAAAATGATATCATAATGGGATGGTGCATCAAAAGCATGAACATGGCAATGGATGCTCAATATGTATATGTTATCATGCAATTGATGGTGGACAATATGATCATGATGTATGAATATGCCATCAAGGAATATCACAACAAATTTGCTAAGGAAGTGAACAAGCTCATATATCATGGGTGACATGGAAATACAAGATGCAACAAGGCAATCATAATGTGAGTCAATCCATGCATAGGGTGCAAACTTGTGGTGAGTATGATATGTCCATCGAGCATGAGTATGAGCACAATCAACAAATATGGAGGTGTTTGTATACCAATGCTCGATGTTGTGGAAAGAGTGGAAGACCGAAGGTTCGTCCAAGAAGTGCGAGCGCTCCTCAATGTGAAGGTCCATGTAGCCAATCTCCAATGTTGCTCCTCCGGTCGCGAGATGTATCATGTAGACAACAAGAAGGAAACAACAATGAAAGAGGGACCCATCCAATATGCAAACTTGAGGATGGCTCAAAGGGAAGGAGTTCACCTTTATGAGGATGTCAAAAATGTTGGTGTCGCACATTGTGTATGCCTTCGCATGACCAAGTTGTGGCATAACGGCATCGCCTTGTGAAACCTCCAAAATGAAAGAACATGTCAAACACTCGGAAAAACAAATGAGGTTATCATTCGAGTGGTAAGATACCCAACAAGTGTATGCATCATGCTCATTATAAGAAAGTACAAGGGAGCGTGTCATTGTATGGAGGCATATGATGCAAGAACAACCAAGTACAAGAGGCTCAATCAAACAAGCATGCATCACAAGTATAGTGTCCAAGTCTCCAAGATCAATAAGCATAGCAAGTTGGCACTCAATACAAGGGGATATGAAAGAGGCAACTAATGGAGACAAGGGGCAATGATCATGACAATCAAGTGAGAGGCATCAACATATATGTCATCAACCCAAGAAAGCAAGTAAGAGTGGAACATGGGTGATGCAACATAGCAAGCAATCATAGCGATCAAGTCAAGCAAGCTAGTAGTGCGTAGATGCAACATACTAGGAGGAATCATGGCAAGCATGTCATTGGTGCAAATAGTGTGCATGTATAATGGACATGACATATCGCAAGCATGAAAGCAAGATATGAGTAGAATGGCATGAATGCATTGGTGAGAGGCCATATGTAAATAGCAATAGGGCATCATGACTCTCCCAACACAACAAGCAACAATAGTATGGGGCAGATGATAAACATGGCAATAGCAACAAGGATCTCCACCAAGCATGCAAATACACATAGAAGTAGCATAATGGTGAATCATGGGTATATGCAAGCAAGGGTCACAATTGCATGGCAAAAGCATAGGAGCAAGCATAACATGCAAAGTGAACACGGTAAAATGAGCATAAGGTGACAAGTGGTAAATAGCCCATAGCCATGTGAGAGCCAAGTAAAAGAGATGCGCGTAGTCCTTGTGCAAAGGGAATGGTGGTAAGGATAGTCCACGGGATCCCAAAGCATCGTTGCTCTCAAGAGCTCGTTTCGTAAACTCTTGGGATTGAGAGGTTGACGAGTATACATGAGTACCTACACAAAACAAAGACAAAGGGAAAATTGTGTGTGCGTGGTATATGTACACACCATCCATCATGATGCGCACATGCTTGTGTTGATTAGCACTAAATAGCCAATGCTCAAATAAATGAGATGCGTGATATAGAAACATGTCATCCATCATGAGAGGTTTGTTATTATGTATAGCATAATGGAGACTCCAATTGTGTAATGCATCATGAGAAATATCTAGAGCATTGTTATTCCTGGAATGCATATGGTGCACGCAATGATGTGAATCATGCAAAGTATGGAATGCATCAAGATCTCCTAATATGTATAAGGAAACTATGGGGGTCTCCTCATGAGCAAGAGTAGAAACATCACGTGGAGAGTATTGACAACATCCAAAACAATGCATATTTGGAACAATGTGATCATGGCATGACATATTAGATGAATTGCGTAAATCATGTAAAGGAAGCATGGCAATATCATCACAAGAGAAGCAAAAGCCAATGACCATCATCTCATCATCTATGCCATAAGTGCAAATGGGATTGATTTTAATGGGGCATGCATAGTTACTATGTTGAGATTGTAGGGATGCAATATGGGAGATCTCACTCATAGCATATGACAAGTTCAATGGATTGTCAAACATGAAGTGACCAATAGAATTTTCACATGATATCCTATGGAGCATAGCATCACAACTAGGCAACTCAACATGCTCATCATCATATTCATCATAAATAGGTAAGTCAAGGCATGAAGGAGTTTCACTAGCATGAAGCATGGCAATAGGTGTGTCAACATCATGGTAGCAATCGTTGTCAAGGGTGTCCACTAGTGGGACAAGAGAAGCACCATCACCTATGTTACCTTTGGTGCATAGCTCATGTGTTGTAGGTGAGGTGTTGAAGATCCAATCATTGTCATCTTCATCTTGATGGAACCATGTGGGGAGTGCATCATTGTCCACCATGGCCATCGGTTTTTCCATTGGAGAGATGGACTCGTCGAGGATAGGCATGTTGTCATGTAGGAGACCTAGCACCAAAGAATAAAACACACTAGGAGTAGAGGTTAAGTCGTTAGAAATCATAGTGGCCTCACATGCCATCTCAACTACCTCACTCACTACGTGTTGTGGCTCACTCACTCCCTCAAGGGTGCTCTCACTCATATGGTTGGTGGAATCACTCGAATGGCGCTCAACCTCACATAGGATGTGTGGCATGCTCTCATGTGTGGGGCTAGTGGTGGTCACACTCATCCTCTCATAGGAAATGCTCTCAATGTCACGTATGGTGGAGTCACTCATGTCACTCATGTGGTGGTGGCTCTCCTCACATGGCACTTGGGGCATCTCGACATTTGTGGGTGTCAGAGAGATGTAGGTGCAAATGTCTCCATGCTCAACTCCTATCGCCGTGGTCGAAGGGGATGGCCCTTGCTCGACCTTCTTGTCACCGTCTTGGTGTTGGAGGCCCATATGATGTGGCACCTCGTAGCTCATCTCCATGACCGAAGGGAGTTTCCCATGCTCGGCCATCTTCCTTGAGGGGCTTCCGAAGATGGAAGTGTCACCCTCGCTCGTAGGTAGTCGCCTTGGACTTGATGAAGTCGGTGTAGGCGTACTCGTGGGAAGTAGGCGAAGATGCCGTACGTCCAAAGGCGAAGATGCCTTGATAGCACTTGGCGAAGATGCCAAAGTGGTTGTTGTAGCCGTAGCGCCGTCTTGGTGGTGGTCGTCTCGCGGTCTTCTTTTGTGCTCTTGAAGCTTGGACTTGGCGTGAAGTAGGGCTTGTTGGGACTTGTGCATTTGCGCTTGCGGAGCATCTTCATGATGATGATGTCGTTGTCGTGCTTGAGCTCGTAGAAGATGTCGTTCGTGGTCGTCGTACACATGATGCTTGGAGTTGACTTGCCCTTCATGACGATGTTGATCACGATCGTGATGGTGGTCGCCATGTAGATGTGGACGAGGACGATTTGCACTTGCATCTTTTTCACGCTCCGAAGACTTGTGTCTTGAATGTCGCCGCCTTGAAGATGACGAAGGGGAAGAAGACTTGATCAAGGCTCTAATCTCCTCCATCCTTGCATCTTGCTCCTCTTTATGTGCGGCAAGCTTGTTGTCGATGTAGTCCCTTTTCCTTGCTTCGGAGTGGAAAATGTCGATGGAGATGTTCTCAATGCGCTTTTGCAATCTTGATTGTGCGCCTTGCATTTGTCGTTGTAGATCGAAGATTGACGCTTTTGAGATGTAGTTGTTCACGCCGTCGTTGTTGTCGTAGACCGGAGAGGAAATGCCTTGCCTATCCATCACAAGACTCGAGCAAATATGAGTGGGAGAAAGAGAAGAACTAATACCAATGTACCTTTGACCAAAGTTGAAGATGAATCAAGTTCACTCAAATGTGGACAATGAAATAGCACTATTGGTACCGATCCTTGTCGATTCTCACACCTACACAAGTAAGGCTTATAGTGGGGCTCGGTGAGGATAGTGGCACTAAAATTGGATGCAAAATGTTAGTAAGAGTCAATAATGTTGAAAAAGATTCACAAATTCGCAAGCGAAACAAGTAGACCAATAGCAAAGAATGGCACACGGAAACGCACACACGGATAGATAAATGGGGTTGTGCAACCAAGGAATGAGCACAAAATGTGGAATCCATGGAAAACGCTCGTGTTGCACAACTCAAGAGAGACGCTAGCACGATTTCTCAATAGGCGGATACGACACTTGTGCACAACCTATAAGATGCAAAATGGGTAAACTTCTATCCCAAGTATGCTATGTATGTATGGTTCTCGGTGTTTCTCTCAAGCATGATATCATATGATGTAGATTTGACAATCTTATGTGCAATGGGGTATGATGCTATGGCACTTGCTCACGAGCTCTTTGCTCTCTTTTTTTTTGCTTAAAAGCTTTTTCTCCTTTTTTTCTATGGCCTCTTTTGCATAATGCACAAACCAAGATAGCAATTGTGTATATGCGGGAACAAACTTGAGGCACAATGGATGATATGATACCAATATGATATGGTATGTATGCAATGGATGGTGTAGACCACTAATGTGCACAAGTCACGTTGCCGGCAATACTCAAATGGCTAGTCTCGATAGGCAAGTAACGCAAAATGGGCTAGGGGTTAACAATGCAATTGCAAGGGAATATACAAAGGTGTCGTCGAGGTTACCGTCCTTTGCGATAATGAGTGGCGGTGTTCTTGGTGTAGATACCAAGATGATGGAGACTCGTCCCTAAGTAGCCGAAACACCTTAGGAAACGGAAAAACCGCGAACTCAAAATCTCAAACGTCCGCTGCTGAATCACTAGGTTCTCATCAACTTAACTCATTTGCAGCGTTCCTCGAAGAAAAATTGCATACTTCTTCAGAGAATTCGATTGTTCAAATTCCCCATCTGAAGAAAATGGCAGATGGTAAGAAGCCACGGAAGGGAGGAAAGAAGCCTGAGGTCATGACTGCTTTTGAAATCCCTGAGGACATTTACGCAGGCTATTGCACACCTGATGAAGCCAAGTTTGGCAAGGAGAACAAAAATCAGCGCAAGGTGTGCATCCAGAGGATTGAAAGGAGATGGGCACGGGAATGGAGGGAGTACAGGTAAGTAACTCCCAAGTACATGAAGAAATTCGCACTCAACCCTCCATGACCAAGACCTCCATTGGCACCAGGCCAGTTGGCGGATCCCACTAGCCTCAAGCGCGGTGAGGATTATCCTGACGAATGGGCAAAACGCCAAGCCAAACTGACCAAGCAAGCAAAGGAAGCAGTGAGGAAATTCAACGCTGACTCTGCTGCTGCTGCTGCCTCAGCTGAGGCCTCTGCCAGTCAGCCCAAGAAGGCTATGCCCAAGAAGCTTGCACACAAGTCCAGTGCTTCACCTTCAATGCCCTAACGGCCAAGCTCCTCTGCTATGCCTTCAAGGCCAGATTCCTGAAGGCCCTCACGGCAAACTCCTCAGCCTGCCCCGTCAAAGTCCTCAGCTCCTCCGACAAAGTCTTCAGCTGCTCCCACAAAATCCTTGGCACCTGTGCATCTCTCCACGTGCCAAAGGACTCAAGGCTTCTTTATTGCCTCAGGAGCATCTGCAAGATCCTCTGCTGCTCGAAATTCCTCAGCTGGTCCCTCTCTGCTGAAGAAAAAGGCCACTGCTGGAAAAGGCACTCGCCCAAGTCCTCACAAGAAGCAGGTAGCCTTCCATGTACCTTCTGATGATGATGAGGCTGATGATGAAGAACTTGCCGAAATCATCAGAAACAGGCAAGCCAGGGCAGCTAGAGCCAAAGGCAGCAATGTGCCACTGATGTTGGATCCCAAGCTGATCCTTGATTTCATTGACTTATGGCACAAGGACCCCCAACACGCCTTTGCCAGAGTTGAACCTCACTCCTGGTCAAAGCCATGTCCTCACTGCCTTCATTGAGGAAGAGAAATGGAAATTTGAACAAGGCAGAAGTCTGAAGAAAGCGTAGTACAAGAAACAGTGCTACCTCAAGGACAATGTCCTCACTCTCACCCCTGATCAGCTTCTTGCCTTGCAAGCTGAAATCAAGCAACTGGGCGATGAATTTGATCGCTATTATGCTCACTGGAAGGGCGCTGTCGGTGTCAAAACTGGCGGATCTCGGGTAGGGGGTCCCAAACTGTGCGTCTAGGCGGATGGTAACAGGAGACAAGGGACACGATGTTTTACCCAGGTTCGGGCCCTCTTGATGGAGGTAAAACCCTACGTCCTGCTTGATTGATATTGATATTGTGGATGTTTACAAGAGTGGATCTACCACGAGATCAAGGAGGCTAAACCCTAAAAGCTAGCCTATGGTATGATTGTAAGGGTTGATGTTGTTCGTTGTCCTACGGACTAGAGCCATCCGGTTTATATAGACACCGGAGAGGGCTAGGGTTACATAGAGTCGGTTACAATGGTAGGAGATCTACATATCCGTATCGCCAAGCTTGCCTTCCACGCCAAGGAAAGTCCCATACGGACACGGGACGAAGTCTTCAATCTTGTATCTTCATAGTCTTGGAGTCCGGTCGATGATGATAGTCCGGCCGATGATAGTTCGGCTGATGATGGTAATCCGGCTATCCGGACACCCCCCAATCCAGGACTCCCTCAGTAGCCCCTGAACCAGGCTTCAATGACGATGAGTCCGACGCGCATATTGTTCGGCATTGCAAGGCGGGTTCCTCCTCCGAATAATTCATAGAAGATTGTGAACACCAGGATAGTGTCCGGCTCTGCAAAATAAATTCCACATTCCACCGTAGAGAGAATAATATATAAATATACACAAGTTCAATCTGCTGACGTTTTTTGCGGCGTGACGTCACACCACTACCAAGCCATTATGTTTTTTATTTTACCACCTCAGCGCATTTAGCGAAGCGGTTTCCTTGGCACGTCTTGTCGAAGCAGAGATCGTGTTTCCCCTTAATCCAGGATTCTCATCAATACGGACGTGGGTAACCCAACCGCGCCCGTCGCCACGCCCCCTCTATCGAAGGCGAGTCCCGAACGGTCACGGAGACGGCTCTTGGTATTTCCCTTCTTTATAACGGGACCAAGGCCCGTTTCTTTTCTTCAACCCTTCATCGAATCCTCCTCCCGCCCCAAGTTCCAGCACCTAGAGCTCCAGATTCGAGCGCTTCGGACCTTCAACAATGTCCGGCTCCGACCTCTAGGGCCGGTGGATGCCTTCCTCCGTCATGGAGGAGGACGTGCTAAAGCTGCGGGAAGCCAAGTACCTGACTTACGAGATTTCGCACAGGTTGCCTGCAGAAGGGCAGGCCATCCCCACCCCCGAGCCCAGCGAGTATGTCGTCTTTGTATCCCACCTCCGTCGGGGTTTAGGCTTCCCGATAGATCCTTTTGTGAGAGGGCTCATGTTCTACTATGGGTTGGAATTCCACGATTTGGCTCCGGAGTCCATCCTCCATATCTCCGCGTTTATCGTCGTCTGCGAAGCCTTCCTCCGCGTCACCCCTCACTTCGGCTTGTGGCTGAAGACCTTCAATGTGACACCAAAGATGATTGGGGGGCGTCAAGCGGAGTGCGGCGGGGCGGCCGTCAGTAGGAGGGCCGACGCCCCGTGGCCCGCAGGCTCCTTCCAAGAGGAGCTCGGCTTGTGGCAGCAAGAGTGGTTCTATATCACCGTTCCAAGGGGCCGCAAACAAAAGCCGCCGCCCTTATTCCGCCCGGGACCTCCACAACGGTTGATGTCGTGGGTCAACCAATGGCTCAACTGGGGGCCATCAAAGGACGTGCCGCAATTGCAGGTCCGGATTCGAGATCTCCAGCCGAGGGAGATCGATCTGGTCGTGGTGATGCAGGTTATGCTGATCAGGCGTTATTTGCCCTGCAAACGCCGTCCTCTCCGACTATGGGAATTTAATCCGGAGGGACCTCGGATTCTTCAACATTTCATGGGTATGACACCCCTGGAGATGTACAAATTATTCTTCGGATCGCAAGAGGTGCGTCCGGAACTGACCGAGGATGCTGGCCTAAGCTGCAATCGCCCAGATACTCAGGTAAGTAGCTCCGAGTCCGGACACATCATTTGTTTGCCCTTTGGTGGTCCATCTTATGACCAACTTCCTTCTAAACAGGAGTGGATAGCGGGAGCAAAATTAATATGGTGTCCGGCCCCCCTCCAAGAGACCGCGCCGGATTCCACGTTGGTCCGAATGTTGGAGGTTGCGCCTCCAGAGGAAGGCGAAGGGGAAAGTGAAAAAACTACTGCCTCGCCTAAGGAGGCTTTTGAAAGAGGGGGGATCGAGAATCCCTCCCTCCAAGGGGAGAAGAGGATTGCCTCCGAGGACCTGGGGGCCAAGGCCCCTAAACGGGGGAAGAAATCTTCGCCAGAGGGTCCTGCGTCTGGGGAGGCCCCGGCCGCACAGTCTCCCTTAAAGGATCAGCCCTCCAACGAGCCGTAAGTAAAAAGAAAGGATTTTTATAGCAAAGGGCATCCCTATTTGTGCTTCTGAGGATAACTAAAGTTTTTACCTTATAGTTCGGATCTCCGTCCTTCGCAAATGAGCTCGACTTCGGGGGACCTTCGTCCGGATATGGTGGAGAGTGAAACGCCTTCGTCCGGGGCGCCGTCGGATAGGGCGGACGAGACGGAAGTGTCATCGAGGAGGGAGCCCCCGGGTTTGGCGAAGCCGGATAGTTCGGCGCCAGCTAGTGTACGGCTGAAGGATCTGCTTGAGAAGGCGTCTATCTCAGAAGATCACCACGCACTGATGAGTGTGGTGATTGAAAGGATTTCATCCGCTGAAGGCGGGTTGCATAATGCCGTCAGTAGTTTGCTGGCGGGGTTTGAGGTACGTAAAAATGACACACCTTTGGATAGTTTTGCATATAGAACGCGCCCTGTATGGGTAGTAGCCCCTGAGACTCGGTAGGTTGTCGAAAGCGACAGCGTGCCGAGGATCAAAATCGCAGTTTTAAATTTTCGCCGTACCTATATAGGTGGCGGATCGTCCGGGGGCCAGCCAGACTGATGAAGTTGCCGAACTAAAGCGGCAACTCACCGTTGCGGATGCGGACATCACGCTGGTCAACAGGCGGCTTGATGAGTCGCAAGGTAAGTGTTCCTATTTTGTCACTTTGTAAGGGAGCCGAAGCCGTCTCCTTACATGTGTGTGAAATGCAGATAGCACCGCTGCTGTGGAGAGCCTTCGGGCCGAACTTGCTCAAGCCAAGGAGCAGGCCAGAAGGAGTGATGCGGCGGCCTCGAGGGCGGCCGAAGAGTTAGCGGCCGAAAGGGCCGCACACTGCCGAAGCAGGGAAGAGATGGCTGAAATGGCCGTGAAGTTAAAAGATGCTACCGACCGCAATGAGACTCTTGAGAAGGAGCGCCTGGTGGTGCAAGAAGACCTGGGGAAGGCCACCGCCGAAGCCAAGGATGCCCGCTCTGCGATGCGGGCTATAAAGGAAGAGCTGCACCAGGCCGGAGACATTGTAGCTGGAAAGCCTTTTCTGCTGCGCCAAAGGTTTACGGATCCAAAGTATGCTCAGCTGGGCCAACTGTGGGGTCCGAAGGACCATTATATGGACTTAGCAGCGAGTGCGGCGGATGTCGTTGTGCATTTTCGAAGCCAGAAGGATCACGAGACGGAAGAGTTGTTTTGGTCTCAATTCCATAGTCCGGAGCGTTCACTTCCGCTGACTGACCGTTTGGCCGAGTAGGCTGAGCTGAATAGGTTGTCTGGGCTTGCCATGACGGATATCGTGACCTATGTCTGGCCGGATAAGCCCGAGCCGAAGAGTTACTTTGGCTTATTGCAGCAATTTCTTGGGGCGGTGCCGCATATGAAGGCGGTGAAGCGGTCGGCATCCATAGAGGGTGCGCGGATGGCGCTCGCCCGTGTGAAGACACATTGGATGGAGATGGATGCCACCGCTGTTGCGACCTCGGGTTCGGACGATAGCCGGTTACCCGCCGAGCACTATTTTGGCGAAGTGTTGCGTGGTGCTCGTGTAATAGAGTCGCAGTGTTCAAAAAATGTTACGTTCAAATGAACGTTTTATGTTGTAAAACAATATTTATGATGTAAGCGCCTTTTATACTTGTGCGTTCAAGTAATGTAATATCTCCTATGCGGCCGTTCATGTATACGTGTGTATAACCTGAAAGATAGCAGTCGTCGGCTTCAGCCCCCACACACAAGGTGCGGGGGTGTTCGCAAAAAATAGCGCATTTTCACACTTAATCCGACGTCTCGGTCCTGTAAAGGAGGTGGTAGCGTAGCAAACGAGGCAACCGGACTATAATGCTTTATCACTTTCACTTAGCCATGGAGTTCGAGGGTGGGGCTACGACATAGCCCCTGGGGGCACCGCGCTCTCCGAATTCGGGGCGCGTATGTGCCTGACCGGGAAACGGCCCTTCGTCAAAGCAGAGGAATTCTAGACATTCCCTTGGTCGATCGAGTGGCTGACCAGTCTCTCGCTGCATCATGACAGTCAGTTTTCGGCTTTCTCTACTGAGGCGCTCACCCAGCCGAACTGGGGCACAATCACAGTAGTTCTCCAGGTGCCGCGTTAGCCGATGATACGGAACATAAGGCAGCAAAACACAGGAGCCGGGCAAACCCAACATTTGACCAAAGACATGATTCGGAGCTGATGCATATAAGGCCTAACTCGAGACGCCGAACACTCCCGAAGGTGTTCGGTCTTTTACAATAGCGGGCAGAATAATGCCCTAAGCCCCTTGTGTCCAGGTATGGGCAGGTTCCTCTGGCGCGGCCGATGCCAAAACGCCAGCCTCCACTCTGGTTATAATGGGAAACCAGGGGATTATAGCAACAAGAGACAGTAAGAAAGGTTTACGTAGGGTCTTAGTCTGAAAAGAGTCCTTGAAACGGGTCCCTACTGCACGTCTGCGCCTGTGTCTCCATTGTGCCGTATCCTGGACGGGTGTGCATGTTGTTCATCTGTAAAAAGAGAGGAACTTAGTTTGAAAAAGAAATCGTGCGAAAAGTTACAAAAAAATTGAAATATAAATGTAGAAAGCTGAGCATATGGTAGCCCATTATAGCTTATATACACAAACCCTTGTAAGGGTGTGCGGCTAGGTAGCCCCTAGCTTATTTATTCCGGACTCGTCCAGCCGTGTCCGGGGTCTTAGCCGACCTTTTAATGAAATAATGTCACGTGGACCGGGTATTTTAAGCGTAAGAGACGCGTAGTGTGGTATTGCGTTAAAGTGGACGAAAGCTTCTCGTCCCAGTAGTGTTTGATAGCTACTTTTGAATGGGGCGACATGAAAGGTTAGCTTTTCTCGTCGGAAGTTGTCAGGTGACCCGAACACAACTTCTAGTAATAATGAACCTGTGCACCTGGCGTAAGGGCCTGGCGCCACTCCTTTGAAGGAAGTGCGGCTATGTCGAATTGTAGTAGGTCTATCCCCATACTGCGGATTGTGTCCGGATATAGCAGGTTTAAGTCACTGCCGCCGTCCATCAGAACTGGCGTAAATCGCAGTCCGTCTATTATGGGATCCAATATCAGAGCAGTCCATCCTGCGTTCCGGATACTTCTGGAATAATCCCGATGGTCGAAAGTGATTGGTTTTGACATCCAATCCCGGTGTTCCGCTGGGGTGGACCGTGCGGCCCTTGTCTTAGTGAGTGCCGTGTTGGTTTTCCGTACTATCACATGAAGTGAGTTTACTGTTTTGACTTCTTGTGGGAAAGTCTTCTGACTTCCGTTGCTCTGCTGATGTGGTGCGTCGTCGTCCTCGCTTGGCGCATCGAGCCCCTTGTGTTCGGCGTTGAGCCTGCCGGACTGTTTGAAAACCCAACAATTTCGGTTGGTATGGTTTGCAGGCCTTCCGAAGGTACTGTGGATCTGACATATCCGATCCAAAATTTTGTTTAAGTTGGATAGCTCGTCACTGTTGTCCTTAAGAGGCAGTGTTTTATTGTTTGGCCGCGAGCTTTTGAATCCGGCGTTGACCGCCGTGCTCTTTGGGGTTTTTTCTTTATTCCGGCGCTTATCTTTCCTGTGCCGTGATTTTCCGTTTCCATCTCTGATCTCGGATGTACTCGGGTCGCTGGTGCTGCATCTTGCTAGCCAGCTGTCTTCTCCTGCGCAAAAGCGCGTCATGAGGCTTGTTAGCGCGGCCATTGTTCTTGGCTTCTCTTGGCCGAGGTGTCTGGTGAGTCATTCGTCTCGGACGTTGTGTTTAAAAGCTGTTAGGGCTTCCGCGTCCGGACAGTCGACTACTTGGTTCTTTTTGGTAAGGAACCTGTTCCAGAATTTGCGCGCTGACTCTCCGGGCTGTTGAGTTATGTGACTCAGATCGTCTGCATCCGGAGGGCGGACATAAGTCCCTTGAAAGTTTGCTCTAAATGCGTCCTCAAGCTCTTCCCAACTTCCAACAGTGTTTTCTGGGAGGCTTTTGAGCCAGTGCCGAGCTGGCCCTTTGAGCTTGAGGGGTAGATATTTTATGGCGTGGAGATCATCTCCTCTAGCCATGTGTATGTGTAGTATGTAATCTTCTATCCAGACTCCAGGGTCTGTTGTTCCGTCATATGCTTCTATGTTTATGGGTTTAAACCCTGCTGGGAATTCATGATCCAGCACCTCATCGGTGAAACATACCGGGTGTGCGGCGCCCCTGTATTTGGGTGTGCCGCTGTCTTCAGACACTTGTCGTGTTGTGTTACTTCCTGGGGCCCTCTTTTTTGGCCCGTAGATGGACCTAGTTGGGCCGTCTATTTTCCCAGGGTCATAGGTCGGCTTGTGTGCGGCGCCGTTTGCCGCTTTTGGCCTGTCATCTGGCCGTCTATCCGGCCAGGCGGCCTCTTTGTTTTTTGATGGTGAGGGCTCTATGGCTTCCTCGTCAAATTCTGGCAGCAGCTTGCGCTTCGGGTAGCTCTTTGTGTGATGGCCATTGCCATATTTTCTTGCGGTCTTTAGTATTTTGTTCCACTTCATTCTAAGTATGTCTTCCGCTGTTTTGAGCTTCTGTTTTTCCTTCTTCAAACTTCTTGCAGTGGCGACGAGTCTTTTGTGAAGGTTTTTGTGCTCCGGTGTGAGGTTGTCCGGACTGTTGGTTGCTCCGGGAAGGGGTTGATCATCCGGTTCGTCTTGTCCGGACGGTTGCTTAGTTGCATGTTCGTCGTCCACTGGTTGGCCCTGCTCTAACACTGGGTCATTGGGAATGATGTTCTTGCCGAGGTGGGGTTTAGGGCGGCGCTTGTGTCGCCGCTTTGGTTGTTTATCGGCGGGATTATCCTTTGTCGCGCCCCGTTGATCCTCGTCATTGCTCCCTTTTGGGGTATCCACCATATATACGTCATGTGACGAGGTGGCCTTCCAGTGCCTTGTAGGTGCTGGTTCTGGATTGTCTCCGTCATCGTCGTCCATACCGCCGATGTCTTCGGAGTCGTAGTTTAGCACGTCGGTTAAATCGTCGACGGTGGCTACGAAGTGGGTGGTGGGTGGGTTTTGAATTTCTTCGTTGTCCACGTCCCAACCATCACGGCCATAGTCCGGCCAGGGCTCTCCGGATAACGAGAGATGCTTCAGCGAATTTAAGATGTCGCCGGAGGGTGAGTGCTGAAAGATGTCCGCAGCGGTGAATTCCATGACCGGCGTCCAATCGGATTCGACTGGCGCGGGCGTAGGAGGGTCGGAGTCCGGTAGAGAGTCCGGCACCTTGGAGTCATGAGCTATATGCGGAACAAGGTCAGTGTTCGGCTCCATCGCCGTAGAAGTTGCAGCCCCCGAGGCGGTGTCCAGCCACCCGTCCTTGATCTGCGCGATCGGCTCCGGACTATAGATCGGAGCGGATTTGAGTGCCGTTTCCAAGGCGCTGTCCGGCGGCAGAGTTAGGTCGTGCCATCGTGACAGTGCGGCACGCTCGGCTGTGGCTCGGGTCCGTCGAGGATCAAGTCCCTGCAGATATCGGCCGTGAAGTTTAGGCTTCCAAACCTGACCTGACGGCCAGGGGCGTAGCTTTCGATCTGCTCCAGATGGCCAAGTGAGTTGGCCCGCAGAGCGAAGCCGCCGAATATGAAGATCTGTCCGGGGAGAAAAGTCTCACCCAGGACCACGTCGTTGTTGATTGAAGAGGCCATCAAGCCTATCGGTGACGACACAGAGGAACTCTCAATGAAACCACCAATGTCGGTGTCAAAACCGACGGATCTCGGGTAGGGGGTCCCGAACTGTGCGTCTAGGCGGATGGTAACAGGAGACAAGGGACATGATGTTTTACCCAGGTTCGGGCCCTCTTGATGGAGGTAAAACCCTACGTCCTGCTTGATTGATATTGATATTGTGGATGTTTACAAGAGTGGATCTACCACGAGATCAAGGAGGCTAAACCCTAAAAGCTAGCCTATGGTATGATTGTAAGGGTTGATGTTGTTCGTTGTCCTACGGACTAGAGCCATCCGGTTTATATAGACACCGGAGAGGGCTAGGGTTACATAGAGTCGGTTACAATGGTAGGAGATCTACATATCCGTATCGCCAAGCTTGCCTTCCACGCCAAGGAAAGTCCCATCTGGACACGGGACGAAGTCTTCAATCTTGTATCTTCATAGTCTTGGAGTCCGGTCGATGATGATAGTCCGGCCGATGATAGTTCGGCTGATGATGGTAATCCGGCTATCCGGACACCCCCCAATCCAGGACTCCCTCAGGCGCCAAGGTGCATTTCATCAATCTGATGAAGAAATTCACTTCAAGTGCTGCTCCACCTGTGCACGTTGAAGTTACTCAGGCTGAGGCATCTGCTCAGCCTACTGAAGAAAATGCCAGCACCCCTGATGGCAATCAGGCTGCTAAAGACAATGAGAGTGCCAGGGTTGATGACTCCATTCCAGCCGCTGAAGATATTGCCAGGGCATCCACTAGTGGTGCGCCTGAAGAAAGTGAACAAGTCAGGGCAACTGCATCAGTTGCGCCTGAGGAAAATGAACCAAAGTCCTCTGCACCTCCTGCGCCTACACCAACTCCAACTCCAATCCTTCCATCTGCATCAGATGCGAAGAAGACCAGGGCTGTAGAACGTGCAGCTGTGGAGAAAAGGAAGGCATCAGCTTCATCAAATTCTTCAGCTCCGAAAAAGATGAAGACTCTAATCAGTTCAATTGACAATCCAATTGATGTCGTTCCAGTTTCATCAATGCCATCAAAGGACCTTGTTCCTTTTGGTGAAGACTATGTGATTCCTGATGAATCTGATGAAGAAACTCCTTTTGCTGCTTCTTCAGAGCAGTTGGACGAAGAAATTGAAGTGGATAAGATCCCTTCAACCCCAGTCATTTCCTCACCTATGCCGCAGTTTACTGCTGAAGAGGCAGGTGTTGAAGAAATTGAAGAGGAGGATGTGGACATTGGTTGTACCACTCCGATCCTCAGTGATGAATTTTGGGACAGTCAGCATCCCAACTCCCCAATGTTCACTCCTCTCCAAGCTATTCCTCAGTCCCCTGCTACCACTGAAGTACAAATGGGATCTGAAGAACCTCATGCAACCCCAAGTGTTCATGAAGAAATTCCAGCCACTAGTGCTGAAGAAATTGTCAATGAAGAATTGGCAACCCAGGCTGAAGCTGCTGAAGAGCCTGAAATTCCTCAGCCTGAGGAACCTGAGATTGCGATTCCTGAGGTGGTGCTGCAACTGACTGACACTCCTCAGCCCAAGCCAAAGGATCCCTTCTCTAAGAAGCAAAAATTCAAGGCGTGTTCTTCACTGACTTCAACCCCTATGACAATGCTCGTCTTAGAAGGAAGCGTTTCTGGACTGCCAGTTAGGCCAACTTCTATTCCTCAGTGCTCTTCAACAAGGAAAAAATCTTCGATCATGAGCATATCCCTCATGTGGACATGGAATCCATGTCGTGCTTCTCTCAAGTCCTTAGCATGATTCATGACGCTGGCTTGCTAAATTTCTGCTCTGACATCGTTGATTGGAATGAAGAGCTTATTCTTTAGTTCTACGCAACTTTGCATATCACAGGCGATGCTGTTGATGTCAACTCATGGGTGTTGGACTGGATGACTGAAAACACGCACTACAAGGCACCAGCCACTGAATTGCTTCGTGCCCTCCCAATCAGTCCTCCACTTGACGGTGCTCGTTGCCTGTATGATGAGCCTGAACTCACTGATCATACATGCAAGTGCTCATGAAGCCGCTGAAGCCAGGACAAGCTCCAAGGACCAAATTCCTCGTGATGGAATTGCTCTATGTGCCAAGGACAATATACCGCATTCTGACGAAGACCATGAGTCCCATCAAAGGCCATGACTCTTCCGATGAAGAAGTTATCGGAATGATGAAGAACATGCTTTTCAACATCATGCATGGCATTCCCATCAACTATCATGATTTCTTCATGAGGACTCTAGTGAATATTGCACTTTCTCCATCTGAGCTGAAGCCTTACGCGTCGTGGATCATGAGTTTCCTCAGAACAAGGTCTTCACTCAACTACAAGGCTGACACTCTCAACCATGGCAGCTACTTGCCTCCGATTGAAGTCCTCAAATGGACGTATTCTTCAGGTGAAGAAAAGGGCAAGGCACCTGCTGTGATCGATGAAGGCATTCGTCCATTGGATGGTCAGTTCCGCAAAGCTGCATCTTACTCCACCAATGATGACTCTGCCACTCATGATACTACTGCCAATGCTACCAAGACAAGTCCTCAAGCTACTGCTCCTCGTGTGCTGACTGATCGTGAACTGCTGATAAGTCTTCACCAGAACGTGGATCGCAACCACAAATGGGTTAAGCGTCAGTTTGGTTCTATTCTTCACAACATGACTTCCACACATAATGCAGTGAAGAAAAACCACTACTACCTCCATGAAGTGTTTGATTGCACCTGGGCTATTCTGTCACATTTATATGGTGAAGAAGATCTGAAGCAAATGGGCTTCAAGGAAGACTTTGACTGGTCTGCTCCTCATCCGAAGAAATTCAACAGGGTCAAGGTTCCTTCCTTGGTTGCCAGCTCATATTCTTCATCACGCGCCACGGATGAGCATGAAGACTTGGACGACACTGCAGCAGGCCCTACATCGACTCAAGACCCTGACAACGATGGCGCTCCTCCATCCACATGATATTCTTTAGGGGTGTTAGTCCTCAGTTTCAACCCTTTTGGTCATCCGATGACAAAGGGGGAGAAATTTGAGTTAGTCTTCAAGCGGGTCTATCTTATATGGGGCGTTTTTTTGCTAAGTTACAACTCTCGTTCTTCTGATGACTTTGCTGGATCGAGTTGTAATCTTAAACTCTATGGTGACCTGATACTTTTGATGTGTTCTTCTGCATGCTTATTCCTTATTAATGTTAATGCACGCATGTTGAATTACATCAGTCACCATATTTCATAATGCATTTCAAATTCTTCACATTATATATCAAATGTGTGTACGAATTACAAGATATAGGGGGAGATCTCCATGATTATACTCTTCAAGTGTGCATCCCTTCAAAAGAAAATTCCTCACAATGCACATCTTCAGGGGGAGTTCTTCTATATCTTGCAATCAAATTCCTCAATATCAGTATTAAACTTCATATGTTTATCCCCGTTGAAAACTTAACCTATATTGTCATCAATCAGCAAAAAGGGGGAGATTGTAAGTGCATCCAGTGCCCCTTAGTGATTTTGGTGTATTGAAGACTTATAAGTTAAGGGACTGATGCGTTTGTGAGTGTACGCAGGTCTATAAGTCTATGAGGAGTTTGAGATTTACAGAGAAAGTCGACCCCTAAAAATGAAGTTCTTCATCTGAAGACTTTGGATATCTGAAGACTTTGAAAGTGAAGAAATTGGTTTGACCTTGAAGACTTGGTATTCATTCGAGGAACATGAAGCGTGAAGACTGTTGTTTTTGTAGTTTCATTTTCTCTTTCTTGAGTCATAGGAAACACCGTACTGTTAAAGGCGGTCGAGGAAATACTAAGGAAAATTTTCCATGTGATGCTCAACTCAAAAACCTACACCTACCTATCCCTTCGAGTGAAGCCATTGGAAATCTCATACAGTTCAGTCAATTTCTTCAGTGACAGAGACGAAGTTCTTCTGGTCTTTGAGGAATTTGTTCTGACTGAGGAGTTAGGAATTCACCAGTGTGAATTGCCTACACAGTGAGGAACATGATAGCCCTGAGGATTTTGATAGTCAAAATTTCAACCGTTGTTGTGCTATGCGCCAGCTGTCCCAAAAGATCTACCCACCTAATGGTCATACCAGACAAGGGCATTTATGTCTTATCATGTCGGGCTGCTCCCTAGGCTATAAATAGCCGCCCCCTACAATCACTAGCTGGTTGGCTGCTCCGAGAGAAACTGACACTTGTCAATTGAGAGCATCCCATCCTCCGAGGACTTTGAGCGAAAATCATCAAGTGAGGAAAACCCAAACCCAACACCTACAAACCCAAAGTGATTGAGCATCACTGAAGATTGTGCTTCTTCCAGACGGTTAGGCGTCAAGGTCTAGAGCATCCAAGAGGAATTGTGGATCGCCGAGTGACCGAGTTTGTGAAGGTTCGGAAGTCACCTGAAGACTTACCACGAGTGATTGGGCGAGGTCTGTGTGACCTTAGCTCAAGGAGAATACGGTGAGGACTGTGTGTCCGGGACTGGGTGTCCTCGAGTTTAAATACTCAGCCGCTCCAACCAGATGTACAACTGAGACAGCAGTTGGAACTGGTCTACCATATCATTGTCTTCACCAAGCCTCCTGGTTCTATTTCCTCAACTCTTTCATTTCCTCATGTCTGTTGTTGTGTGCCTGTTCGTATCTGTTTGAAGACTTTGACTGAAGACTTTCTCAATTTCCTCAGTTCAATTTCTTCAGTCTGTCTGTCTTCTTTCTTGTGTTATCCTGTGTTTACGCTTTCTGTACTCTGTGATTGTCTTCATCTAGGAATGATGACTATGCTTGTATTCTATTATGTTTACTTCTGAGTACTTATTCCGCTGCTAGTGGTTCTTCAGTTAGGAATTTCCTCACCAGCAAATTCCTCAGTGAAGAATTCATAAAAATCGCCTATTCACCCCCCCTCTAGTCAATATAACGCACTTTCAACCTTTCGGTCCTAGCCTACACCTGAAACATGCTCTTGAGACTCTCGATCATATTGATAGCCCCAACATCTTCAAAATGCTGCTGCAAATCGGGCTCCATACAAGCCAGCATGAGGCAGTTGATCTCGTTTGATTCATCAACGAGTTTCTGGTAGGCATTCCTAATTGTGGTATTAGAATTATCGGCGGGTTCCTCTGGAAGTGGATCCTCTAGAACATGTTCCTTTTATCATGCTTGAGAACAATTCTCAGATTTCTATACCAGGTGGTAAAGTTTGTTCCATTCAGTTTATCCTTTTCTAGAATTAGTTCAATGCAAAGTCGGGCTTGAGCAGGTGGTGCCATTGATCTACAACAGAAAATATGCAATCACTAAGCAATGTGTTTGTGTAGAGTAATTCAAGCCTAAACAGAAATACTCCCACTGAAGTCAGCATCCCTCCGCAAACTCTTAGTGATTCAGGATCCGACTAGCGCATGCAAATAGTGAGCTTTAGCATCACTGCTAGCCAACATACCTATCCGGTAAGCAACTCCTTGCTAATCGTATCTCTATACAACTCCTGTCGGTCGGGAAGGTATCTCATACCCCGACTACCAACCTTCTTTGCCACAAGGCCCAAAACCATTTTGATAGCCTTGTCAAGTTAACCTGATGCAGTGCATGTCCGTGTCTGACACGAACCTTCAGTTCAAGGAGACCCAGTAGCACCCCAATTTTATGAGCCCACTACTAGACGTACTTGACGTGCGAAGGGGCAAAATCGGGGATGGCAATTCACTTGATATTCATGAGGGATCATTCTACCATTCTAACATGCATAGATACAAAGAAGCATAATAATCACAAATAAACACATATTGTGAAATAGTATGGCTCATTCATGGATGTTCTTCCAGGTCGGCTCCAACTCCGATGACCATCTAGGAACTCCTTCTTGTTTGTCACGTCGGAACGCCAAGCCACCAACCTGATCTCTATTATCCAACTACTACAACTAGTAATGAATTTTACATAGAGTCACAAGTCGATACGCATGTCATTATACATTATAATGACAACATTTTGGCTCCTGCCGGCTGACAAACATGACAAGCAGGCCATGTATAATTTATACACATGCATCACATACACATGAGCCATACTATTCACATCAAACCTGCGAAAAAAAGTTACGCATAGAATCACATTCTACCGGTTTGAGTGATCGTGTACGAAATACAAGGCGCTACGCACACGTTTTCGGAAATCACAGATCACATCTGAACTCCGATCACGCTGAATTTTCTGATCTGACCGATCTTATCGATCATCGCGAGTCCAATTCGGATTTACGTTTCACTGTTAACCCCGATGAAAGATACTGACCGGTAGGGGTAGGTTGTGTCACGACCTCATCGACTCCGATCATCAGAAAACATAGCCACATCGATCCCCATGCGCAGTTGATCTCATCAACCGTGCACACAGCCGATCTTATCAACGACAACAGATCTCATCTGCCGCCTCCACATTTCTAATATGCATATGATCTGAAACCAAATCCTACCGCAGAGGCTCTGATACCACTTTTGGGTTCTACGGTAGGGTGTGTTGACTACAAATTTAAAATTTTCCTATGTGCAGAACATCCAGGAACATGCTACGGGAATGGATCACAGATTGTTACCACTAGACGCGCAGTGCCATGCAGCGGAAGAAGAGTTGGGGCAGCGCGTCCGCGTGGATCATCTCCTCCTCGTCCGATCTCCCTCGAATAGCCGGTCGTCGGTTCCCATGTACAGGTTCGTCGGAGCGGTGCAAGTGCACCGCCTTTAACGGTATCCGCGCGTGCAGGAGGAACACCGTGCGGCGGTCTGCTAGGTCCGATCACACAGTCGGCGACGAGTGGAGGTGGCTATTCGCAACACATGCAAACCCTAGGCGCAGCGCCGAAGCGATCAACCGAATAAGTGTGCCGCACCTCCACTATTTATAGGCATCCGTCGCGGGCTCAACACTTGGGCCTTGCATGGATCCTAAAGCCCAAAGTCTACTTGGTCGCGTTCCATGTCCAGCTTGGATCACATCCGACCAGTGTCCTCCGAACCGACCTTGTAGGTTCCTTCCCTTAAGCGCGCGGCCCCTTAGGTTCAAGTCCGCTGGTCATAGTTCGGATCACCTCCGACCTGCACGGTTGGTAGCGGCCTCTAGCAAGGCGTGTCGACCACCAAGCGGACTATGAAGCTGGTTAGGCGAACCTGTACAACATGTCACACTTCTATTCCCTTTGCCTCATGATATATGTTGTCGGGCTCAAGGCGAGACTATCATCCTTGTGCTAGCCCGACCTCTTTCTCGTTCCAGTGATACCGACCACAAACTGGATTATCTCATAATCCTTGTCGCATGGCCATGCCTATCCTGGTCGGATCACACAAGGGGCCCAGAGTATATCTCTCCTGATCGGAGGGGCAAATCCCATCTTGCTCGACCATGTCTCGCAGCATGGGACTGGACAAACCCGAAACCTACCTTTGTAACTACCCAGTCACGAAGTAGCGTTTGGTCGGCCCAAAGCAAGTTTGTCACCATCCCGAGTACATGCGTCAGCTCAGGTCTTAGGACATAGAACATATGTTGTACTAGAGACTCACAGATGACATAACGCTGCGTCTCATAGTTGGGTCTTACTGACTCAGACCTTATCTCGACTCGGATTCGACTATGTCGAATCTGGCCAGATCCTTCCGAGTCCATATTATTAGCATCCAATGCTCCATGGCTAGTGAGACCGAGCCATCCACCGTGTCATATGTTGGTCTAGTCCGACCTGTGCCCACACGTCACTTGCGACTAGGGACAATTTAGGATGTATCATACAACACAAGATCTCACATACAAGTCACGTACTTGCCAACAAGCATCATTGATTACATCCAAGGACTATCTTTATTCACAAACACATAGGAAATATCATCATACATGATTGCCTCTAGGGCATATCTCCAACTCTCTCTCTCTCTCTCTCTCTCTCTCTCTCTCTCTCTCTCAAATCTCTGCCATGGTGCCGTCGGTCTGCCC